>NC_069658.1:184827434-185130464 GCF_027244095.1 Hemicordylus capensis
AATGCTAGGGTCACTTCATATTAGTACAGGGCCAGGCCAAGCTTCAGCAAGATGGGATGGGGAAATCAGATAGTAGAGAGGCAGAGGGTAGGTATGACAATTCTGCTGTTCACTAACATTCTGTCAGAACCAACAATTCAGAGTCCTTCTTAAGGAGGAAGTGTGAAAATAGATTTTTTTTAATATTCACCTGTTTGCTGTTCTTATTTTCTTTAGATTAAACTCATTTCCAGCCTCCATACCCTACCACTTCTTGCAGAGCCACCAGATGGTTTCACCAAGTGTAAAACATGGCCAGCCACATTCAACTACCATCTCCCATCACTGAACTACTTGCACTTCTCCTCTTTCCCATTGATTGCTCTTCTCATTCCCTTTTCTTCTGTTTTGTTCTTCATTGCTGATGAGGGCTCCTTTAGTCCCCCTCTCCCAACCACCTGTTCTTCAGTGTCCACCAGGATTCATTTAGACGATCCCAAGTACAACCAGGCCATGGAAAAGTTTGCCTTGCCAAGCACCTAGAAACAATGTAATGTAGTCCAGATAACAGAGAGATGGGAGAAGAGGGCTGGCTATAAGCAGATAATTCTTTCCCCCCAGCTTTAGTAGGACCTTGGGATGCAGACAGAGCAAATGGAGAGATTAGCTGTACTGTCAGAATAGGCTTCTTAGGCTGCACAGGAGGGTTATCAGGAGCCCTAGTGTTGCAATGCATGCCTGATGTGCCATCCATAGACCAGTGGTTGTTTCAGAGGCCTGAGTTAGAACCCTTGGCTTCTTCAGATCACCCTGGAAGGTTGGTAAAAGAGCAAAGCTTAGAAGTATCATGAACTGTTTGTAGGAATGAGGTCCAGGTTCAATCTCTGCCATCCCCAGGTTAAAGCTCTTCAAGACACAGCAGACATATACTGGTGTAAAAGTCACTCCCTTTCCCCCAGGGAACTGTAGTTCTTCTAGGAGGGCTAGGACTCTCTGGCCAAAGAAATTTCAGTCCCTGCAACAAGGCAGAGTTCCCAGGCTTCTGTGGTGGAAGCCATGACAATTGAACTGGTATGAAGCCAGTATAAGTTTTCAGGGCAGATGTGCCCTTAATTAGTTAACAGGGCTGACGACTAATTCACTGGGAATACCTAAGAAACCCTGGAGAGCCATTGACAACACTCAGTCTGCAGTGCCTTATAACGAGTGGCCTTGAGTAAGGGGGGAAAGTTAGGTAGCAGAACTCCTGGGTCCTATCACGACTCCTCAGCCTTGCCCGTGACCAAGCCAGGATGGCAGAGGGTGAACTGTTAGCAAGACCCACAAACATGGCCTGACATTGGGCTCAGCAGCCACGAGTCAAGCTCTCATTCTTTTTCTTCTCCTTCCTTTTGGCCTTCCCTACAGATCCGCGTAGTGAAAGCGTTCCGTAGCTCCCTCTACGAAGGGCTGGAGAAGCCGGATACAAAGACCTCCATCCATAACTTCATGACGACGCCCGAGTTCTTGATCAATGACTACATCCACAACATCCCCCTCATTGATGATACAGATGTGGAGGAGAGCGAGGGTCCCCCGAGACGGCGCTTCCGGGCCAGCCCCCCACCATCCCCCAACAAGAACAACAATGCCATTGACAGCGGCATCTACTTAAGCACTGATGTCAGCAAGACACCTACCTCCTCATCCAGCCCAGTTAGCCCGCTCCACAGCATGGAAACCTCCCTCTAACACAACCCTACCATGCAAGTGGTCGAAATGACTTTGTGCACAGCAGGGGTATCCAGTTCCTTCTGGGAGATAAGGACTAACTGAGAGAGTCAGGAAGGAAAATGAGCCGGAGATGGAGTTTCTCCTCTTGACGCTGGAGATTTTTCTCTCTCTCTCACTGGGGTGGGAAACGGACAAAGATTTCCGCCACTGGATGGCTCAGGCAAATGAAGAAGAGAAACTAAGTTGATGCAATGAATGTGATAGTGCATACTGTGGATGGGGAGGGGAGATATGTTTTCTTCAGAGTCACCCATGAGGGATTTGGGCTGAGTCCTGGAGGGTGTACAGGAAAAATCACCCATTTCTCTAGTCTGTTCTTTGTTTCTCTTTGGACACTAAACACACTCACCGAACCCACAATGATCCCCCTTTTAGGGGTTGCTTTGTTTTATTTCTGGGACCTCTTTTCAGCTTTTTCTTTTCCAAAATTTAAAAAAGGAACTATATTTGCACCGGAAAACGAACAACAAAAAGGAAGAAAAAAAAGGAATAATCTAGACAACTATTATCCTAAATATATATATATGATACCAACCAACAGATGTATTAACGGACCTTCTGACCATAACGCATGCCTGTTATCAAACCCTCCTTTCTCCTTCCCCCTCCCCGATGGAATTTCAATCTGGGGCAATTTTGTTTTTGTTTTTTAATCATTGCTCGCTGTAGCTTGTATTTTATAACAGGGTTTGCCAGGAAAGGAAAATGAAGGATTTCTTTTTGGGAGGGGGAGTTGACTGTGGGTCAGTTGCTGAGTAACTGAGAAACTGAAGCCCTGTTGGGCTAAGTGCTGCATTGTTGCAGAGTGACTGAAATTATTAGGGTCTGGTTACAGTGACCTACGTTTGAGCCTTTTCAGACAGTTATCCAGAAACAGTAGCCAAAATGGGGGCCGCATTGGAATGGGGGCCCCATTGGAATGGGGCACTGCCCACCAAACCCCCTGAAGTGCTCACAATCCAAATGCTTCCTATAGCTGGTAATTTAGTCAGTTTCCAAGAAATATCTGAGCAAGGGAGAGTGTTTATGGGGGGAAAGGTAGACTGTATTTTTTCTTTTCACGCACCAGAGAAAAGGCAGCAATGCCTTTCCTGGTACTTTGGGTTATTAAATCAGAGCATTGGGCAAGACTGCCCAGTCTGTACTGTTCTGCAAGGGATCTGTCAAAGAAGTTGTATTTCAGAGAAATGTACCTTTGATTTTGAAAACAAAGTAGGTTTCCAGCCCCCATGGTTGTGGAGAGACATTTGAAAACATGGAGGCAGTGTCTGCAGAAGGCTGCAGTGCCCAGTGGCCTATATCCAGTAGTTTTGACTGCTCATTCATCCCTTGTGGCTTCTTCTTTTAATTTAATATTATAGATTTGTTTTCAGCCTTATTCCAGGGTCCAGTCATGTTCCTATGCTTTCCAATGTCCCCTTTTTGCACTATTTGGGAGGACTGCATGCTGCTTTCCAACCTGCTCAAGAGACACATGAACTCTGGACTGCATGGGCCACAGCTCTGGCTGGAATCCACACCTCCTTGCCTCAGGGCCGTCCTTCACACATTATGTTCTGCTTTATCCTCTCCCTGCCCCAGAGAGAGAGAGAGATGTAACCTGTTAGTCAGGAGCTCATGCAGTTCAGCCTCAGCAAGATCCAATAGGTACCTTTGAGATGGAGGCGACTCTACCATAAAGCATCATGGTGGCAGCTGCCTCCCACAAAGGATTTGGAGCTCAATTAAGACTGGCGAGGTGGGAGTCAGACAAGACTGGGCCACGGGGCACAATCCGCCAGGAACTTACTCCCTGCAAGCATCACTGAGATGAGTGAGCACTACCATACTATTGTATAGCTTCTGTCCATTTAAGTGAAGGCTGGTCAGCAGAACATTCTGATGGATTGTGCCCCATGTTAATTAACAGGAGGACAGTGAATACCATTTATAGTCTCAACCTTATCTACCAAGATGGGCTGGGCCAGCCCCAGAGTATAGAAATTGCTGCTGCTGCTGCAGAGTGTGCATTCCTGGCCAGGGCATAGGTAGGGAAGAGGGGCCGTGTTCCTCCCTCTCTCTGGCGGCCCCCCAGAGTGAGGGAGATAATGAAGAAAATAGGGAGGGGTGGATCTGGAGGGCCCTCAGGAGCTGGGGGCCCGTGTTCTTTGAACCCCTTCGCTTAATTATAGCTACGCCCCTGCTCCTGGCTCACCTGCTGCACTGGTCCTACTTACTATGAGTAGGCCATACTCCTGAGGGTAAAAAGAAGGAACTAATTTCTTATATATTTATAATTCACCCTTCTTCCAAAGAGCTCAGGGTAGCCTATAAAGGGTTATTTAATTTTATCCCCTCAATAAGCTAATGAGGGGTGAGCGTGATTTGTCCACAGCCACCATCTTCATGGCTGAGTGAAGATTGAAATGAGGGCCTTTCCAGTCTCAGTCCAATACACCATTTGATACAGCATGCTGGCTCTCCTACATAGCCCTCGTGTTTTGAGAACTATCAGTCTAGCTGGTTACGACAGAAAAGGCCAAGAGAGTCAAAACAGCTGGATTTTGTGGCACATGGCTATAAAAATGTATTGCTGAGAGGGGAGAATCATTTCCACCACATTAAACCTGTTTTCTTCTCTTCCTTTTCTCCCTGTCAGCACAAACCAACCTAAATTGTACAAAATTGTCAGAAAGAACCTGACCAAAATTCCACCATGCCACTGGCTTTCTATGGCAGTGGACAGAGAACCTGGTAAAGGGTGTAGGCCTTGCCTCAACCAGGACCAATGACTGGGCATGAACTTAAGAGAGGATTAAAGTCCTTCAGTAGAGTCATGAGTTCTCTTGAAGCTTCCAGTGCTGAGGTCTGCACAGATAATTTTTAAATACAGGACTGTACAGAGGACAGAGCTGAATTTAATGGTTAAAACTGGACAAGGTAGGAGTCAAGATAAAAGGGTGCTATCCCTACCCAGATTCTTTGTCTTGGTCTGTAGAGATGAATCACCAGTGTTCCCTCCACTGCTCCCTCTAACAGGGATTCTTCGATGTTATTGGCTACAACTCCCATATTTCCCAGCCAAAGGCCACTGCAGCTGGAGATGCTGGGAGTTGTAGTCAACAACATCTGGGAATCTCTGTTAGAGGGAACAGTGGTTCCCTCTAATAGGGATTCCCAGATATTGTTGACTACAACTCCCAGAATCCCCAAGCAAAAGCCATTATAGCTGGGGATTCTGGGAGTTGTAGTCAACATCTGGGAACCCGTTAGAGGAAACACTGCCCTCAAGCCCCTTGCAGCCTTAGCCTTCTAGATGTTTAAATCAAGGCTAAAGGTCCATAATATTTAGAATCTGTGGAACATACTCTAGTATTTTCCAAGGGCAAACCTGCTTGAAAATACCAGCTGCAGCGCTATCAAAAAAGCCATCCCTTCCTCGGAAGGGCAAATGCCAAACCCATCTGTAAATCTTTTTGTCGCCATCTTTTCTTTCCAAGAAAAACAAAATGAAAACACAAAACAAAAAGAAGTTTCTTTTTCCTCATCTGAGTGTTTAAAGAAAATAAAATCAGAAATCTTAAGTGTTTAATTTACAAGGAAAGGGAATGGGGCAAAGGAAACCATTCATTCCTGTCTGGGCTTCTTTTCACTCCATATTGTAGATACTATTGATACAAACACACACGACACACACAAAAAGAAGTCACTTTGCTGCTGTACGAATTTGACAGCCCTTTACCATTGAGTCCTACTAGTTCACAATGATTGTGGGAGGGAACAGACATGCCTTCTAAAAGGGGACAGATTCTGTTCTTGTTGGGGACATTTGTTCTCTCTCTAAATCATATTAATTTTGGGAGCAGGTGAAGGTTTTAAAATAAATAAATAAATAAATAAATAAGTTTTAAAAGGCACTTGTACATTTGTCCAAGTTGAAGGGACCATCCAAATGTCACAAAAGTATCGAGATAAATGTGTCAGATAGATAGAACAGGTTTAAGCCAAATCTGCCCCATTTAGGGCCCATCTATAAAATGTATCAACTTTTAAAAAGTTTTGCAACCTCTTTGTCACACTTTGCTCCATTTTAGTAGTCTATCTCTGTCACAGTTTTGCTCCCCCCATCCCATGCCAACTTCACTTGATGTGTGACATTTCTGAATGGTCCCTTAGATGTATGGAATCATGGAACGGGAAGGGGGAACAGTGAGCTTCTAAATGCCTCCTTCCCAAGGAATCAAGCTAGCTAGCCATATTACTGGGCCTGGAAGAGTGGGTGGACCACAGACATAAAAAAAGACTAGCATCTCACACACCCCACCATGGTCCTTACTGATGTTTCCAGTGAACTGGTTTTCATTCCAGTACTAAGTATATAAAGTTTCTACTATAGAAATACCAAGGGATAGAGGACCACAGCCAATGACAACTTCCATTTTTGCCCTGTCAGGCTTTGTATCATCTTATGGTCCCCACCCCACTCTATGAGATATATATGCAGTGAGTACACTGTAAATACCTGGCAATCGCAGGTCACCCTGGAAGCACCTGGAACAATATGTCCTCTGGCACATAAGTGGCCAATCTGCAACCATGAGCGGCAGAAACAGGAGAGGTGAGTAACTGAACAGCATATGGGCCAGTAGGCCCAGCTTCAGCCTAGTCAGGGATGGAGAAAGATCTGCCTTCCCTGTACCGTTGCCCTCTCAGTAGGCTAGAAGCAAAAGTACACCAAAGCACAGAGGGCTGTAGAAGCACTTTGATGTGCACAGGAGTTAACACTGGCTACTACTTTAGGCTTGACTTGTGGCACACTTGCAAAAGGGGTTGGCCACCACTGCTCTGGCTGCTAAGGCAACCTCCCTGAGCTTCTTCCTCCATACTAGGATAACAAGTAGACCTGGCCAACCCATTAGAGATGCTGCCGCCGCCACCGCAGCAGCAATTCCCAGGAGAAATGGACAGAGGTGCAAGCACAAAATGGACCTAAGAACTATGCAGGATCTGGACAAAAGTCCATCTACACCAATTTATCTCCCCACATTGACAAGTGTTCAGGAAAGCTCCCCTGCAGGATACAGTGGAGATGGGCAGTTCTTCCCCCAACACCTGGTGCTCAAAGTATCCCACCTGTGAACATGGAGGGTCTATTAAGCTATCATGACTAATAGCCACAAATCACTCTAGCCTCCACAATTTTCTTTCTTTAAAGTTGTCACTACCTCATGGCAATGAATTCCATGCTATATTTTGCCCAAAAGTAGACTCCCAATGGTATGCCTCAAAGCCATTGCCATGCAATATGAATTGGATGAACTCAATTTCTAGTATGTTTGGATATTTCTCTCACTTGCAGGTCTTTGCACACATTGGATCATAACCGTAACTGTAGTCCAGGACTTTTGTATAACTTTCCAAGGAGGTTGCGGGGGCCAGATTTGTGCATGTTTCTACTTCACATGGTTAACATATTTTGAAATAACAGTTCTAGATAAGAGTCCAAGGTCATTCCATCCATTATGTAGCAGCAAACCTAGGCACCCTGTACACATTTAACAAGGAGTTGCAGCCAATCCTGACTCTTTGATGAACATATCTGCATGATGATTTTTTTAAAGATGTTGTACTTAAAAAACCATGTGCTCCTAGAAGTCATTGAGAGTCTTGGGGCAACTTTCAATGGATGGAGGCAACCACCTCATTTAGCACAGCTTCCAAACATCTTCATGTTGTTCTTTACCAGACAGACCCGTTTCCTTCCCCGTGTTTGCAAAGAGTTGTAAATCTCCTTTGCTCAGTCTCATCCTGAAAGAAGAAAACCAGCCAAAGTTCCAAAAATAAACCCCACCTCAGTCTGAGTCATACAACAGATTAATACATGCAAATAAAAAGAGATAGATGTATCCATTTTTATTCCAATCACAGCATTGAGGTTTTCTGTGTAGTCTCCCTTAGAGTCATGAGAACCTGGAATAAGAACAAGTTCCTAGTTTCCATGGTTAGAGGAAAACATAAATGGATAAGGTAGTGTGCCGTCAAGTCAGAGTCAACTCCTGGCACCCACAGAGTCCTGTGGTTGTCTTTAGTAGAATACAGGAGGGGTTTACCATTGCCGCCTCCTGCACAGTATGAGATTATGCCTTTCAGCATCTTCTTATATCGCTGCTGCCCAATATAGGTGTTTCTCAGTCTGGGAAACATACCAGCGGGGATTCGAACCGGCAACCTCTGGCTTGCTAGTCAAGTCATTTCCCCGCTGCACCATTAGGTGGCAAACACATATGGATTGTGTCTGCTTAATGCTTAGAAGCACCGGGTGGTGTTGGCAGCGATTCCATTACTTAGGAGGGGAGACTACTTTCTCAAAAAGGCCTTTGGACACCCAGTCAGTGTCCCTCTGCTGCAACTTGCCTACTGCCCCATAGAAGTCCGCATGGTCCAAATCCTCTTTTACCCCTGGAGACAAGAATTCCTCCTCATGATGTGTTGGCCAACTGTATTCCTGAATGTTGTGGGATCCAGTCTCACACCAGTCTCTCATTTACACAAGTTTAAATTGAGACCTACACACAGGGTGAATCGACAATGGTGAACAGAGGCCAGAACTTCTACTTCCTGTCAGCATCCTTGCAGAAATAGGAAAGTGGTCCTACACCGAAGCCAAGTAGGAAGGCCTCCCTCTCCCCTCAAGGGTATGTGCTTGTCCCCATATGAATGAATGAATGAATGAATGAATGAATGAACACACACACACACCACCACCACCACCAGAGAAGCTCAGCTGAATTTTTCCCTATGGAGATGGGATAGTAAGTGTCCCCTTTGTGTATAGCAAATTAAAAGGGTAAAAGACAAAGTATGTGGTCTTAGAACTGTAACAAATATTTATATACTGCTTTTCAACAAAAGTTTCCAAAGCGGTTTACATAGAGATAATAAATAGATAAGATGGAGCCCTGTCCCCAAAGGGTTCACAAGCTAAAAAGAAACAAGATAACCAGCAACAGTCACTGGAGGTCCTGTGCTGGGGGTAGATAGGGCCAGTTACTCTCCCCAGTTAAATAAAGATAATCACCCCGTTAAAAGGTGCCTCTTTGCCAAGTTTGCAGGGGAGACGTCTATAAAGACGTGTTCACAAAATGGCACACAGCCTTTCTGAAATATAATCCTGGTTCATTTTAAAAAAAACACCCACCATGTCCTGTCCACTGAGCTGAGAAGCCAAGAGCAACTCAAGGTGGAGTTGGGCACATCATTCCTTGTACATACCGAGGGCCACAGAAACTGGTAGGCCCAGCCTTTTTCCACCTCTAGTTTCAGGAGAAACATTTACAGAAGTGATCTTCACTACTTCTCAAGTGCGGGGGGGGGGGAGAAAAGAGAGCCATTTCTCACTCTGCTGACCTCTGCTCACTGCTGTGCTTCGTTCAGTGCGGGGAGAGCCCTTTAAGAGAGACGGAGCCCTTTCTCTTGAGAGCTCTATGGGGAAAGTGCTGGGAAGGGCTACATTTCCTAGCACTCCGTGCATGCCTTCCAAGATGGTGCAAGGGGCTCAAGCGGGCTCCACTTCTCTTAAAGGTGACCTGAAGTACTGGGCAAGGCACAACCCTGACACAGCGAGAAGAAGATGCATCTCCACATGGTGCCAGGGGGACTGTGCAGAACATTCAGCTTTGACTGACGCTTCACACAGGCCCAACGGATTATTAGTAAGAGGGCCGCACTTGGGTTTGACGGGGGCTGCCACTGGGCCCCAGCTCTTACGATGAAGCATTCCGGTTTGTAGCGTCCTAGGCCATAAAAGGGGCAGACGTTTAGGAACGTTATCCATTGACCTCGATATTCCTCTGAACATGAAAAGCCACTGGGGTAAGAAACCTCTTAGGAACACCACAGTCCAGGGAATCATGAACACCCTGCTTCATAGTTCAATTTTTACTCCAAAACTGAAAAATCACATAGAAGCTGTACAGATACACAATACAGCACCCAAGATTTGATCCAGTCTCTTCTGGCATACGATGCTTCCAGCGGGTTTTACGATGATTTCATTACAGCTTTGGGGAACCATTCTAGAAGCCAGCACCAAAGGTAGCATACTTCAGGAAACAAGAGAAAGAGGGCCTTTCCCCGCATTTCCTTCCCCACCAACCCTGATCCAGCACCAACTTTTGAGGCAACAGAACACCCCCTTTGGGAAGAGATGAAGACTCCAGGCTGAAAGAACCGACGGTTCGAGGGCGCTGCACGGCAAGATAGGTTGCTTTCCACCTCTATTCGGGAGGGGACAGGATTTCAACTCAGTCAGACAACAAGATTTCAACTCAGTCAGACAAGTCCTGCCTGACTGAACGGCTCAATGGAGCAGGAAGCCAGATCTGGTGTCTTTTCCTTCCGATAGGGACCACTGCTACCTCCACAGTCCCAGCTGGAGGTGCCCACATGGGCTGCAGCACTGGTACAGGAGGCGCTCTCTCCTCAATGCCCACACGTGCTTAAGAGATTTCTGTGTCCAACGTGTAGATCTGTATCACATCCAAGACAATCTGGTCCATGATGTTCTTGGAGAGATCTTCACTGAACACCTAGAAAGAAGAAAGCTAGAGACATATAACTGATTGTTTCTTCTTCTTCTTCCCCCGCCAAAAGGCAGCTGAGAAGCAGGCACTCCACAACAGAGGGTGTGGCACTTCCCATATTTCTGCTTCAGGGCCACAGCGGTGAATCAAGAACAGAGGAAGACTCCCAACGGGCAGGTTCCTTTCAGACCAGAGTCCCCAAACGAGTTTGAGCCAGGGAGGGAGCCACGCATCCCCCGATGGCAGCCTGCCCACTCGCCACGTACCTGCCACCAAGGCCGCTCCGCTGCAGTATCAGCAGGCACCTCCACCCCGTAACACTGCAGGGCCAGGTAGAGGACAGACACAGCAATATGCTGCGGAGCGTGCTGCAGGCACAGCGGCCCGTGGTAACTATCCCTCAGCAGGGCCCAGGCTGCCACCGCCACCGGGGTCCGGTCCCAGCTGTGCCGGTTCATCCAGTGCTTCAGGGAGAGCAAGTAGTGGAGCAGGTACTACACAAAAAGGAAAGCTGCTGTCAGGGGTGGCTGGAAGCACAAGGGCACAACACGGATCAACATCTGTGGCACAAACCCAGCTCCTTCCAGCGGAGAGAGGGTGTGCTGGAAGCTTGCCATCAACTGTCACAAAGGAGCACAAGCTCCTTGCTCCAGCCCAAAGGACCCAAGTTCCCTCTCAACATGAATGGCAGAATCACCCTGCCGTTTTCATCCATTTGACCCTCACAATAGCCCTGTGAGGTAGGTCAGCTCAAGGGAGAGCGAATTGCCTACAGTCCTCCAGCGAGCTTCATGAACCACTGGGGAGCTGAACTGTGTCTCTCCATTCCAAGTCCAGCAGTCTAGCCTCAACATCACACCACCTTTCTCCATGAACGTATCTCACTAATAATCTCTGCACCAAGAGGGATCTTACATTGAACAGGGCGTTTGACTTGGGTCTCCTACAAAATAAACCCAGCTTGTTGTCCACTCCTGCACACTGGTCTGCACATCCCTAGATCCTGTTGCCCTAGCATTCAGTCCAACTCTCCACCAAGAATTCAACCCAAGCCTACCAGTTCCCAGCCTACTCTATTCATACCCCCAGAATCACTCTCTTCACCACCACTGAGGATGCCAGGGTTCTATCTCTGCCCTCCCTTCCTGGGGCTAGAAGCCGAAGACTCCCCACACCCCAGGTTTACTAGCGACTACTCCCAGGTGGGAGGAGATAGCTGGATCAAGACGTGCTGGGCTCCAAGGACCAATCCCTCTGCCCAGATGCTAGGCTGAAAAGAAAACAGTGAAGACTTAACCTCTTACCACGCAAGCAATTCATGTGCCCCCTTCCCACCCTGAGCCCCAATCAGCCTAGACCTTATGGGGGTGCTGGAAGGAGACACGGAAGCAGAGCACTCGGAGCATGAGCAGCTCACACTGGACAATGCTGTCCCTCAGCTCCCAGAATTGGGTGTCCAGCTCCAGGGGATCACTCCGGGGGTTCAAGTACCTGTGTGGGAGCAGGAAAAAATGCAAGGAATGGAGGTCATTTTTCTTGCAGGTTGCAATTCGAAATGACTGGACTTTTCCTCTGAATTGCCTTTCAGTGGCCATAAAGCAACAGCCACACACAAGTCCCATATGGGTTCTCAGGGATGACCTCACAGTCTTCTGTGGTCTTCTTATGAAGAAGTCAAGTACCACAACACACACACACACACACACACACACACACACCTTACTCAGCACACACAAAAGAATTCTGAATGGGAATTCAACCTTTAATCACCATCAGTCACTGAGTAAGTGGGGGACACTTATTGTTATTCACTGATGTTATAAACTGCTTTTCCTAAAAAACAAACAGTGAACAATGGGCTTTTAATCAAGGAGGACACATTTCAAGGGGTAGGGCTAGGAGCCAAAAGCAAACTTGATCTGTTTTTGAGGCTATTTTGGCTCTGATGTAGTTGCTGCAGTAGGGAATGAAGTTATATTTATGCTTTTATAATGTTTTAATGCCCTTTCCAAACATCTGGTAACTTATCTCACGTTTTATTCAATGGATCAAAAAGGAACTTTAATCTGCGGCTTTGGAAATGCAGAATTAATCAGCAAACATTAGCTGGTTAAATGTCTATTAATAGTCTAAAAATCCTTTCAGCCCTGGAATTCATCTTTAACGATAACCTACAAAGGATTCTCAAGTCTCTTTTTTTGTTTTGTTACTATATGTGTCTCACCATTCCCTCGCCATCTTTATCTGCTCCTCTCACTTTCTCTTACTAATTTCCTTTTCTTTCCTCTTACAAAATCCAATGAACTGCACAACTAGCTTGGAAACACAGATCCAAAAGGGCTTTAGGCTTGAGTATCAGTCTGCTATACGACATGGCAAGCCATGGTAAATGGCTTCAGGGTAAATACTTCATTTTTTCTTTTGTAGTGAAATCTGAAAATTAATGGAAAGACCCTGGAATATCCTTAAAAGAGAAAAAGGCCCTTAGCTGCCCCCCACAATGGCTGCAGCTGAAGGGAGAATCCTAGGGCAGCAACCAAGGCAGGGTTGACATTTTGGTCCCTGCGACAGAAAATCCAGTGAGAATGGTGTTATCCATATGCTCATTTACCTGAAAGTTTCACTGAATGCAAGCTTGAGTTTCACTGGTATGGAGAAGCTGGACAGAGACACATTGGTCTTCCTTTGTGCTAAGACTAGAGTTTAGTCTCACACAGTGAAACTGATGGGTAGGAGAGTCAGGGACAGAAAAGAAAGTCCTTATTCACACAACACAGAAATTAGCTTATGGCACTTACTGCCACAAGATGTGGCAACTGCCGTTAGCTTATATGGCTTTAAAAGGGGATTAAATACATTTAAAGGAGAACTGGTCTCTCCACAGCTATTGGTTGCATCATAGCTAAATAGAACTTCCATGTTTGGAGGCAGTGTATCTCTGAACAGTTGGTGGAGAGCAAACAACAGGAGACTACTGTTGCCGTCACACCATGATTGTGAGTTTCCTGGAAGAATCCAACTGAGCACTATTGAAATCAGGACACCAAATGTGTCTTTTGTCTGATCTAGCAGGGCTCTTTTTATGTTCTGAAATCTCAGAAGAACATCCTATTGAAATTAATGGAGGCTTCGCCAATCCTAACCAAAGGACTAAGGGTGGAAAAACGTACAAGTACAAAACCCTTTGGGATTGAATCAGTTATACGCTTAGAGAAACAGCTTCACACCTTTTGGGGAGGAGATGCAATGTTATATACTTACAAGAAGGTGGACTGTATGCCTCATGCACTGAGTCCAGTATCTGCACACGCACGTGTGCTCTCTCTCTCTCTCTCTCTCTCTCTCACACACACATACACTTACACTTAATTCTTGTTACCTGTGGCTCACATTGATGATGTCCCTTGTCCGCAGATGCTGCTCCTCTACCTTCCCAGCCAGATAAAGAGCAGCCATGGCTACTAGGTAGGGGTCATAGGGCTCCAAAGGCACCTCCGTAAAGAACCGATGATAAATGGTGCATGCTGTAGCGATGGGGATGGAGCGCAAGCCCAGCTTCACACCTGTTGGGAAGGAGATGCAGCAAATAGGTCTCTGGATCGCCTTCACAAGGAAGGAGAAAAAAAGCTAGATGCAATTCACTTTCGCTCATAGGCAGCAGAGCAAGATAGTTCTCTCAGGAAATTGACATTAAGGGCTAAGAAGTGGGGGACAGGCTGCTCTAACCCACATGGCACAATCCATAAAGCTCCCCTGTGCATGCCTTATCGAAATCAATATGAGCTGCACAAGCAATACGCCACCTCCAGCCTCAGAGGCAAGAGACCTCCAAATACCAGTTGCAGGGGAGCAACAGCAGGAGACAGGGCATGCCTGTGGGCTTCTCAGGGGCACCTGGTAGGCCACTGTGGGAAACAGGATGCTGGACGAGATAGGTCTTGGGCCAGCAGGGTTGTTCTTATGATCACATGCTCCTGCACAGCGCCCAGTCATTTCAATCAGGCTTGTAAGAACTTCCTGACTGCAGCACCCCACGTGACTTAGTTGGACACTGTGCTTCAGGTATCAGAACATCAGTCCTGCCCCTACTCCCCAGAACCCCTCTTCAGCAACAGCCATGGTAAGGGGGGGAGCCCCCACTAAAGATATCCCACTCCAGTATTCTTGCCCAGTGTCTAAAACTATTGACTTCTTGCCACTGATAAGTTTTTAAAACTTTATTGATGGGACTTAAAACTGCCTATCACATTACAAAATATTAATTTAAGAACGACTTATATTTACGTTTCTGCTGAATCACACTGACATACACCACCCTCAGCCCCCCAAATGTTTGGCTAGGGGGCTGTCTTTAGCACATCAAGCAGGACCCTCTACCCACAACTCCATCCCAGGCTGGCAAAGGTGGGTAGGTCCCCATGGGTGCCACCTACCACCCAAATTTCAAGGCAGTGGGACACTTGGTTGATTTTTAATGATTTAATTTTTTTTAGCTTTTACTGATTTTGAACATTTCCCCCATAGGAAAAAATGGGGATTTGAACTTGCCATATCCTATCCCTAAAACAGATCCCCAGTTTTCTTTAAAAAAAAAAAAAAAAAAAAAGCTAAGCTCTAGCCCTTGTAGAAGTGGAGTTGTGGAGTAAATTGTGCAGTCATTTTTCAAGTGCTTAGTGTATAATAACTTTTCTTCATAATGAATCCCCATGAGGATTCATTGCACACCTTCATTTCTTCTGTTCATTTTGACTGTCACTGGACAGTGCCAACTATCAAATGCCATGTGCCAACTACACCACCACCACCACCACACACACACGCAAGGCAGTGGGGTACTCATTTTAATTTTAGGAATATTTTAATGTTTAGATTCTTTGGTGTCTATTAACTTTTCCTCATAATGAATCACTATGAGGATTCATCATACGCCTTCATTTCTTCTGTTCATTTTGACTATCATTGGACAGTGCTAATTGTCAACAGCCATGTGTCAACTACATCTCTCTCTCTCTCTCTCTCTCTCTCACACACACACACACACACACACACACTCACTTTATGTTTTAGATATTTTTGAAGTGTTTCAATTCTTTGGTGTCTTCATTACACACCTTCATTTCTTCTGTTCATTCTGACATGCTCCAACTACCCCGCAACTCACAAGCCACAGGGTACTCAGTTTATATTTTAGGAATGTTTGAGGTGTTTAGACTCTTTGGTGTGTAACAAATCCTCATAGGGATTCATTATGAGGAAAGGTTATTAGACACCAAAGACCCTAAACACTTGAAAAAAATCCTAGAACATAAACTGAGTAGTACCCCACTGCCTTGCGGGTGGGAGTGGGGTGTAGTTGGCACATGGCAGTTGACACTGTCAAAAAGACAGTCAAAATGAATAGAAGAGATGAAGGTGTGTAATGAATCCTCATAGGGATTCATTGAGGGAAAGTTATTATACACCAAAGAATCCAAACACTTGAAAAATAACTCCCTTCTACAAGAGCTAGAGCTTAGCTTCTTTTTTTAAATGGAAGCTGAGAATACGGGGGAATTAATAGGAGGGATCCAAATCTCAAATCAATTCAAATCAAACCATGCAAGATTTGTCTTGTACCTGAATCTAGCCAATGGACCACAGGGGTGATTTGTTTTGTCTCCAGATCACTCGAATCAGCTAGATTCGGTACTGGAATCAATTTGCACATCCCTAGCCTACATCTCCCATTACTCCCAGCCAGCCACAATGACCTGGCCATTGTGGCTGGGGATGAGGTGAGCTGTGGTCCATCCACATTTGGGAGTGGGAGCACAAGAACTCGGGGGCTAGAGGGAATAGTTTCTCCGAGGATAACTGCAGGGGAAGCCCAGCAGCCCTCACCTGCTTCCATTATGAATCTGCAGACTTTGAAGTGCGTTCTGGCATCTGCAGGTACCCGGCCGGCCTCCTGCGACCCGCCGGGATCCATCAGCGCCGGCTGTCCGCTCCTCTAGCGCTTGCACAAACGGACAGGAACCCAGAGCCCGCTCACGAGACCAGCTTTCACTAGGCAAACCCCGCTGCCCCCCTGCGCAAGCCAAGCCCTTCTGCTGCAATCTCGGGGCCCGGTGGGTGCTTCTTCCACGCGTCCGGCTGCAAGTCGGTTCTTGGCTTCCTCTTTCCTAGCACCGGGGTTGCAGGCTGACATTGCACCGAACTAAACACAGCCGTAAAAGCGCGTTTCTCTCCTTAAAAGCGCAAGAGAAACCAGGAGGAGGAGGAGCTGCCTTTCCCTCCCGCCAAGACAGCGCAAGGAGATGCGGAAGACTCCGCCCTGCGATGACGCGCTGGGGTCGGGAAGAGAGGCGTCATAGCGAATCGCTCATTGCCCGGATGTCTCGCGAGTGTCTTCCCACCAGCGTCACGTGCTAATACTAGTAGTAGCGCAGCGTGCTGCTGCTGGGCGGAGTGGGGGATGTTGCTTGTAGCTTGAAGGGAGGGGAGTAGGTTAGCTTAGTTGCGTGGTGAGGTTTTGCAGCACGAGAGGTACAAAAAAGTTTTGGAATGTTTGTTGAGGAAGGGGCTGGCGTTGCACTTTTAATTTGTGCAACCAAACGCGTTTAGTGCTGAACAAACATCGTAATTGATTGCCCTAAAAGTAATATTTGGACCTCTCATAGCTTTTAGGCTGCTTATCAATATTTTCAATAGGACTAATGAGGTGGTTAGGGTAGGCGTTGGATATTGACGTGTTTCCAAGAAGTACATCACATTTTTCAAGTACTGTATTGAATATTCTGGCTTAGCAGTATTTATTATTATTATTATTATTATTATTATTATTTTGCATTTATATCCCGCTCTTCCTCCAAGGAGCCCAGAGTGGTGTACTACATACTTAAGTTTCTCCTCACAACAACCCTGTGAAGTAGGTTAGGCTGAGAGAGAAGCGACTGGCCCAGAGTCACCCAGTGAGTTTCATGGCTGAATGGGGATTTGAACTTGGGTCTCCCCAGTGTTAGTCCAGCACTCTAACCACTACACCACACTGGCTCCCATACTGGTGTAATACTGCCTTTTCCACGAGTAGTTTTGCTGTGAGTAACTCAGCTGAAAGGAAAGTGATGCTCTCCAGGTATGTATAGAAGGGACTGACAAATGCAGCAAGAGATGGGATGGGAGCGGCCTGGAGCATCACTGGCCAGTTAACACCCCTTATGGGCCAGTAAGAAGACTACTTGAAAGGCCAAGAGGAAGGGGACTTGAACAAACCAGCAAAGGAGATTGGTGGGTAGTTTGTGCAGAGCAGCATAGAAGGTCAGCCTCTGCCCACTGTGGGGGTTAGTCAGCTGAAATCCTGTAGGGAAGCAGAAATGCTCGCAGCCCTCCTGCTAGTGGTGGTCTAAAGAAATGAAATTGCTCAAGAAGGCAGTGGAGCTGAAGAGGCGCTTCCAAGTCTGGATCCCAGAGGGCGGTGCCAGAGCGACAGAAAGTGGAACAGGGCTTGCAAAGGGGAGGGTGGACCTCCAGAGAGCATTGGGACAGCTGTGTTAGCAAGAGTGATGAAAGCTGTGTGTCCAGAAGTCAAGGAGACTAGTAGCCCTCCACAATTGTGTGCATACTGTGTGTCCTTTAGCGCTGTGGGGCTTCCCCAGATCTGGGCAGAGTCAGCTGCCCTCCTGATGCCCTGCTAATGTCTCTGCTACTTTTTCTGCCCTTTCCCAACAGTTTCCATTCTACTACTACCTGTTGGAACATAGGAAGCTGCCTTAGCAAGTCAGACCATTGGTTCATCAAGCTCAGTATTGTCTGCACTGACTGGCAGTGGCATCTCCAAGACTGCAGGCAGGAGTCTCTCTCAACTTTATCTTGGAGATGTCAGGGAGGGAACTTGGAACCTTCTGCATGCAACCTTCTGCAGACACTCTTCCCAGAGTGGCTCCATCCCCTGAGGGGAATATCTTGCAGTGCTCACATGTAGCCATTCAAATGCAACCTGGGCAGACCCTGCTTAGCAAAAGGGACAATGCATGCTTGCTACCATAAGACCAGCACTCCTCCCATGGAAGTACATAGGAAGCTGCCTTCTACTGAGTCAGACCATAGGTCCATCTAGCTCAGTATTGTCTACGCAGACTGGCAGTGGATTCTTCAAGGTTGCAGGCATGAGTCTCTCTCAGTCCTGTCTTGGAGATGCCAGAGCGGCCCCATCCCCTAAAGGGAATATCTTACAGTCTGCTCCAGAGGCGTAACTAGGAAAAACGGCGCCTGGGGCAAGCACTGAAATTGCGCGCACCGCCCCTGTCCCCAACATACATCTGACTGACACACATGTTTCAGAAAACTTTTATTTTAAAAATTACAAAAATTACAAAAATTACCAAAAATTTCAAAATGCAATGAATAACCAAACATGCAATAAATAACCAAAAACGCTATTATTGTTTTTTGAGTGAAAATAGTATTTATTTTTTGTATTTCAATTTATTTATTTTTACATTCTATATCCCACTCTCCCTCCAAATAGCCCAGAGTGGTGCACTACATACTTAAGTTTTTCCTCAAAACAACCCTGTGAAGTTGGCTTGTATCTCAAACATCAGAATTATGATGCAATGATGATACATACCACATTATACTTAGGTTTTTTCTCACAACAACCCTGTGAAGTTGGCTTGTATCTCAAACATCAGAATCTTGTACGTATATATGTGTGTGTGTGTGTGTGTGTATATATATGTGTATATATATATATATATATATATATATATATATATACACACACATACATAGATTGTATGTGCATTGAATAGGACTACTATTCAATGCATGTGTATACTATTCAATGCACGTGCATGTGTGAATAGGGACACACGGCCTGGCAGCGGATCTCCAGGGTTTCAGAGAGGGGTCCTTTCTCAGTCCTACCTGAAGATACCAGGGATTGAACCTGGGACCCCCCCACACACACACACACCATTTTTTGGTCTGTTATGATTTAATGTGTTATGTGTTTTTATTCCATGCTTTAATACTGCGTTGTGAACCACCCAGAGAACAATGTGTTATGGGGCGGCTAACAAAGTTATTTATTATTATTACTGATAGTGACTGGCCCAGAGTCAGTCAGGAAGCTTCCTGGCTGGGTAAGAATTTAACTCAGATCTCCCAAATCCTTGGTACCCTTTCCTAGAACACATCAATTAATCCTCTCACACCACAGCTCCACCTGTACATTACTGAAAGCTACTAAATGGATAGTGATCGTTCCAATAGTCATATCTTGGGGGAAACCTTCATCCTATTGTTCTCCAATGCCCATATTTTACCCTTTGTGTTTGAATATCAGTGGAGTCCTTGGACTTTTTTGTTTGTTTGTTCTGGAGATTATTTTTCTTTAAAATAAATAAATAAAATATTTGGGGGGAAATGTGTGACCAGGGAACAAATCCAGAACAAGAGGTTAGTGGAACAACAGAAAGCAGAAGCAGGAACCAAAAATGGGAGGTGGAGTCAGAGAACAAGCATCACTCAGAATCCAGCTTATAGCAACTTGGCTGGAAGAAGGCTTTTATTTAGCACCAGGAAACTCACCTCTAAAAGGCCAAGATGAGAGGAAACTAACAGAGCTACGACTCTGGAATTTAATATACCTGTTTGCCTTCACTGCTGCATAGAACCTGGGCGCAGCAGCCGCCATCTCCACTGTCCTCTTCCCTGCCAAGCCTACCAAATATGTACTTTAAACCCTTTCAAAACAAGGAGGTGCCCGTGTCCTTCAATTGCACGCAGTGCACTAGCGAAAGGGTAACCAATTGGAGGCTCTCCCGCGGCTGCTGACTACAATTCCCATCATCCCCAGCAACAATAAGGCAACAGAGGGTGATAGGAGTTGTAGTTCAACACCTGGCCACCCCCCACCGCAGCGACTAGCTGGCCAAAGGGCAGGCAAAGCAGAGCAGGCGAAAGGCTGTTCTCTCCCTGACAGTTGTGCAGCAGAGGGAACTTCAAGAAGTACGGATCCCCGCCAAAGCACACACCCCATGTGCACCGGGTGCAGTTTCCAATCTTGCAGACCCTCTAGACCACGTGCAGGATCCCTGGGGTTACCCTACCACAAACCAGACCTGGGGTGCAATCCTAAATGCATGTCGGAGGATGGCGGCACTTGTCAGACCCAGCCATGGTGGTGTAGCAGCACCAGCCGTCACTCTGCAAGGCAGCCACCGATTCAGGTGCAACAGCAGCACTCTCGGGCAGAGGGATGCAGGAGCCTCGCCATTGTTGTGGGTGGATGGTTGTTTTGTCTGCGTCTCTGCCCTGAGCTGGGTTCAAGTCTCACTGTCTCTCCAACAGTCTAAAAGCGCGCCCTTTTGAATGACACATCACTTTTTCCTCCCACTCCCACCCCTTTCCCAGGTAAAGAAGAGCAAAGAGTGGCGGTGGGGATGACTTTTGCTCTTGCCCCTCCGCACACGCATTCTTTCTCCCGCTCTCTCCTTTTGCGCTCCCCCCCTTCTCTTTTTGGCGCGCCCGTCCCACCAAAACTTCTCCCGCCGCCGGGCCATAAAGCAAAACAACACTCAAAGCTGAAGCAGACAAAGGAATCTGTCCAAATTCTGAGACGCAAGAATCGCTCCTCCTCACCCCCTCCCAGTATTGAATTCTCCCCCCCCCTTACCAGCATTTGCAAACGATGGAATTCAAACGCCCCTCCGGACAGTTTCTGGTCCGTGCAACTCGCTCACCCCCACCTCAGTCCCGGGGCTGCAATGCTCATGCGCCTCTCTGGCCTTCCGGGCCATCCTCAGCGGCGAGGCGGCCAGCTTGGGCCGTGCGCCCCGCGCTGCGCTTCGGCTGCCTCTTGCCCGCGGGCTCCCCGCATTGCCGCTTGCTGGGGCAGCGAGGCGAGCGGCACATCCTGCCTTTCCCCTTCCTTCCTTCACTTCCTCCTGCAGCAGGAAGCATCCAGGCGGCGCGCAAGGCTGGCCCCCCGGAGGCGAAGCAAGCCCTGCTCGCTGGCTGGCACACAGGGGGTGCACGCCGACGCCCAGTGCCGGAGATTAGCAAGGGGGGGCGCCAGGACCAGGGACACACAAAAATCACACACACACACACACACACAAAATCGGCAAAGGCAGGGGATCAGCAGGGGCACTTTTTGGCGCCCCCCTGCCAAGTGGCGCCCGGGGCACGTGCCCCCCCGCCCCCCTATCGTTACGCCCCTGGTCTGCTCACACATCTAGTCTTCCATTCAGTTGTAAACCAGAGTGAACCCTGCTTAGCAAAGGAGACAAGCCCTGGTGTTAGTTTATGTTGCTGGCAAATTCATCTCAGTTGTTGCAGTAAAGAGGTGTTGGCTTTATATTTATTCTTGAGTTTTAAATATAATCTGAGTATGTTCATAATTGGACTTGTTGGGTGGAGTGGGCTGAAAATCCTGCTTGAATCTAATTACCATATCCCATAGCGAGGAGAAAATTAAAATTGCTCTGTAGCATCTCTGCCAGGAGCTAGATCACACCAAGCTGCAGAGGATGTGCAGAGTAGCCATGAGTTGGCAACTGCCCAGTTCCATACTATTGTACTCCCATCAGTAATTAATACTCCACAGCTTGTGCTGTGTGTGACAGCCATTGTTCAGAACAAGACAACTTGGACAGAAGTACTCCAGCGGGGGACTGCTGGTGGTTCTGACTTGGCTGTGTCCTAGGCTGAGTTCTATCGGGGAGCAGGGGAGAACCAGAACAAGCATTTGAAGGTCAGAGAACTTGGAGTTCTGTACCAGAGACAAGCTGCAGCTACAAAGAAATCTTGAGAACTGGAATAGCACAATACTGAGACTGGATACTTACTAATACTACTACTTATTATTATATATGGCTTTTCAATTAAAGTTCTCAAAGTAGTTTACATAGAATAATACTGTATTTATTATATTTCTACCCTGCCTTTCAGCCTTTAGTATAATAAGTACTGTATTTATCTATTAAATATTCTGAATAATTTGTGTGAAATAAAGTCACATTTCCAGATAATCTTGATTGATTAAGTGCCTTCAAGTCAGAGTCAACTCTTAGCGACCACACAGATAGATTCTCTCCAGGATGAAATGTCTTCAACTTGGCCTTTAAGCTCTCTCAGTGGTGCATTCATTGCTGTTGTAATCAAGTCCATCCACTTTGCTGCTGGTCATCCTCTTCTTCTCTTTCCTTCAGCTTTTCCCAGCATTATGGACATTATGACCTAGAGATACTAAATTTTGCATACATAATCACAGAAACATAAGAAGCTGCCATATACTGAGTCAGACCATCGGGCAGTATTATCTTCACAGACTGGCAGTGGCTTCTCCAATGTTGCAGGCAGGAATCTTTCTCAGCCTTATCTTGGAGAAGCCAGGGAGGGAACTTGAAACCTTTTGCTCTTCCCAGAGCAGATCCATCCCCTCGGGGAATATCTGATAGTGCTCACACTTCTAGTCTCCCTTTCATATGTAACTAGGGTGGACCCTGCTTAGCCAAGGGGACAAGTCATGCTTGTTGAATTCAGTACATTTTACACTGGAATATATTGTGGGGGGAGGATTTAAATACATATTTTGGAGGGTTTTTGGAAGAAATTCTGAATATTGTACTTCTATTAGTTACAGATACCAAATTTTGCATAAAGACTCCTGCCTCTTAAAGTAGCTGAATATGCCTGGAGACAGATTTAAATAATTAAGGTGGGGGGATTATGAATTAATAATTATATATTTTAAGTTACTGTTCTCAACAGATTAACACTCAGTCAGATCAATAATTCCAAAATAACATAAGCCAGCGTAGTGAAGTGGTTAGAGTGCTGGACTAGGACCGGGGAGACCCGAGTTCAAATTTCCATTCAGCCATAATATTGCTGGGTGACTCTGGGCCAGTCACTTCTCTCTCAGCCTAACCTGCTTCACAGGGTTGTTGTGAGGAGAAACATAAGTATGTAATACACCACTCTGCGCTCCTTGGAGGAAGAGTGGAATATAAAATGTAAAAAAAAACCCAACAAACAAATAATACCCAAGAATAGCAGATCTTTCTCAGATTCAAATTGACTGTGATTCAAATTTATCATATATGGTCATTATACAATACAATGTATTGTATTCTTCAGGCCAGAGCTGCACAACTTCAACCCACCAGCTGTTGTTGGACTGTAACTCCCACCATCTCCAGCCACAGTGGACAATAGTTAGGGATTATGGGAGTTGTAGTCCAACAACAGCTGGAAAGCTGAAGTTGTGCAGGCTTGGTTTAAACTTTAGACTGAACCTACCCACCCACTCACCATCCTCTCTCGATGTGTAGGAATTGTGCCTCATAGGAAGAGGGGACAGTCTAATCCCACCACTATATATAGCCCTGTCCACCCCCAGCACAGTACCTCCAGTGACCGTTGCTGGTGTCTATCTTAAGTTTCTTTTTAGATTTTGAGTCCTTTGGGGACAGGGAGCCATCTTATTTATTTGTTATTTCTCTGTGTAAACTGCCCTGAGCCATTTTTGGAAAGGCGGTATAGAAATTGAATTATTATTATTATTATTATTATTATTATTATTATTATTATTATTATTAATATATGTGCAGTTTTGCTTTTATTTTTAAATTGATTAAGGTATCCTAAGCCTATGGAACAGTGGATGGTTATAAATATAAATAACTAATGACTAACGCAGGCCTGCTCAACATCAGCCCTCCTGCAGATGTTGGCCTTCAACTCCCATAATCCCTGGCTATTGGCCACTGTGGTTGGGGATTATGGGAGTTGTAGTCCAAAAACAGCTGAGGGGCCTAAGATGAGCAGGCCTGTTAACCTTTGCCCAGAGCCCTAATGAAAGGACTGTACATTGGATTTAGGGCAGAAGTGCTGGACCACACAGGTAAAGCAGAGTGCTGGACCACACAGGCCCATGTCTTTACATGCAAGTCTTCTGCAGTCACATGTACAGCAAGGCACGAGGATGCTCTTTAGAGCACAAAAGGGATGGAAGCACAGGAAACTGGACCCTCACCCTATTCTCAGCTCCTCCCCCTGTTGCTTTTCAGACTCACTTTGTATCAGGGGCGGGTAAAGGGAGATGACTTTAGGAGATGGCAAAGAGCAACAGGTAGAAAGGCTTTCCCCACCTGTGTGCCTCTTTTGCACTTTAAATCACCACCCAGCAGTCCCACTTTATATGTGATGGGTGAGGGGGTAGCTTGCAATTTAAAGATGGGTCTGCCACTGTCCTGTGTACAGAAAAAACTTGATTATGTGAGTGATCCAGCAAAGCCAGATGAACCACCTGAGCTGCTTGACTAAGAGTTGACTAAGATGCACTGAATTCTTCTTGAAGAATTCTGTATAACTTGAAAGCCTGCTACTGTGTCTTATCTGTCTCATTATGGATGCAGTCTGTTGCCGAAGGCATCTGGAGCTGAAATAGAAGGAGGAGATGTGGGTGGGAGCAGAGCTGGAGGGGAAAGCAATGTGTGTGGACAAATGTGAAACTTGCCTTCACGACTCCAGCCTTCATTCCATCTGGCAGTAGCAGCCAGTGCTATTAAGCCATTTTCCCATATGAACTAACATTTGCCACCAAATAATATACTGCCCGAAGAACCACAACAGCAACCTAAAAAAAACAGACATAGAAAAGTGCACTAAACATTCTCCCCAGTTTCCTGTTACCATGGTTTCAATTCACACGTGAACCATCAGTTTGCAACTAGAAATGTTTTGTGTTGAGGAAAGGAAGAGAGAGCAACGTACACATCTCAGCTAGAATCAGTGCTGATTTCCAGCAGGAGAGAGAGAGGTCTAGAAAGAAAACGGGCGGGGCGGGGGGGAGGACAGGGACCCACAGCCTAAGAATCAATCAGACCCATTAGGAACACATCAAGCAGCTAGCTTTTAAATATCTCAGGTATCAAAGCTCCTTGAAGTCACCGCAGATCATCAGGGAAGTGGCCAGCATGCTAACTGCAAATCAAATTTCTCCGAGGGCAGAGAACGAGACATTGCAGGAGACATTGCAGGTCGTGAGAGGGAGAGTGGAAAGGAGCTTTTAAACAGGCAAAGATCTCAACCTGCCTGGTTGCGCTGAAGGAAAATACAGCTGTGTTTTAACACCACCATCATTGCCACCTATTTTTAGGTTTGTCCGTCTATTAGATTAGCAGCCCAGGTGTTGGTGGATGCAGCCTTTCTTGTTGCCCCACATTAACTCTTCCTCCATCCACACATAACCATCAGAAGGCAAGAGTTTCGAATAGCGGGCAGCTGCTCCTTGATGCAACCAAGCCAGTCTTCTGAGAGCTGTTCTCTGTCCTTTCCTCAACTATGCCAGTGCCACCCTAGGGACAACACAACTTGATGGGAAGCCAGTTTAGGGGGTGGGTGTTGAGAGGTGCAGGACCACCACCCTCACTCCCACCTCTAAATAGAAAATTTGTTGTTGACCATTTGGTTCCGAGACTTGTATTTATTTATTTTTCATTCACAGCACACATTCTAGCTTAAGAAGAGCCTTTCTTCATGTCAACCCACCCCCTACAGTCTGAGGTGGTGCAGCCCAGATGCATGTTTACTACCCTCATGAGTTCCATGTCTGTCTTCAAGTTCAGAAGCAAGCAGTGGCATTCTGTGTACGCTCAAGAAGCATCTTCAAGAGCAGTCTCATGCAGAGTGCATTTTAGGAACCAATCCTCGAAGTTATAAAGGCGTGCCGATAAAAAGCTGCTTGATGTGGAGTCAGAGACCATGGGTCCATCTAGCTCAGTATTGCCTAAGGCTCTCCAAGGTTTCAGGGATCTGGAGCTGTGCATACCTGGAGTTGCAAACCTGAGGATTCCTATTGTGCTATGCACTCACCCTATTGCCTTTGAACACAGTACTGAGTCAGGTGGCACTGAGTCCATTTAGTTCAGTATATAGCCATAATTGTCCACAATGACTGGGATGTTTCCCACCCCTGCCTGGCGATTCTGGAGGTTGAATCTGGGACCTTTTGCATGCAAAACTTGTGCTCTAACCACTGAGCGACAACCCCTCCCATGAATAGCAGCAGATGTTATTCATAATACAATAGTTTACACAGCCAAGATGCCTATTTTATGTAATATATTTCCATCTCATGAGCTCCAAAGCTATGAATCAGCTTTCTCCTCCCAGACAAACTGAATATCAGTTATTCAAGAGTTGCAAGATTTTTTAAAATGAAAACTACCAGCCTTCCCATATTCTGAAGTTATTTGGGGACATGCTTACCTAATGTGAGAATGAGGGCAACTTTTCTCAAAATAAAAGTAGAAGTTTTATAGCATTTGTGGTTGATTTTTAAATTGTTTTAAGTTTTTGTATATGTTTTAACAATGCTGTTGATAGATAGGGAGGCATGTGTTTTTAAACTGCAACAAAACATGTTTCCAGGGACTGGAAAGAGTGTCTGTATGCAAGAAGAGTGCCATCTTAGTCTAAACATAAATTGGAAACATTACTGGATGCAAGCCAGGCAGCCCGGGCCCAGGATGAGAAGGCAGTGTGTGAGAGATAGGGGATGAGAGTGTAGTTTAAATTGCATTATGTCTGGCCTCGGAGTTATTGATTTCTCTCCTTTTTCTATTTATAGCAGCTTCACTCAGTGTCAAACCTCTTCCAGCGGTCAAAGGCTCCAGCAGAAAGCGGGCCATCCTGTCTCCCTGAGAAAGCAGGCAGCAGAGACAATTGGGGAAAGGGATTAATGGACTATGTGAGAATAATGTAGCTTGCGGGGCTAAGATTATGACTATTGTTGTTGTTGTTGTTAGCATCATCTGTGTACAGAACAGTTTTTAAAAGAATTTCAGAAACAAAAGCTAGAGAGGTCACTGCTCCCAAGGAGCTTGCAATATACATATATTATATATTGGGTGTACGTATATGGCTTTCTGTGTCACAGAAGACCAGCATTAGCGACCCACCAGGGCTGCTGAACCACCTGAAAGACAACCCTGGTGGTTCCTGCCTGCTGGCAGGAAGTTGCGCAATGATCTGCAAGAGCATGTGGGCACTTCTGTAGCACAACTTCCACCGGGAGCAATGAAGTGCCTGCTACTTTTGAATCACTTATATTCCGTTTTAAGTTCTCTGGGGAAAGAAAGTTGATTCATAGTTTTTGAGCCCATGAGATGGTGGAAATATTTCATAAAATAAAATTGGCTGTGTAAACTATTGTATTACTAACATGTACTATTGTTCATGGGAGGGGTTGTAGCTCAGTGGTTAGAGCACACGTTTCGCCTGCAGAAGGTCCCAGGTTCAATCCCCAGAATCTCTAGGAGCATTTCCAGACAGCAGGCTTTACTGCAGGTTTACTGTGGGGTTTTACTGCGAGTTCAAATTTGCCCCCCAAAACCGATGCAAACAGTGGATTTTTAAAAACCCCAGATATAAATCAGGTTATGCTCTTAACACACAATGAAAAACCTGAATCGCGTCTGGAGTGCTCTCCAATCGCTCACAGGGACTTCAGGGTAAATCTGGCTGATATGCGAATGCACACACCCTCCATTCCAGAGGAGAAGTGAGCTAAAAGCCCTGTGACTAGAAATGCTCCTGGCCAGGGTGGGAAAGATCCCAGTCACTGTGGACAGTACTGAACTAAATGGACCAATGGTCGGACTCAGTACCATCCATATATAGGGTCAGAGAGCAGCTGCTTTGCAGACAGAAAGTCCCAGGTTCAATCCCTGGCAACTCCAAGTAGTAGGGCTAAGAAGGAAGACCACAGCAACACTAGGTTAGCTGAACCAATGGTGTGTTAGATGGATGGACCAGCTCAGTATAATGCAGCTTCTTATGTGGCACCCCACTGCATAAGCAAAAGAAAAAGGCGGATCTTTATGCCGAGGAGCTTAAATTAAAGTTTGCCGTTGGAGAGAAAAGTGGGAGGGGAGACGCAAGGGTTACAAGGGATAACATGTAAACAAAGGTACACCCACACTGCCTATGCAGACTATTGCAATGCAGGGAAATGAGGCAGGCAAGATGTGATCTGAATCCTGTGTAAAAGAACAAACACACACCTGTGTGGTTATTGCAACTTCCCCCACCCCCTCCAAATAGATCCCCTTCTCTCAGGACATGAGATTCCTTTTTCAGCCGATGTCATCTCTTAGAAGTGACAGTTTTGATGCCAGCCCAGGTTCTACAAATCCAGCAATTAAACAGACCCTATTAAAGGACTATGCTGCAGTTCGTAGTTCCCCTGCAGATTGTGGTGTCCGTGTCATTATGATGTTATTCCCCCCCCCATTTTTTTTTTCACCATGATGTCTTCTGTTGAATGACTAATGCAAGCCATATATCATTGAACTGAAGATGATGTCACGGCTGTGTTATATTGTGGGAGCTAAACCTTATGTGAAAATCAATAAACATATTTTTTTTTCATTCGAAAAACTCTTGAAAACCCAGAACTGCTCTTGGGTTGCTCCTCCACTGCCAGCCTTTTTTGATTGGAAGAGTTCACAGGCGTCCATTTCTATGTGCATTAATTACCCTCCAGAGGTAATTAATTACCATCCACCTTCAGAGGACTTCAGCTTGTGGAAGCCAGGATTATTTGCTGAACTGCAGTAAGGGCAAATGTTTGTCAGTCAGAGCAAAAAACTATTGCTTTTTGTCTTCCCTTTCCCCAGCTTCTCCTTGCTTTTCATGTGGCACATACTTTCAAGATGACTTAATGTGGACTAGTCACCCTGCAGTATTCTTAAACCACCATCACACTCGCAGTCAGGGTTATAAAAAGTAATAGTTTCCCCTACCTTTTCAGTGAATGCTTGTGGATGAAAGGGAAATTCTTCTAAGGGCAAACTAGGGGATGAGGCTGTATGTCAGTGGTAGAGCCTCCGGTTCAGGCTTGGACTGGCCCACAGGGCAACAGGGCATATTCCCTGTGCGCCCCAACCATGGAGCACCCCTGTGCCCCGCCACACTCAGCAGCAGTGAATACTCACCCCCTTAATTACTGATTCTGCTCAAAACCCAGCGCCCTCCACATGCATTCCACCGCCCTCTCAGTGCCCCCAGTCCGGCCCTGATCTGGTTTGAATGCAAATGATCTCAAATTCAATCCCTGGCATCTCCAGGTAGGGATGGGAAAGACTCCTGCCTGACACCTTGGAGAGCTGTTGCCTGTCGGTGTGAACCTGGCCTGCTCAACTTAGCCTCTCCCCCAGCTGCTTTTGAACTACAACTCCCATAATCCCCAGCCACAGTGGCCAACAGCCAGGGATTATGGGAATTGTAGGCCAACATCTGCAGGAGGGCAAAAGTTGAGCAGCCCTGGACTATAAACAATATAGGAGGCCCTCGTTTTTTGTAGGGGTTACGTTCTCAGCTACCACCATGACTGCCGAAAACTACAATAATTGAAATCTTGAGGACCTACTGAGGAACCTAACTCTATCATTCCCACAGTGCAAGGTTTCAGTTATCATGGTTTCGGCATCCATGCCCTTGCAATAATGGCAACCGGGTATACTGTATATAGCTGAAACCATAAATAAGTCAAACTGCAAATGGAGAACCTGTGAAAAACTAGGGTCTCCTGTACTGAGCTAGATCAGGGCTCTCCTGCAGATGTTGGTCTACAATTCCAGCGGGATGCTGCTGTGACAATTTCCTTCACTGAGCAGAGGCATAGGATGAGAAGACCTCTAAGGTTCCCAAATTTTTATTCTTCTACTATTACTGAAGGGAAATATGGGATCACAATTCTCTGTTTCCTTTGTAAATAATACTAATGTGTGGGCTGAGGAGGGGTATCTGTGGGCATGAGGGATATTTAACCTTTCACCTACCTGGCAATTCTCCCCTGCAAAACTCGTCCCCCCCCCACCTCCTGGTCATTTGAAATGCCCCCCCCCCATGTTGGGTTCCTAAGTGAGGCCAGCTGGGGGGGGATGGGCTTTGAGGGGAACATTTGCAAGGGCGACTCAGGAAGCACAGAAGTTAAGCACTCCTTCATCCTACCAATCTTCCTCTGCCTCCCCTGTCTCTGGATTTCTGGCAAAGGTGGGGTCTTCCATTTGCAGAGAGAACATCTAGTATGGATATTAAGACATGAGGCAGGCAATATCTATATATTTATTTCTCCTAGGCGTACCTGTCGCTAATCCCATGTGTGGCAGCTCTTGTGAGAAGCTACCGGACTAGCGACAGGACGCGGAGACAACGGGCACTGGGATGAGGAGGTGGCGGTGGCGGGCCAGGCCGGGCTGGCTGCTGGGGTGATGAGGAGGCAGCGGCGGGCCCTGGCTCAGCTGCCAGGATGAGGAGGAGGTGGCAGCGGCGGCGGCGGCGGCAGGGGCAGGCCCGGCCTGGCCACTGGGATGAGGAGGAGGCGGTGTCGGGCCTGTCCCGGCTGCCAGCATGAGGAGGAGGTGACAGACCCCGCTGCCGGGATGAGGAGGAGGCGGCGGACCCAGCCACCAGCATGAGGAGGCACAGAGGCGTATCTAGGGAAAATAGCACCTAGGGCAAGCACTGGAATTGCGCCCCCTTCCCAAACATCTGACACCCATCTTTCAGATGACTTTACCATAATATCAGCTCAAAAATACAAGTCAAGCTCATTATTCTTTTAGTATTTCAAAAACTATTTAGCAGTGGACGTAGCCAGACCAAAAAGTGCTGGAAAACTACAAATTTCAGTATGCTGGGGCTCATGAAATACCCAAATACTATGTGGAGGTATACTTGGAAAACTGAACAGAAGTGCCTGTCAAATTCTCTACTATGCATTGTAGCATCATTATTACATAAGTTTTAAAAATAAATGGAGAATTAGGCTTTCCCCCGATAATCTGAAAATAATAAAAGGATATGCAGAGTGAACTGTGTCACTGCTTTGAATATATTCTATTTTATATATCTATAATATATTTCAGAAAGACAGTTAAAATGAGAGAAACAGAGCAAGAAACTCCCAGTGGGCCTTAATACTAAGGATTTCACACTGAATCAAAGACAAACTCACCATTAATAGCCATATTATTAAGACATCACATTTAACTCACTTGTCACAAGAAGCAAAGTAAGAGCAAATGAATACAATCCTAGCTCTTAAGCTTCAGCTCATTATTCACAAGCCCTGATTCTCTGTACATAGTGCCAAACTGAATATGTGTACAGTGACATATTATATTAAATTTTTAAAAATACCTATAGCCCCTTCGGGGGCTTCCTAAAGGCTGTGGGGTAGGTCTGCAAAGGTTCCCCCTCCCCTCGCTGGCCTTTGGGCTTTACAGGGACCATTTGAGCATGTGCGGTGGCCATTTTGTTTTCGGTGGCCATTTTTTAAATTTTTTTTTAATTTTACAAAATGGCGCCCCCCTTCAAGTGGCGCCCGGGGCATGTGCCCTGCCTGCCCTACCCTAGATACGCCCCTGAGGAGGCAGCACGCCAGGATGAGAAGGCAGCAGCAGGCCGGGCCAGCCGCTGGAATGAGGTGGCAGCAGGAGAGGACCGGCCGGCTTGAAAGCTGGTCAGAAACCATGGGTGGGGGGGGGGAGAAGCGGGCCCTCAGAGGCGCAGATGCTCTGCGCCCTGCCCAGCTTTTTATATATATTTTTATATATATATATATATATATATATATATATATATATATATATATATACCCAGAAAGCTGGAGGTAGTTTGAAAGAGAGGTTGCAACTTGTGATGTACACGCATATTCCACATTGGCCTCTGGGGAATGGTTTTGTGGGGATTGTTTCAAACTTTTCCAAAATCTGCTTGACCAGATGCAACAGTGGGGCACAAGAAATATGTGTGTAGCCTCGGGAAATATAGTCCCTCTCTCAATGCAGTTTCAGTTATTTGAAAAACAATTGTCTGTAGCCCTATTCACACAGTATGTTCAATGCACATACAGTAGTACACTTCCTATTCATACTCTGCATTTGAGGGGACCAGAACCCATGTTCATTTTTAAAAGGAATGCATGTACAGTCATGCACACAAAAATATGTACCTGTGTACAGAAAACTGTAGTTATATAATATCTAAATAATGCTTGTCTTTCCAGCAGCTTTAAGCCATTTAAATTACTGTATAAATGGAATCAAGGGGCATTTCCAGGTGCCAACTTATTGTAATATTAATTATTAATATTAACTAATAAACTTATTTATATACCACTTTTCAGCCAAAAAACCCCCCAACACTTCTCAAAGTGCTTTGTACAGCAAACAATATGAGAAAATCAACACAAATTTCGAGGAGAGATTTTCAGAGCATCCAGATGATGTCAAAGGCTATTATGCTATTTTTAGTGCCATCTGCTGAAAACCCCATGAAAAACCAATTCTTTTAAAATAAGTACGGTAGTATTTAAAAGGGATTGATTTTTCATGCATTTTTCAGCAGATGGCCAGCAGATGACACTAAGAAATAGTGCAACATCCTTTGACATCATCTGGATGCCCCAAAAATCTCTCATCACAATTTGTGTTCATGTTCTCATACATTTCTCTATGCAAACCACTTTGAGAAGTTTATTTAGCTGAAACATGGTATTTAAATATGTTTATTAGTTAATATTAATAATTAATGTTAGAATAAATTGCCATTTGGAAATGCCCAAGGGCTGATAGTTCTTTCAATGTACAGATGGACCACATTATCTGTGGGGAGTTAGGCTCTCACCTACCACTGTGGATAACGAAACGGTGGATGACGGGGTGTTAAATCAATTGAAATCTGGGGGTTAGGTTCCAAAGTGCCAAGAAAGGAAGGGGGGCAAGAGAAGAAAAGAAGCACTGGTCTTTCTCCCCAAGGGCGCCGGAGGCCCAATTGCCAGTTGGGCCCACCACCACTCACATGCTCCTTGAGTGCTGGCCTTTCTCCCCACAGGGAGAGTTTCTCCTCGAGTGCTGGCCTTTCTCCCTGTTGGACTGGCATGCACATGACATCCCCCACAGACCGGGGGCTGTCAAAGGCCCGATCACGGGCTAGGGCCACTGCAGCTCATGCACTCCTTGAACACTGGCCTCTCTCCCCACAACAGGAGTTGTCATGAATGCAACCAGGGCTGCCATGGCTCATGTACTCCTTGAGCACTGGCCTCTCTCCCCACAGCAGGAGTCGGTGTAAACACAACATCCCCGCAGGGGACCAATGAACACAGGACAGGGACAGCATGAGGAAGGTCTTCCTCGGAGAACTGGCCCTCATCACTGGCCAGGGCTTCCTTATTTAACACCCCCACCAACAGGCTCGCAAGTCTCATGAGACCTGAGTGCAGAATTTGGACAAAGTCCCAGCGCAGTGTTCCCTGTAACAGAGATTCCCAAATGTTGTTGACTACAACTCCCATAATCCCCAGCCAAAGGCCATTGCAGCTAGAGATGCTGGGAGTTGTAGTCCGCAGCATCTGGGAATCCATGTTGCAGGGAACACTGGTCCCAGGCCTCATGAGTCTTGCGAGGCCGGCAGGCGGGGTGTATATAAGGATGTCCTGCTCAGTGATGAGGGCCAGTTCTCTGAGGAGGGCAAAGTGGCCAATTCTCCTAGGAGGGTGAGGTGTAAGCACTGCCCTTGGAGTTGGAGTTGGTTGCACTGGGGAGCCAGGAGCACTCGCCTGAGCTGACGTGACAGATGACTGAGCCGTGCCAGCCAAGTCGCAGCATGCCCACTACTAGTGCTGCGACTGGCCAAATGATGATACACCCCGCCCACACCCACTTAAGAAACCCGATGCTGCCCACAAGCCCCTGTTTCTTCCCACCTGACAGCATTCAGGCTAAGGTTAGTTAAACACTACGTCACTTCCAGACAGCACCCATTGGAACATGCCTCTCGCGAGTGTTTGCTAGTGCCTCGTGTGAGTAAACCCTTTACAAGGCTCATCCTCTGTTTTTCAACCATAGATATGCGAAACCGCAAGTAATGAAACCGCGGCTAATGAGGTCTACCTGTCGTTAACATGATGGTCAAGTGTAAGGAACTGTATATGGGATGTTAGGGGCTGTGGTGTTTTGGCAAGTATAGGGTTAACATTTTGTTTTTGCTGTGATGGCGAGTTTGGAATCAATCAAAATGTTCCATTCGAGGGAGTATTGACAGTTGAAACAACACTTAAACAGTTATATTGGGTTTGGGTCGGGGAAAGAAAGACTCAGGGAAGAGTCTCTCTTAGGACTTTAAAAAAAAAAAAGACAGCTTTATGTATAAACTGGGTTAAAAAGAAAAGGCCCGAAGCGGGCTTTCCTTGTACACGTGATTGTTTTCCAGATTAGGAGCTTTGTGCAGGTAAAAGTGTTACAAAGTGCAACGGTATGAGGCAGTGGCTTGAAACCTCAAGTACAGCATTTTTCAATGCATTTTTCAAGGCATCGTGACAGTTGTGCAAGGTTTCTGGGCAAGGTTTCTTTATTTGATTTGCAGCACTACTGAAAAGTTACATTACGAATCCGAGAAGCATACATGAGGCTTACACAGGGTTATACTCGAACAACAATACCTACATATATGAGCTTACAAGTAAAACAACTACAATAACTGAAGCGTGAGGATAGAGATGTGTCTCGTGACAGTTGTGGCTGTTCATTTTGCCCACCACTGCAGCAGGTTTTTCAGACGGGGGTGTCCATATTCCACCTGAATCGCATTCAGTGCCCCTCCTCTTCGTCCATTTTGGGCCAATGGAGTTGTGAAGGGGGAGGGGAACCGCTGATGATGAGCTCTTTTTCTCTGATGATCTTTGAGCCTTGGAGCAAAGCCACCAGCAGGGGGAAGCACAGCTCCCTCTTTTCTGCTTTGCGCAAGCAAAAGCATCGGGAACATATGGGGCATGATGACAGGGCCAGATGGACCAATGATCTGATTCTCTATAAGGCTGCTTCCCATCATCCTAACAATGGTCAAAGGGCAGAAATGAATCGGAATGAACAATTTTTTAAAAAAACCCATATGTGGCTCTACATATCAAATTGCAGAGACCAACGTGACCAAGAGTTAGGGCCGAAAGCTGAGATGAAATCGAGAGGAGATTATGCCCTTGCACAAGAAATTTAGCTCTCTGTGTGTGTGCGGCTTTACATATCATCAGATCCTCAATCTGCCGAATGAGCCAGCCAATCCACAGGGTACTAGAATGGGGAAATATACATGTGTCCGAAAAATAAGTCTGATAAAAAACAAAAGCAAAACAAAAGCAAATGCGACCAAAATCAAAAGCTGAAAATCAGGTTGCACCTTTGTGCAAGAACCCAAGTGGAATTTTTTTTTTTTTTAAAAAAATCACTTCAAGAATGGGACAGAAAAATTATTTCTTGAACGGGGCAGTAAAAATCAACAAATCATTGCATTGCGATTTGAACCATCCACACCACACCACACTGCAACGTATAAATGATGGGGCAAGCCTCCTACAATGGAAAAATACAGCTACTTTCCTGCAACACATAAACAACATTATAGGACCACAACACAGCGATAAAACCCAAAACACGGCATTGGAAATATGAATGGCACCTTGCTGATAGCGCAGCGACCGCGATGTCGGAACACGGGCAATATGGAAGCACACATAGTGGACATGTTGCAAAACTGTTGCAGCGTATCATCTGGAAAACGCCATGGTGAATAACCTGTTCTGATGAAGAACCAGTAAAGTGTATGTGTTTGGGTTAGTACAGTACTGTCCTTGTGCTGTAACAAAAGAAACGTTGTAACAAGCAAGCATAAACGCCCTACAGTTTTGTAGCGTAAAGAAAGACAAACAAACCTCAGTGCAAACCATCTGTTTAATAAACTTTATTCTAATGTCTTGTTTTAAACACCAGACTGGGTGAATTTCTGTCAGCCACCCTACCTACGCTTATGCTAAGCTACACAAATCTCAGTGTGCTAAATACAGAGGCTTGAAGAGAATTTTAAGGTGGCAGCGAGTATAAAGTCTGATTAAAAGATTCAGGAACATTCATAAGTAATAAATATATTTATTTATTTATTTATTATTATTTTACATGTTATATCCCGTTCTTCCTCCAAGGAGCCTAGAGTGGTGTACTACATACTTGAGTTTCTCTTTCACAACAACCCTGTGAAGTAGGTTAAGCTGAGAGAGACGTGACTGGCCCAGAGTCACCCAGCTAGTTTCATGGCTGAATAGGGATTTGAACTCGGGTCTCCCCAGTCCTAGTCCAGCACTCTAACCACTACACCACGCTGGCTCCATTTTATTTATTTATGAATGGATGGATGGATGGATGGATGAATAACATTGAAATATAGCCTCGCAACAGGACTGGGACATGACAGGGACATACAACTTGATCCGATACATACTTACATAGAAGTTAGTCCCGTTAGAAGTGATGCGATATTTTTCATGACAATCGTGTTTACTACAAGGGCACCAGTCTTTCCTGCAGCAACATGTGTTAGGATATGCTTGCTTCAACATCTGTGCAACAGGTGCCCTTGAAAGCCCTGATTGGACCGCTCTTTGGGTGCCGACACCAATCCCTGCCCCCCGTATACCTGTGTTCAGAGACGATCAGAACAGTGCTAGTCAGTGGCAGCCGGTGTGGGCGCTGCTGGGGGCGGCAGCAGGAGGCACGGTTAACTGTAAATAACCGGCCAAGCAAAATGGCCTCAGCTAGCTGAGTGGCAGAGCCGATCCTCCACCGCCGCAATTGCTGGGCGGCGCAGCACTGCTCTGAACAGCTTTCAGGTGCAGCGGGAGGAGAGGGAAGTGCCAACGAATTTACAGTTAAAGGTGCCTCCCCCTCCCCAGTGGGACCTGCACTGGCCACGCGGCTGCTAGTCCTACATTCTAAAACGTGATGGGTGAGGTCTGAGCAGACATCAGCTGCATTCCAAGGCATTTGTTTTCATGGGACGGCTGTGTGTTTAAGCTGCTTCCTTCCCCATTAGGCCAGGCTTGGACATATTTTCATGTTTAATGAAAGGCGGTATCTAAATTTAACAATCAATCAATGAATGAATGAAATGGTTTCATGTTTCTGAACCTGAGCCTGCCCACAAACCGGAAGCCAACAAACCAGGATCTGTATCAACAGTTTAAAGCAGGTTGTGCTAACTGTGGTTCGCAGTGATGTCTGAATTCACAGCCCAAGGGAAAAACTAATTAGGGCCATAGGGGACGGGTTGTAGTTGCGTGCAAAAGGTCCCAGGTGCGACCCCTGGCCGCATCTCCCGGTAGGGCTGGGAAACCCACATCTGGAAGCCTGGAGAGCCACTGCCAGTCAGGGTAGACCATACTGAGCTAGAGGGACCAATGGTCTGATTTGGTATAAGGCAGCTTTCTATGTACCTGTGGCCATTGCTCCAACTCAAGAGGCTGCTGCCTGCCGCACCATAGAGATGGGAGATCCAGCTGCTCAAGGATGCTGCTGCAAGGATGCTCATGGTTGCTAATCACTTCGTGAGTATTATATCCATGCTGCGGCAGCCACACAGGTTACCAGCTTGCTTCTGGGCTGGATTCAAAGTGCTGACTATGACCTATAAATCCCTGTATGGCTTGGGGCTGGAGCAGGGCTGCTCAACTTCAGCTCTCCTGCAGACGTTGGCCTACATCTCCCATAATCCCTGGCTATTGGCCACTGTGGCTCAGGATTATGGGAGTTGAAGTCCAAAAACAGCTGGGGGGGGGAAGTTGAGCAGGTCTGGGCTGGAGTATCTGCCAGGCTGCCTGCATCTGCCCCCACTGAATCTGCCAGGGCTTGCTGTTCCACATCTCAGATCTCACTTGGGCTTTCCCATTGACTGAGATTTAGTTGGTAAGTACTAGTGCCAGGGCCTTTTCGGCTGCAGCCCCTGAACTCTGGAATATCCTCCCAGAAGAGCTTTGCCATGCTCCCTCTCTCAGTGTTTTCAATAAATGCTTGAAGACCCATCTCTTTATAGAGGTTTTTACGTTTTTGTTTTTGCTGCTTCTGTCTAGTGGGTTTTTAAAAAATGTTTTGCATATCTGTTTTTAACATTTTACTAATTTGCATTATTTTATCTGTTTTATTGTTTTATTATCTTGGGCAATAAAAGATAATTAAAAAATTATCTTTTATTATCTTTAAACCCTGAGCAATTTGTACTGGAGGGGTGGGATACGGATATTTTAATAAATAAAAATAAAGATCGATGTATGGGGTTGAGTCCTGAGCAGATGGGGAAAGCAAACAAGCAATTCTAAACCATGGTTGCCTGTTGTATGTCTGAAAGCACAAACCATGAGGCGAGTTCTTAATTATGGTTAGCACAAACCACAGTTTTGCATTCCATCTGGACCCAGCCATCAAGTGAAGCTTGATTGATTGATTGATAAATTTTATATACTGCCTTTCATTAAAACAATCCCAAGGCAGTTTACAAAACATTAAAAAATATATAAGACTATAAAGGTTACACAATAAAAGCATTAAATTAGAATATAAAAACAGAAATCTAATTAAAAGTTAGATTTAAAAGATGACATACAAGCATTCTAAGAGCGATAGAATCCGTTTGAACACACATCCTCTTCCCCAAAAACAAATGCCTCAGAGTGCAGCTGATCTCTGTTCAAATCACTTCCACCACACATGTCTACCTTCATCCTTTCTAACTCCAGAAGTAAACCTTCTCAGTTGTAAGAATGACGAGTGACTCCAGTTTTAATTGGGGGAGGGGAAGACGTCTCACCTCTTGGACATCTGGGAAACACTGCTCTCGGCAATTACTTCTGGTCAGGCAGACCAAAAGAAGGCCAGTTTAATCCATGACATGGGGCCTCGGAGATCTATGACCCATATAATAAACCACACGTTGTTCTTCACTCTGATGCTTTTGAGGTCCCTGTCACTACCTGATTACATCCTCTGGCCCAGCTTTGTGGAGAATACGGGAATCACACTGGCATCGCTGAGTGGGTAATGGAGAAATAGAATGAACCAGCCAAGGGATGAGATCATCTGTTTATACTCACTACTTCCATTAAAACAGGGAGGAGGGGGAGGGAGGCTTTTAAGGACTGATCACTGGCCTGTGAAACTAGCCCTTTGTTTAACAGGATGATTCTTGCTGTCTCTCAGCTCCTTTGTGTGTGTAAGGCTGATGCGCTCCTGGCATCTCTCTCTCTTTCAAAAGAGGTGATGTCATCAGAGAGGTGCAGCCAGAGAGAGAAGCATCTCAGCCTAGCCCAGGCCTGCACGCCATAAAGCCCGGGGGCTGGATCCGGCCAGGGGGGAGTCTGGGGACTTTTTTTCTGGCAAAAGTTTTGTGGTGCCCAAGGTGAGGTGCAAGATGCTCTTTTGCCCCATGGCCCTGGTGGGGGTGAGTCACTTGAGCCCCCTTTCAAAGTGAACATTTGCAAGCTTTGAAAGTGCACGAAAGGCTGGGAGGAAGGAAGGTTGCCAGCAGCCTCTCTTCTCTTCTCATGCTGTGGGTAACTAATAACTCCTTTCATTAGTATTTTTAATGTGTAATAATTGCTTTCATTTCTATTGAATAATTAATATGAATGTAATCATTAATGTGCTGAACATTTACCTTGGCCCCCACACACTAAGTCATGGGTGGTTCCGACCCATTGGGTTATTTGGGTTGTGCACCCCTGGCCTAGTCAAGAGTGGCAGGGAATGGGGCGGCCAAGGATGGTTCTCTGACTGCTCAAGGATGCATCCTGCCAGGGCGGCGGTGAAGGTAGTTCAGTTCAGTCATGGAAGGAAGCAAGCTCTTCCTTCAGTCACGGAAGGAAGCACTTGTAAGGAAGCAAGAAAAGGAAACAAGGCCATCAGTAAAGGCATGCTGCTTCCATCCTACTGCTATCTTACCATTGAAACCTCATTGAAACTCCACCCTGTAGTTTTCATACCTCAGAGAAACTCTTCCTCTTGCCAATTCTCAGGCTGCCCCACAAAGCTATTCTCAACCCAGAGCATTTGTGAGGTTTAATTCCAGCCAAACTGACAGCTTACCCCTCCTCAGAGAAGCTGGATTAAAAACATCCTTTGCTCACAAAGCAATTGGCATGTTCATGAACATCCCGTCCCATCACAGCAGCTCAGTCAATCGGTGTCAAAAGCCTTACTGCCATAAGTGCAAAACAATATAGATATCCCATAATTACCAGGGATAGTCCTGTTTTTTCTAGTACCTGCCCCTAGCATATCACTATCCCTGTTTTCCTTTTGGGGAAGATTTGGGGAATGCCTATCTATCTATCTATCTATCTATCTATCTATCTATCTATCTATCTATCTTTATAGTGCCTTTCATAAAACATCCCAAGGTGGTTTACAAAAGTTAAATACAATAAAATGCCATAAAAATAACATTTAAAGCCTTAAAATCAGTTAAACATAAAAACCATCACACACACACACCATTGAAATGACAGACAGAAGCAGGAAAGCTGAGCATTTTTTTGAGAGCAGGAGAACTTTAATTCTTCAAGTTCAAGCTCCTCACCACCACAGCCCCACTCTTCGGAAAATAAACCTGAAGGTTCTTCTACATTATCTCTAGTGCATATGATATGAATGTCAATTCTCCCACAGGAACACTATTGTGACTGGGGATAGTGGGAGTTCTAGTGCAGCAACAGCTGAAGAGCCTCAAGTTGGCTACTCCTGGTTTGGAGAATCATCTGAACTGAATATATTGTTGGTGAGATTCATTCGGAATGCATATCATTTGGATTGTAATGTTTTATACTGCTGTTGTTGATCTTGATTGTCATATATCACCTTGGGTGCTCTGTGGCAAAGAGGAAACCCATAAACACGTAGAAGAACAGGCCTTGCTGAAGGAGAACCAGCATGGCTTCCGCAAGGGCAAATCTTGCCTCACTCCCCTTTTGGAGTTCAGTGTCAACAGGCATGTGGATAAAGGTGATCCAGTTGACATAGTGGACTTAGACTTCCAAAAAGCTTTTGACAAAGTTCCTCACCAAAGGCTCTTGAGTAAACGTAGCAATCATGGAATAAGGGGACAAACTCAGTTGTGGATTGGTAACTGGCTGAAGGACAGGAAACAGAGAGTAGGAATACATGGACAGTTCTCTAAATGGAGGGAAGAAAGAAGTGGATCCCCCAGGGATCTGTACTGGGACCAGTGCCCTTTAACTGGTTCATAAATGATCTATAAGTTGGGGTGAGTAGCAAAGTGGCCAAATTTGCAGATGACACTAAACTATTTAGGGTAGTAAAATCCAAAACATATTGTGAGGAGCTCCAAAATGATCTCTACAAATTGGGTGAGTAGGAGACAAAATGACAAATGTGGTTCAATATAAGCAAGTGTAAAGTGATGCATATTGGGGCAAAAAAAAATCCCAACTGATGGGATCTGAGCTGTTGGTGATTAACCAGGAGAGAGATATTGGGATCGTGGTCAACACAGTTCAATGAAAGTGTCGACTCAGTGTGCGGCAGCTGTGGAAAAGGCAAATTCCAAGCTAGGGGTCATTAAAAGGGGGATTGAAAATAAACATGCTAGTATTATAATGCCTTTATACAAATCTATGGTGCAGTCACATTTGGAGTATTGCTTACAGTTCTGGTCACTATATCTTAAGATTGGGAAGAATATTCTAGAATTACAATATATTAAGATTAAGAAGAATATTGTAGAATTGGAAAAGGTGCAGAAGAGGGCAACCAAGATGATCAGGGGCCTGGAGCACTTTCCTTATGAGGCAGGGATACAACACATGGAGCTTTTAGTTTGGAAAAGAGGCAACTATGGGAAGACATGATCGAGGTATATAAAATTATGCATGGAGTAGAGAGAGTGGACAGAGAAAAGATTTTCTCCCTCTCTCACAACACTAGAACCAGAGGCCATCCCATAAAACTGAAGGCCAAGAAATTTAGGACCCACAAAAGGAAGTACTTTTTCACATAGTACATAATTAACCCATGGAAGTATCTGACACGGGATGTGGTGACGGGCGGCCACTAGCTTGGGAGTCTTTAAATGAGGCTTAGACAAATTTATTTATTTATATTTATTTATTAACATATTTTTATACCACCCAAAACCTACGTCTCTGGGCAGTTTTATGGAGGACAGATCTATCAGTGGTTACTAGTCTGGTGGCTATAGGCTACCTCCAGCCTCAGAGGCAAGATGCCTCTGAATGCCAGTTGCAGGGGACAGCAGGAGAGAGGGCAGGTCCTTCCCTCTTGCTTGTGGGTTTCCCAGAGGCATCTGGTGGGCCACTGTGTGAGACAGGATGCTGGACTAGATGGACCCTGGACCTGATCAAGCAGGACTGTTCTTACGTACTTAAATATCAGAAATAAAAGACAATTAAATAATTAAGAAGTGGAAGATCATCTATTGGTGGGATATCATGAGTTTCAGACCCAAAAATGCAGACCAGTCCAGCCCATCCAGATACTATAGAACGAACCGCGTTTGTCTCACACCCTAATCGAGGTAATGCTCTCTCTCTCCCTCTTTTCAAGCCATACATGACTTCCTGGCCTTTGCAAGCGGAATGAATGGACGTCTTTATCTGTATGTGAGAGAAAAGGGAATGTTTGTGTCCACGCATGCTGCATTTGTGTTTTGAAGTGTGTGGGGTGGTAGGGGGATAAATAGCATTCCTTTTTGTGTGCTTGTGACCTCATTTATCCCTCTATCGGGTGGGTGTACCAGTTGTTCACATCTGTGGATACAGGAACTATTGGAATTAGTGCAAAAACGCCTGCACGGTGTGGTGCACACGCTTGTGTATCTGCTTACTACAGCCAAGTCAGCCGCACGAGGTTAAATCTATGACTGTGCTGCGTGCAGCTATGGAAGTGGCACTTGTGTGGGGGAAATGTGTAAGAGAAGAAGTGTGGCGAGTGTGTGGGGGGGGGCAATGAGTGACTTGGGAAGGGAACGCACTACCTCATCAGCAACATGTCAAGAACTGAGAGGTTTCTGTAGCTACACTGCTCAGGATAACTAAACTCCTCAGGGAAGGGGCTTGACAGAGGAAAGTTCCTGACAGGCTTCCCTCTTGGCTGCAGGAATGATCAGAGGGGAACACTTGCCATAGAGCAGAATAACAGGAGCTGGGTGAGTTGCTTGCCTCCACCCCTATTGCTCCAATCCCAGCATTTCTACATTTCAGACCATGGAAGGGGAAGGGGTGCTAAGGCAGGGAGCCTTCTCTCCCTTCCCCGCCCCCTTCACACCCACTCAAATAGATCCAGGTTGTTGGCTGGGCACGAATGGGCACACGAGGTTGTTGGTGTGTGGCTGATGTTTTGCACTGAATTCTATTAAAGTATTCCATCATCCTCTATAATAAAAGCCTTGGTGTCCATCCGTGGACGGACACCAAGGTGTGTGTTCGTGCCTCCCTGGCCTGTACTGGGCATGCATGAAGCGCATGCCCAGAACAGTGCAAGGGAGACACGACCGGTGGCCATCTTGGGCGGCCAGAAGCGGCCGCCCTGAAAAGGCCGGGTGTGCGGCGGGGGAAACTGGCTGAGGCGGCAGCCGCCGCCTTGGCCGAAATAGACAGAGTGGAGGCTGGCAGTGGCCGGCAGCACGGATGCCGGCGGAGGCCGGCAGAGGCCGGCGGCAAAGAGCCGACCGCGAATGGCCCGGCCCAGCTGCAGAGGCTAGCAGCGGCTCCCCCAGAGTCCGCCCGGCCACTGATTGAGGGAGGAAGAGGCGGCGGGGGAAGCCGGCCAAGGTGGCAGTGGGCGGGCAGGAGAATTTGGGGCCTGAAGCCGGGTGGGGGGGAGAAGCAGCGGGGGGAAGCCGGCCGAGGTGGCGGCAGAGCCGCCGCTGAGGCCTGGTGGCGCCGGAGCCAGGCGGGAGGGCGAATATGGGCCCCTTCCCTTCCTAGCGCCCGTTAATCAACGGGCTAAAATTTACTTGTTGCTAAATAATGAGGCTGTTCTCACAAGCAGTCTGGGCTAGACCAGGCCCGATCGCAACAGGCAGCACCACCTAGCTCTGCTTTTTACCCCAGCTTCTAGCAAGGGTTCAGGGCATGAGTGTGCCATTAACCCTTACTCTGGGATTGTGTGTCTACTTGGGTTGTGTCCCAAGTGCCCATCTCCCAAGGCATCCTATCAATGCACCGTGTATTGAGAATTCTCTCTGGTAAGAGACACCCTTCTAATATAGCAGAGTGCACAGAGGAAAAACACAGCAGAGTCTGCCCAGGCATGCGTGTATGCTGAGAGTAAAATAACTTGGAGCCAGCTCATAGTTTCCAATCAATATCAGGAGTCTTTATTAGTGAACTCCATTCTAGATAGGAAAGTGAGGAGTTAGGATCTCTAATCTAGCTAGCTTGCTGGATGTAGAGAGATGATTTCTGCATCTCTGCACACATGGTGCAGGGAGAGAGGAGCGTGTGTGTTGCAAGGGAGAAGAAAGGGGGGAAAGGAAGAGGAAGTGGCAGGAAGGAAGTCCCTGAGAGCAGCAATCTACATATCAAAGGGATAATGTCAGAGCAGTAGAGAAGTGATGACCAATGTCTTGACCCCTCTACCCCTCTGACTCACTAGTCTGCCCCCCTCTGTCATTGAGACATGAGACAGCGCAGAGTCCTTCACTTCCAACACCGTGTGCTCGTGGCACAGTGCGCTGCATGGCGCAGAGTGGCTTGTCTGGGAGTGTGGTCCACGCTCCCAGCAGCATTTCTGGTTGTCTGGGGAGAAGGTGAGTTTGGACCAGCTTTCCCCTTCCTAGTCGTGTGAATGGCCCCCATGTGTGGCTTCAAACAACAAATCAGTAGTGGCTCAGTACCTTTCACTGTTTGACCCCCACCTGGCTTGCCAGCCCTGCTCCTTGCCACTCCAGCCCTGACACACACACACACCCTTTCCCCCCTCATCAGCTTCACCTTCCTGCCTGTGCTAGCCCTTACTGTTTGCCAGCCAGCCAGGCAGTGTGTGCATGCAGTGGCCGTTTTGCCCACTACTGTACTGCTTCAGGACCACCCCTCTCACTCTCAATCCTGCTGTCTCTCTCCCCTCCCACCACACCAAGCGTGTCCACTTTGTCACCTCTATTTCCAGAGGAGACAACCACTGACAAGTTCAGCGCAGGAGAACCAGTGGGAGGAGAGAGGCCGGAGGACGAAGCTGCCACTAGGTTAGGGCTGCAATATTCAAGCTTCCCAAATCCGAGGGGCCTAGTTTGCATATTATGCAAATTGTGCAGCAACTGATTTGCCATTTTTGTTTGTTTATTTATTCGACAGATTTGTATACTTCCCCCTCCTTCTCTGCCCTCCCATGTGATCGGCTCCAGAGTAAAATCCGGGCAGCACATTTGAAATCCGTGTAACTCCAGGTGGAATTTAGCAACTGGGTGGAGGAGCCAAAGTCTGGGGGCTTCCCTAAATTCCAGTGGACATGGCAACCCTACACTGGGTGCACACTAGCTGGTTGGCCTGCAGCAGCAAACAGTCGCATGGGCTGGGAGGTGAGGCCAGTGAGGCGGAAGAGGTGAGGCAGGGCGGGGCCGGTGAGGGGGGAATGCCCAGAGATGGGGCGGTGGCTGCAGAGAAGAGGCAGTGGCAGCAAGCAGGTGGGGTGCATAATGCCCACAGCAGTGAACAGGGCATTTGCAGTCACTGCTCTGTGGTGCACGTTCTGCTGGAGGCCATCACCTCACTCACGTAACCTCACGGGGGAGCTGTCCCTGCAACACATAGAGGCTATTCCCACGATCAGGCGAAATCAGACTAGGGGAGCCTAGCCCGATTTCGCCTGATCGTGGGAACCACCGGGCTCGCAGGCGAGCCCTGTGGTCTCCAGGCAGTTAACTCGCCAAATCACCCCTCCACTCGCGCAGGGCATGCTGGAGCTTCCGGGGGCTGTACAGCCCCTGAACTCCCCAGCTCCAGCTGGCTCCGTGATGGAGCTGGCAGTTGTGTGGGCGGCCGCTGCAGCTGCCCCTGTCTGCTCATCTGCGGGGAGAGCGGGCTTATAAGCCCGCTCTCCCCACGAACCCCCTAGAGGGTTTGTGATCGTAAGAAGAGCCTCATAGTCTCCAAAGCAAGTTTCTAGCTCTCATGCTTGCCAAGAGCAGCTTGTAAACACTTCCTCAGAAGGCTCAGAAAACAAAATGGAGGTGGTGGGCAGCACTTCTAATGGTCAGGGTATACCACATTGTCTTTCTCCCATGGCCACTGTATTCTACTGCTGCTGCTGCTCAGTTTCAACCCAGTCATCACACCTTTCCATGCTTCCTTTTGGAAACAGAATAAATTATGCAAAAAATAAAGTCCATATGCATGAAATAATTGGTTTCCTTAATTTAGTAGATGTTGGCTTTTGAGCAAACACACCCTCCTGCCTGGAGTTCTTCTGTGGAATAAGATTAACTAAGCACACAGAGCTGCCAAGTCCTGCTAACTTCATTTTAGGGAGCCCCATCAGGGCTGTTTTTTTGTTTTTGTTTTTCTTTTTTTGCTATTCTTTTACCCAGAGCATTCCTTCTAGCAGAGTAAAGCAAAGCAATAGCGCCATCTAATGTTAGATGGAGAAATAACCACACAATGGAACTTCACTGCACTTGAAGGTCCTTCAATTAACACCAATGCTCTTTGGATGGTGGGTAGGTGATTGGTTAATGAGGTGTTAATGGTTCTCTTGAACTGTTCATGAACTGAAAGGCTTCTATAACATCCTTGTGCAACCGGCAGTGAAAGCCAGAGAAGGAAGCCAGATTATCAAAATCAAATGGATTGAGAATTCCACAATATATCTTGATAATGCAGCAGAGGTAGGGGAGGTTATCATATCCTAGAGAGAACCACAGATTTATTACTGCTTCAAGATCTCCAGCAATATAACTGCATCTAAGACTAGAATGCTGACTTCAGGAGGAATATTCTAAAGATATTTATAGGGCATCTGTAAAGAGACTGCAAAGTTTAGGAGCCTCTTTGTCTGACGGGAACATAGAATAGTGAGTTACTTGATCCCTTTGTGCTTAGGAGGCTGCAGAGGCACAGAAGAGAATAGGCAATATTGGTCCCTGAGATCCGCAGGCAGTATGAAGCCTCTGGCTTGACTAGCCCTGGTAGAAATACAAAAAGGCTGGGCTGCTCATCTTCATACCAGCCCTTACCAGTCAACAGAGCAATACCTTCTACCTGCTGTTGTGGGTGGTTGTTTCCAAATCCAGATCTAGAGTAAAATCTCTGAGCTCCATTGCTGAAGCGGAACCCTACTGAGCTCTGTGTTGCTGAACCCTGAATCCTAGACCTGATTTCCCCTTGTCTGTCCTATGGATTGTATCTGCTGTGAGCATTGTGTGTGTGTGTGTGTGTGTGTGTGTTGTGTCCTTTGCTGCTTTGTTTAGGACCTATGATTGGAACAATAAAAGCATTTACTTACTAGCCCTGATGGCCACCCCAGAGCCCCAGCCTGGCTCTGATGACCTCACAGGTTTTATGTGAACTGATTGACAGTGGTCCGTCTCAGCCAAGCTCATCTCATGGATGGTTGCCAGCATCCGATTCTTCAGAGGAAGCTGCACAAGGTCACTGGGGGAAGAAAACCCCAGTCAATAATCTCTGCCATTTACTCCTAGCTGTTGGCAGTCAGTGCTTTAGGAAACCTTGGATTAAAACCAGTTACGTCCGTTGATCCTCTCAGCTAAGAGGAATAACCGTATCTTGCCACTTACCGTGACTTCAATATTAATAGAGAATATCGCCCACTCGTAGCACTGTAACTGGAAAACCTGCTTTTGTTTTAAAACCCACCCCCCATATTTTAATTTTTTTTTCCTTTCCACAAGATGAAAATGGATATGTTGCCAAGGAGATTAGAACTGGAGGAGGAAGAGGATGTATGTGTATGTGTGCGTGTATGTGTACACAGAACTATTCTTGGAAATTTACTTTGCTTGGATTCTTTCTTTGAGGTGAATCACTGAAAGGAGATGGTGTTCTCCATGACTGAGATTCAGCGTGTATATTTTTGTGTACGATAGTGTGTTGGGACAATTAAAAAAAGATGGAAAAGGAGAATGTTAAACACATACACCTAGCATTGTCCCTCCAATGCACCAACACAAATTGTTGTTGTTGTTTATTTATGATCTTAGATCAAATATCAATATACACAGAATATACACAGTAAAAAGAGAAAACAATAATGGAAACAAAGTCTAAAATGTCATCAAATATATACCAACACAAATTAATTTTAAAAGCTATTTATTGCATTAAGTGTCAATATTGCAATTGCTCAGTGGGTCACCAGGCATGGTTGTTGTTGGTGGTGGTGGACTTCCTCCTGGTCCATGCAGGGCTGTATGAAGCCAACTGCCACTGATGTACAAGTCCAAGAGCAAGACTGGGAACCCAGACGGACTGGAGAACTGGGACAGATTCACAAAGAGAACAGTTCAGAGGCAAAGGTGGTTGCAGACCAAGGTCTGAGTCAAAGAGACCAACCAAAGGGGGCTGCTACGAAGCTTTAGGAGAGCAGACAAGCAGCTGGGGAAGCTGGCAGGCCAGAAAGGAGGCAGGCAGCTAGAACCAGACTAGGACACACCACATTGGTAAGGCCAGGGTCTATATGTTGCCCAGGCAAAAGATCTGGAAGCATTTCAAGACAAGACACTTTAAAAGGAACCATTGGGATGCAGGTGGGGGGGGAGGATATGGAGCAATGCTGGGACCTGGGGGACACTCCTGCCCCCTTCTCTACTCACTCCACCAGCCAGACCAGGTCTGAATCCTGCCCTGGCTGATCCTGACACCCCTGCAATGTGCAACACACTAGATGTCTCCTAGTGCGATTTGCTCTTTAGACACCTTATTTGCTCTTTAGACACCTTTAGGCACCAGCATGCGGAATCTATAGAGGAAGAGGAGGTGCAGGGCGCAGTTTTTGGTCCGTTTCTCCTCTTTTCCTTTGGCTCAGGTTGTTCCCCAAGGAAAGGAACTGAAGTGAGGACAGTCAGGATCTATCTATCTATCTATCTTCAGATAGCAATCCTGGAATTTTCAGAACCTACTTCTGGCTTCCCCAGTCTGCGCTGAGCCCCATCTGCCCCGACACTGCCTTTGCTAGCGGAGGAGTGGAAATAGCAGCAGTCGGGTGGGAAAGGTGGGGGCACTAGGTGTGTGTGGCCTAGTACAGATGAGCCTCCTTCGCCCTGCAACTAGGAGTTCAGAACCTTACCTGGGCTACATCTCAATGTCATTGTCATGACCACACCGCCTGTATTTTCAGAGGCGGCCTTACTCCAGAGGGACAGAAAAATACTACAGGCCCAAACTTTCAGAGGTCTTTCTTACTGGTGACCTAATATGGAACTGGTTTCCTACTTCAATACAAAGTATATAGGCAGGGGCGTAGCAGGGTTAGAGTGGGCCCAGAGACAAGATTTTAAAATGGGCCTGCCCCCTCACTTAAGCTCAGCTCATGAAGTAAAGAAATCTTAAATGAGGCTGAATAGTGGTAACAAAAAGGATATAGATATAGAGTACCTATGTGCCACAATAGAACATCATCCTAAATTATTTTTTTTAAGGTTTTTATAACTTGTGGATGATGCAAGTCATTTAATGATACCAGAGAAAGACATGCTGTTCTGGTAGCTCCAGGTCTTAACACTCGCATGGGTTTCGGAGGATGAATATAACTGAAGGAAGCCTGGGCGGATGCACGGCTGGGGGAGTGAGTCATGTGACTTGCTTCGGGGGGGGGCAAGGCAATGGACCCCCAGACAACTGTCTCCCCTTGCCTTATTATAGTTACACCCCTGTATATAGGGCTTTCAGCACAGAAATGCCAAGACTCAGAGCAATGCTATTGTGCGGCCACAGAGAATCATGGCCATTGGCAGCTTGTAGTTTTTAACCAGAAGTTCAGGTTGTCTCCCCTGCCTTAGATTAACTGCTTCTTTTCCTAGTCTTAAAACACTAGTCTCCCCCCCCCCCGCCCCATTCCTATGTCCTAATCCATGTCACGCAATTTCATGTTGAGAGAAGAGAGCTGGTTTTGTGGTAGCAAGCATGACTTGTCCCCTTAGCTAAGCAGGGTCCGCCCTGGTTGCATATGAAAGGGAGGCTAGAAATGTGAGCACTGTAAGATATTCCTCTTAGGGGGTGGAGCCGCTCTGGGAAGAGCAGAAGGTTCCAAGTTCCCTCCCTGGCTTCTCCAAGATAGGGCTGAGAGAGATTCCTGCCTGCAACCTTGGAGAAGCCGCTGCCTGTCTGTGAAGACAATATTGAGCTAGATAGACCAATGGTCTGACTCAGTATATGGCAGCTTCCTATGTTCCTATGTTCCTATGTCGCTACCCCAAGGGACAGAGGTAGCCATCTCAGGGAATGAATCACCAGAAGGAGCTGTTGGGCTGGCAGATGGTCACATTCCACCAGAAAGTTCTCCCGAGCAAGCCCTGTTGAAAGGAACAGACAATGCATAAGAACATTAGCAGGAAAGAACATTCCTGCTATAAACATTAGAAAGAACATTCTTTCTTTCCAAACACTCAGATGCCAGAGAATATCGTAAAGCAGGGATTCCAAACCTTGGCTTTCCAGATGTTGCTGGACCCAAGGGCGTAGCTATAATTCAGGGCTGTACAACTTCAGCCCAGCTGTTTTGGACTACAACTCCCATAATCCCCAGTCACAGTGCCCAATCATCAAGGATTATGGGTGTTGTAGGCCAACATCTGCAGGAGGCTGAAGTTGTGCAGCCCTTATATAATTGAACGGGGAGGGGGAGACAAATATTCTTATGCCCCTAAGGGAGAGCGGCACATCAGCTGATTGTCAGTTTGCTCTTTGCTCTTCCCTCCTGCCTCTCTAGAAAAGAAAGAAGGGGCCTTCTTTTCGTCTTCCACCTTTTTTATCCCAGGGTCTATTCGAACCTTGCCATGCCCCTGATTGGACTACAACTCCCATCATTGGCCATTGTGGCTGGGGATGATGGGAGTTGTAGTCCAACGACATCTGGCAACCCAAAGTTCAGAACATTCAATTGGTGCTATGATGCCTACGGAATCCAGGCAAGCAATAGCCATTCTAGATTCTGGGATGTAGCTATAATTGAGCAAATGGGTTCAAGGAACCCTGGCCCTCCCAGCTCCTGAGCCCCCCCCCAGCTCCACCCCTATTTTCTTCATTATCTCTCTCATTCCGAGGGGCTGCCGAGGAGAGGAGGGAACACGGCCCCCTCTACCCTAGCTATGCCCCTGTCTGGATTAATTCATCTTGAGTTTATGGGGAGAACCTATTTCTGGCATAGCTGGAATTTAACAGGCGACACTTTCCCCCTAGCTATGCCAGAAGTGGGTTCTGAAAATTCCAGGAGTGCTATTTGAAGATAGATAGATAGATAGATAGATAGATAGATAGATAGATCCTGACTGTCCTCACTTCAGTTCCTTTCCTTGGGGAACAACCTGAGCCAAAGGAAAAGAGGGGAGAAACGGACCAAAAACTGCGCCCCGCGCCTCCTCTTCCTCTCTAGATTCCGCCTTCCTGGTCAGGTCATTCTGGCCAATGAGAACGCAGCGGGGCGGGGCTCGCGGTCTGTACACAGCCACCACGTGGAGCCGGGGTGGGGACTGGCATGGGCCAGGCAGGCAAGAAGGCAGAGTCAGCAGTGCTGTTGGAAACCGAGCTGGATGTTCTTGAGGCAAGGAGTGGGTGGACGGGAGGAACCGAGCAGTCTCTGCGGCTCCCTCTCCCCCACCTACCACCAGCATCACCTCCCCTTCATCTGTTGGCCTTCCCTGCCTCCCTCCACCCGGTGTGTCCTCTCTAGTTTTTTTTCGCCTCTGTGCGGCATGAGTTTTCTTCTGGGTGGCAGAGTGTGCACACCGTAGATCCGGAGTGGGACCCCTCCCCTCCCCTCTTTCTCTTTCTGGGATCTTCGCATAAAGAATCACCGCGCCAAGCTTCTTCTCTCGGCAGAAAGTTGGCTTTCCCCTAACAAACAACAAGCGAGGCTGCCGGCTGGCTGCCGGCGATCCCCATCCTCTCCGGCGCGCGCTGCAGATGGAGACGACCCAGTACTTTGTCACGACTCCTGCTGCAGCGGCGGCGGCGGCCACGGCTCTTCCTCCCGGCGACGAAAGCAAAGGAACAGAATCAGGCCATTGATCGGGAGACGGGAGAGGCGGCAAACCCGCTGGCTTGGGCAAAGAAGTTGGCGTCGAGCTGCTTGCTTGGTTGCTGCGATCGACTGTTTTGGCCCCGGAATCGTCCTGCAGGGATCGCCTTCTTCGTCTGCCTCTCTCCGAAGAGCCAGCCCTTGCTGCAGTGGCTGAAGCCACGTTAAAGGATCCCCCTGCCTGTGGGATGGTGCTTTGTGTTCGTCTTGGGTTGTGCTTTTGAGCTGCCCGTCTTCACTCTCACCACCACCAGCCTGATGGAAACGCATTGCGAGGGATCTCCGAAATATGGCTAGAAATGGCAGAGTAGGAGAGGCACCTTGACACGGTTCAGATTTCCCTGCGGAGGGGCAGGGCTTAGCTCTGGAACCTCTTTTCAGTGCCAGGGCTGCAGCCGAGGGACGTGTGAAGTAACGCTCAAGTTGCAGTCTGGTGTGTCTACTACTTACTTAAAGGTAGGTCCCCTTGAACCCGTTGGGTGGGCATCACTTCTGGGTAGCCACGCATGGGATGATGGGGGCACAGCAAGGAAAGCTAAGCACATCAGGGCAGGGAGCCTTTCCCCACTGAGTAAATCTGCAAAGGATCCGGTGGCAAAGCTTCTGAGCATGTGCAGGGTGCCCCCAGGGAGGAACGGCATCTGCCTCCCCACATATGGGGGCGGGGGGGGGGCGAGATTGCTAAGGCAAAGAGCATAATTCTAGGCCACTTAACACCTCTCGTTTTAGAAATGAATATTGATACTTGGCATTTGTATGGCTTTTAGAGTGTTCAGAGCACTTCACATACCTCTTGTAATCCTTCCAACAACCCTGTAAGGTAGACCAGTATTATCCCTTTATTGTAACTGGAGGGAGAGGCTGGGAGAACCTGGCTAGTGAGTGAGGCCAACTTGTGGGTTCATGGCAGAGGCAGGATTCAAACCAGGGACTTCAGATTCCAACTCTGGCCGCGTAATCCTGTGCACGTTTACTTAGAAGCAAATCCCACTCTTTGGTAGGGCTTCCTTGCAGGGAAGTGTGCCTGAGATTGCAGTGGCTCAGCCACTATGAAGGGCAAGGTACAGGGCTGGCTGCTTCAGCTGCAGTGGGGGAAAGGGAGAGAGAGAGAGAGAGAGAGAGAGAGAGAGAGGACGGCCTTGTTGTTGGCACTGGGGGTTTAGGATGTGCTTTGAGCCCACAGTGACAGTCTCCTTGAATTCATTATGGTCTCTCATTTTTACTACTGTGGAAAGGCTGCCTAAGGAAGGGTTTTGTTTTCGTGGTTGCTGGTTGGAGGCTGGGGCCCTCCCTTGGGTTCTCTCATCAGTCCTGGGAGTGAGAAAGGGACACCGACCCATTAGCAAGGGAGCACAGCCTGTGAAGGACAGGCTCAGTAGGCCCAAGGCATTGCTTTGCCTCAGGCAGACCATCCAAAGGGCACCACACCTCCCACTAATTCTGCTACAGCTGGAGCCTAGTTGAGAATGAAACACGTTCAGGAGGGCTTGCCTGGGGAAATGGTCAATGCCCGCCCTTCATGGCACCCTATATCCATTGCCTGAGGCAACTATACCTCGTGGTACAGCCAGCCCTGGGAATCCGAGTCCCCACTCCGCCATGGACTTACTTCGCGGCCTCCGGGAAATCCTGTCCTCCAGTTTAGTATGGTGAACTTCAACTGTGTAACAGTGCCCTACTTCAAAGGCTAGCCACCTAATGGCGCAGCGGGAAAATGACTTGACTAGCAAGCCTGAGGTTGCCGGTTCAAATCCCCGCTGGTATGTTTCCCAGACGATGGGAAGCACCTAAATTGGGCAGCAGCGATATAGGAAGATGCTGAAAGGCATCATCTCATACTGCACGGGAGGAGGCAGTGGTAAACCCCTCCTGTATTCTACCAAAGGGCTCTGTGGTCGCCAGGAGTCGACAAAGGCTATCAAGTATGTTGTGGTTTAAAGGTGTTGCATAAATGACAACTGGGCTACAACAAGTTCACGCTCATCACACTGCCTCTGTAGAGCCGCTGACCTAAGCATCTATACTCGCAGTCCGTTCCAGTGAACTCAGTGGGATGTTCGTCTGAGGAAACACCTTTAGGATCATGCTGCGGGAGTAGGGTTCTCAGCCTTGGGTCCCCAGATGTGGTAGGACTACAAGTCCCATGATCTCCAGCCACAATAGCTGGGGGTGATGGGAGTTGTAGTCCAACCACATTAGGGGACCCAAGGTTAAGAATCCCTTCTGCAGCACATCTCTCTTCCCTTCCTGAGTCTTGGGCTCTCTCCCCTTCCTCCATTAGGAATCCTGTTCAAGATCAGTTAACACACACAGATTAATTCCTCAGTCTGCATGTATGATATCAAGAGGTGATAGGTGTGTGTGTGTGTTCTAACTGTTTCAATGCATGTTGAGGAATGGAGTGACAGTTAAGGGTTGGTCAACTTTTCAGCTAGTCCCTACATCTGTGTCTTTATCGGAAGCTTAAGAAAATAAAGAGAAGCCTTGCTGGTACAGGCCCAAGGCCTATCTAGTCCAGCATCCTGTTTCCCACAGTGGCCCACCAGATACCTTTGAGAAGCCCACAGGCAAGAGGTGAGGGCATGCCCTCTCTCTTGCTGTTGCTCCCCTGCAACCGGTATTGAGAGGCATCTTGCCTCTGAGGCTGGAGATGGCCGAGAGCCACCAGACTAGCAGCCATTGATAGACCTGTCCTCCGTGAATTTGTCTAAGCCCCCTAAGCTTGAGGGGCAGAAATTAGCAGCAAGTGATCACAAGTTTATCTCTGTGTTCTGCAGACCAATCTGCTGTTAAAGGCATAAAAGCCGGCCAGGCTTTTGTTTGGTCTGACTGTTGGCAACCCTAAATTAGAGACAGGAAATTATAGAGCGGAGTGTGGTAATTATTCCAGATTAATTAATCCACAGTACTCATGGGTGTCTGGAGAGGGGACGGGGGGGGGGGCAACTGCACTGAGCCAGTCCCACTGAATTCAATGGGGCTTACTCTCAGACAAGTGGGTATAGGATTTGCCTCCCCTTGGGAAAAGAACCCATGACATTCAGCTCATCGCATGGGCTGCAACTGGTTTACATTTTGCAATTGGACACAATTACTCTGTACACAGAGTACAGAAGACATGCATAGTGCAATAGTCTGGAAAGGTGCGTGTAGGTCAGGAATGACTACTTTTATCATGCAGGCCAGGGCATGGGAGATGTTGATTGTCTCCCAGGCATTCGCTACAGTAGCTTTAAAGAAGAAGGCGTCTGCTGTGCATGCTTAAGCCCTTCAAACATGACCCACTGTGCATGCAAGATGTACTTGGGTAGCTGCACCCAAGAACAAAATATGGCAGAAGATGTTGCCCTTAAGAATGGTTCATGGCCCTAGTATATAAGTTGTACAGGCGGCAGGACCTGCCATGTGCAATGCCTTGATTGTGAATTTGGAGCTGGGGAGAGGGCTGACTTCCCGAGGAGGACCTACTCGCCTGCCATGAAAAGGAGCTGGTCACAATACTGATTTAAGATCTCTACACCCCGCCCCTCCAGGACACTTCTGCTTGGGGTGGCTCACGACATTAATCACATACAATATTTTAAGAAGAAGAATACAAGTTCAAAGGCCAAGCTAAAATCACATTTTAGAGTTACGCATTTTAGAAGTTTCAGACTAAGAGTTAGAAGCCAAAAGCTAAAAACGAAGAAACCTACCAGATATAAGCAACGGATAAAACAATTTTAAAAGCCTCTCTAAAAAGATGTGTCCGTTGTTTTTTAGAAAACATAGCGATGGTGGCCTACATGGGCACACAGTTTGCATTCAAGGGTCTAAGTGCAGTAGGGGCAGATGGGAGAGCCTGAGGCTTTGCCCTGCATGCACAGCTCCCATCCGTTTCAGTGAGGCTTGTGCCGAAATCTGTCTGCTGGAGTGTCCCCATGTTAATGGGGGTGGGGTGAGGTGGGATATTTTCCCACTTGTCTCCAGCCAGTCTTGCAGGTATCCAGAGCACAGAGTGCTGGTGATGGCAGCAGTGGCGGCAGCACTTGATTTAAGCCCAGAGTGGACCCCAGAACTTGATATTTGGTTCTAGACGCCAACCCTGCAGTGTGGGGAAACAACCAGGGTGTCACTGAGCATGTGCAGAGTGCCTTCCCTTCCAGCTGTCCGCCGACATAGATTGGGGGTTAGGGTTAAGAGGCTTCCGAATCCGACGATGTTCTTGACAGCCAGGCTTCAGCCCCGGCACGTCTTGCTTTGGAAAGTAAAGCCCCGGGCGCCTGCAGTATGTACACAGGCTGTGTTGTCATCCGGCTCTTGGCAGTTGCTGCCGTCTTCCCTCCGGTTGCCAGGAAGTCTCTCGTCAGCATCTGGCCAGGATGGAGGGGGACAGCAAGGTGCCAGGAAGGGAACACGCACTTCCTGTGTTTCCCTGACTCTGGTGCCTGCTCTCTCTCCCCCCCCCCCGCCTCACTCTCCCCTTTTGCTTCCCTCCTACTGCAGGTTTGTCTGGGGGTGGATCCCAAAGCCATGCAAGCAGCTCCTTGTCCTCTGGGAGCTTGAGAGACCCCACACTTGGTACCCAGAGCAAGCCTCTTCCTCTTCCTCCTGGCCCCGGTCTTCATTGCCCACCTCTCCCAGGCTGATCTGGATGCCTGCTTCCTACAGACTCACTCCCTGCCGGCCTCTGCTCCAGCACATCTGCTCCAGCGGTGTTGGATAGACTGTCCAAAGGAGTTTCTTCAGTCTGGGCTGCAACGTGTGGCTGTCTTCAGCCTGCAGGGCTTTGCCAGCGACATTCCTCAGGGCAGCACCTTTGGAAGTTTTGTATTGGCTCTTCCAGGCAACCCAAATCAGCCAGATTCACCCAGCGACACACCAAATGGTCCTCATTTGGGTTGGCTCCAGATACCGCCGAAGTGGCAAAGGATTCCCGGCCTAGCCGAACCAGGAAGAGATACTGAGGACAAGGTGGGCCAGAATCCCAGGCGGCGTGTCTGGGAAGCAGCTTTTTCCAAAGAGCAGACCACTTCGAGAAAGCTTTCCTTGGGGCCTCTTCTCCTCCAGACCCTCACCATTGCCTTGTCAGAGAGTCCTGGCGTCCAGCTCTCATTTTATACCTTCACCTCTTGGTTTTGACAGGCTGCATACCATTCTTCGCCCAACACAAGACTGAAGGATGGTTTCCTTCCACGCAGTAATGCCTCCCTGTGCCCTTCTGTCACCTTTCTAGCAAACGCCATTTCGTGGCAATGGGGAAGATGAAAACGGCTGCAATTGCAACATGATGTAGAGATTTCTCGGGGGCAAAAGTACCTGGGCCTTTTTGGTTCTGAATCTGGGACAGTCTCATCCCCCCCACCCTTGCTAAACTTCCTCTGCGGATTCTCTTTGCAATCGCTGAAAGAACAGAGACTAGCAAGGTGGCGGACCTAGCTTTTGATGCAGCCTAGTGTCTGCCGATTGCATTCTTGCGACTAGCAAATTTCACATGGTGCTCTAAGACCCAGGATAAGCGTGCGGTTTCTGACGAGGATTCTAAGTAGCTGGCCTGTGGCTTGGAGCCACATGGAAGACCTGGGCAAGTCCACACTGTGGCTACAGGCCGAGCTGGCCTCCACTTCCCCATGCCTGCATATCCTCGACTGCCGCAGCCGGGAGTTGTATGATTCATCCCACGTGGAGCGGGCACTGAGCGTAGCCCTCCCTGGGTTGCTGCTCCGGCGTCTCCGCAAAGGGAACCTTTCGGCTCATTCCTTGCTGCCTGGGCCCCCACAGGGCCTAGGGGATAACACAGTGTTGCTGTACGATGAAGGGACAAGGCAGCTACCCCGACCGGGGGAGCAGGAGGAAGATGAAGAGTCAGTCCTTGTGATGCTGCTGCAGAAGCTACGGGAGGAAGGTTGCCCGGCTTACTACCTGCAGGGTAGGTGTGCAGGGGAGAGCAGTGTTTGAACTTGTGTGTGTGCAGGAAAGATTCCTTCTTTACTTTCTGCAGAAACCTGGGGTCTGCTCAGTGGTGGCTCAAGGCCTCTGTGCACTTGAAGCAGGGCACCAAATGCTGCCCCCTCCATATACACCCTCTTCCCCTTCTTCCTTTTTTCAATGCAAAGGGCAGGAGGCCATCTACAGTGAGGAAAATAAGTATTTGATCCCCTGCTGATTTTGTCTGTTTGCCCTCTGACACAGAAATAACCAGGCTATAATTGGAATGGTAGGTTTATTGTAGCTATGAGAGACAGAACAACAACAAACAAACCCTCAAAAGCCCAGTGCCCAAAAGTCAATGATGGATTTGCATTGTAGTGAGGGAAATAAGTATTCAATCCCTTCACAAAAGATGTCTTAGTACTTGGTGGCAAAACCCTTGTTGGCAATCACAGAGGTCAGACGTTTCTTGTAGTTGGCCACCAGGTTTGCACACAACCCAGGAGGGATCTTGTCCCACTCCTCTTTGCAGATCCTCTCCAAGTCAGAAAGGTTTTGAGGCTGATGTTTGGCAACCTGAACCTTCAGCTCCCTCCACAGATTTTCTATGGGATTAAGGTCTGGAGACTGGCTGGGCCACTCCAGGACCTTCATGTGCTTCTTCTTGAGCCACTCCTTTGTTGCCTTGGCTGTGTGTTTTGGGTCATTGTCATGCTGGAATACCCATCCACGACCCATTCTCAATGCCCTGGCTGAGGGAAGGAGGTGCTCACCCAAGATCTGATGGAACATGGTCCCGTCCATCGTCCCTTCGATGCGGTTAAGGTGTCCTGTCCCCTTAGCAGAAAAACACCCCCAAAGCATAATGTGTCCACCTCCATGTTTGATGGTGGGGATGGTATTCTTGGGCTCATAGACAGCATTCCTCCTCCTCCACACACAGCGAGTTGAGTTGATGCCAAAGAGCTCGATTTTGGTCTCATCTGACCACAACACTTTCACCCAGTTCTCCTCTGGATCATTCAGATGTGCATTGGCAAACTGCAGACGGGCCTGTACATGTGCTGCCTTGAGCAGGGGGACCTTGCGGGCACTGCAAGATTTCAGTCCTTCACGGCGTAGTGTGTTACCAATTGTTTTCTTGGTGACTATGGTTCCAGCTGCCCTGAGATCATTGACAAGTTCCCCCTGTGTAGTTCTGGGCTGCTTTGTCACCGTTCTCATGATCATTGCAGCTCCATGAGGTGAGATCTTGCATGGAGCCCCAGACCGAGGGAGATTGACAGTTATTTTGTGTTTCTTCCATTTGCGAGTTATCGTGCCAACTGTAGTCACCTTCTCACCAAGCTGCTTGGCGATAGTCTTGTAGCCCAGTCCAGCCTTGTGCAGGTCTACAACCTTGTCCCTGACATCCTTCGACAGCTCTTTGGTCTTGGGCATGGTGGTGAGTTTGGAAGCTGAGTGATTGCTTGTTTCTATGGACAGGTGTCTTTTATACAGGTACTGTAACAAGCTGGGATTAGGAGCACTCCCTTACAGAGGGTGTTCCTCATCTCAGCTCGTTACCTGCATATAGTGAGAAGACACCTGGGAGCCTGAAATCTTGCTGGTTGATAGGGGATCGAATACTTATTTCCCTCACTACAATGCAAATCCATCGCTGACTTTTGGGCACTGGGCTTTTGAGGGTTTGTTTGTTGTTATTCTGTCTCTCACAGCTACAATAAACCTGCCATTCCAATTATAGCCTGGTCATTTCTGTGTCAGAGGGCAAATGGACAAAATCAGCAGGGGATCAAATACTTCTTTCCCTCACTGTATATAGGCCCACCTATATGTTGCATGATGTGACTGGCTCAACTTGCCTCATGGAAGGGTCGCCCTGTCTGCAATGCCTACTGCAGCCTTCTAGATGAATCATACAACTCAAGTGAGGCAGGAAAGAGGGGGAACCAGGAATCTGGCTGCCTGGTTAAAACCTGGAGACTCCCCCTGAAGCTTTCAAACTGCTGCTGCATCACATGAGGCAACTTTAGCTGCCCCTGCCCCTGCCCTCTTCCTCCCTGCTCCCCCACAGTCCTGTGACCTGCTCTTTCTCCACCTGTTGTAATGAGCAAGGCTCCAGGTGTGGCATTCACCAGGCAAGAAAGGGGGAGGCAGATGAAAGGATCGGTCTGGGAAGGGGAAAGATGGGCAGGAGAAGCCGTGGTTGGTTCAGCTTCCACTCTGGCCGCAGATTTAAATGTCAAAGGCGAATCTCTGAGTTGCAAGCTGGCAACCTTGAGAAAGGAAGGATATAAGGAGACATGTGCGGAGTCAAATCATAGGTCTGTCTAGCCAAGGATGGGCCATGACTCTCAAAGTTCTTGGGCAGATGTCTTCTCCCAGTTCTGCTACTTGAGATCCTTTAACTGGGGCTGTCATGGATTGGACGTTGGACCTGTGACTTGCTGCGTGCATACACTCTACCCCAGAGCTGTCACTCTTCCCTAAAGATAGAAGAAACCGCCAGAGAGAAAGAAAACACGAGCAGGATGCACACGTGGACCAGTCAGCACCATAGGGCAGCAACAGTTGTCCTCAAGGTGTAATATGGGCTAGGATTACCCTTCCCCCCCCCCGCTTGTCCCTACTTCTGTCTCTTTAACAGCTGCCTAGATGCAGAAAATCAGCAGGAGAAGGTTTCTGTCTCACTGCATCTGAATGGTGGCAAAACCTTCATCCATTCCTTGTCACCCTAACTCTTTGAAATATAGGAGGGGGCCTTCCCAGGAACCACTGGCAACCTGACATAGGCCTGTCCTGGACAGCTGTCAAGGATAATATCAAGCTCCACCTCTTAATCATCCCAGTGACTGGGCCAAGAGCCAGAACAAAATCGAATCGCAGTTGGTTGGGTCGCCAACTTGGGTAGGGTTGCCAGTTTTTCAGCTGGCTGACGTAGCTGTACCTTTAACTGCAGCTTGATCCGCAGGTTTAGCAGGTGATTGTGTTTATCTCCAGTGCTGTGAACAGCTTCATTTGCCAATTTTTGCAGGTCATGCTGCTGTTCCAAGGTGCAAGAGCGGGCCAAGCTGGACGTTCTGGTCAGTTGGCAGCTCTAATGGTGTGCATCATGTTTGGCAAGTGTACCACAAATCAGGTCCAGAATAGTGAGAGGCTGGGTGCCACTCTGGTCTTTATTCCAGTACATATGAGCTACACACAATCTCCCATTGCTTTACTATGTTTAGCCTCTGAGCCTATAAGCCAGAGAGCATTTATGTATGCATGCATGGATTTTACAATATACATACCATCATTTGGCAATAAAGCACCCAAGATGTTGTACAGCAAAGAAAAATTAAAATAGAAATATCACACACACGTACAAAAAGCCCACTTCATTTTGCATGTATGGGCCTGATTCGATGTTTCTGTCCAGAACAGCCAGAACTTCCATTCACTTGTGGCAAGCATGCGGTAGCTTTACTTGATTGGCTGGTTGCAGGGTTGCCAAACTGCAACCCGGACATTCAGGGCCAAACCAACATAAGGCACACAACTGTATGTATTGTTGCCCTGATTTTTCTTTTAAATCTAAGAACAGCCACAGGAGGGGGCTGCTATCTTGAGTGGAGCACTGGTAAGAGAAAAGGGCTGCTTAACATTTCCCTATGTGCCATTTTCCCATTCAAAATCGTGCACACACCCTTTGCTTTTCTCCTCAGGGGGAAAAGATGCTTGGACCTGTATCTTTTCCCCTGTGGGGAGAAAAATCTGACTAGAGGGGAAAGCGTTGAGGACTTCCCTCCCTCCCTGCTGATCTTTCCACTCAAAAGTGCCTTATTCCACAGCTGCCTTTCAGATATATTAAAATGCAGGGGCAAAACTACATGCAATTGCATGTTCTGCAAAAAATAAACAAACCTGAGGCTTTTAGTTCCTATATTATTGAAGGAATTTCTTGCGGTTGCTTTTCCACTAGAGGCTTCCAGTGCAGCTTCACCAAAAATAACAGGAGCTACCCAAGCCATGATAAACCACTGTGTGGGTATCTAGACAACTTGGAGGACGTTTTAAGAGTCAGACTGGCTCAGCTCTCCTTCCCAGGCACTCAACATTAAAGGATTCACTGTGGAGAGGCCCTCTCCACCCACAAGGTGGCAAAGCCCATGTGAACTTTTCATTCTGTCTTAATGTCTTCCATGTGTATTTCCCTTCATGGGGCATTGCTGTCAGGGTGTTTCTGCCTTCTAATAGGCAGAAATTCCACAAGTGAGAACTGTTTTTGCCATGGATTGGGGAGAAAGCTTTATCTGGTAATGTTCTGCCTGTCAGGCAGCTGCTAAGGAAAGGAGGCAATCACAGCCTCCATGTCTGTTGGAAGGGAATTCCCTCCTTGTCTGGTGTGTCTCCCCCCCCCACTTCCTGTTGCTGAGACCAGGAAGTGGAAGTGGGGTCCCATGTCCCCTGAGGCGCAAACCCTAGATTGGAGAGTTAGTGATTCACAAACAAGAAGGAGGTTGTGAGGATGAAATGGGTGTAGAGGATGAATCCTTGTGGGTCAGGGGAAGAGGAACTGAAAAAAGGAAGAACAGAAGTTTCAGAACTGCAACAATAAGAGAGATAACTTCTAGGAGTGTTAACATTATATAACTTTCTGAAAAGGCCCAACATGTTTTGAAAAGGCTTTTCTATGGGGGCACAAGAACCTCGTACAAACTGCAGTGATGAAAACTCATATGCCTAATATAGGTTGAAATAAACGATTCCTAATGAAACAAAACAACCATCTGCATTGTTTGTGTTCTGTGGAGCATTGTAATTGCAGAGTAGTATCATACCCTCCAACATTTATTTTTGACCCCTGCTAATCGAACAAAAGAGGCTCCTTTAAAAAGTGGTGATTCTCTTTATTTAACAGGGGGAGAGCAACTGGTCCTATCCATCCTCAGCACAGCATCCCTCCAGTGGCCGTTGCTGGTGTCTATCTTATGTTTCTCTTTTAGATTGTGAGCCCTTTGAGGACCAGGAGCCATTATGTTTATTTTTATCTATGTAAACTGCTTTGGAAACTTCTGTTGAAAAGTGGTATATAAATATTTGTCGTATTCGTATTTCATGAGTGAAAATAGGGACATGCCTGTGAATGTGCAGGGGTCACAGCCAAGCAACCTGGGAGGTCAGTTGCTCCCAACATTCAGTTCTACCAGTTTGCCATGGGAAACAGGTAATAAAGTGCACGCTGAGCCCATGATTCCAGATGCCAACGTTGACTCCAGATGAGCCAAGCCCATACCTGCCAATGTTTTGCGGGTGATCATCAAGACACACTTGAAACAACCAATTCTCAGACCAGGGTTTACTTCCCAGGCCCCCTCTGCCCACTATTAGATATGGATGAAGGTGGGATTCCACCTGCTGTGTGCCCTGCATATGGCCTTAGTGCTGTGGCCCCATGTACAGGCAGGTGCACTGGAGACATGACCTATCCATCCACTTTGCTTGCAGATGTAATTTCTAGAGACTCGGGCATGAGCTGAATCCTCAAGAATGACAACTCCAGCGACTCACATGAAAAAAAAACACTGAACAAGGCATCTCCAGGAGACAAAAACAAGGACAGTGATCTATTCCAGAAAGTAGGGCCTGTCCTTGATAAATAGGGGGCAATTGGAACCTATGTAGGATGTCACAGATTCAGGGGACGACTGGTGCACAGAATTCCGCATTCCGAGAACAGAATGCTGTCATTGAGGTGGGAGGGGAAAGACGTTCCTAGCCCTTATGGCTGTGAACATATGGCTGACAGTTTATGAGTAAAACCTGCTGAGATCTTAGAAGCCAGAAGAATTGCTGCCTAAGATTCCCAGTGCTTAGGATTTCAGGGCCCTGCATAGCTCCTTGCGGTGGAACCTCCTCCCTGTGGTTAGCAAAACTGGAATAAAGTACACCAGATACAAGAAAGTATATGAAGTTCCTTCATTTGAATTATTTATCCAGGTCACAGGATACAGCTTTTCACAGTACAGAATTTTAATTTTCTCGTAATACCAGATATGTACCGCCCTAGATGTAGACAATTTTTTAAAAAACAAGATTTTATTTTGACTTGAGGGTCCTCTCACTCTGATGTGGTTGGGAACCCCTGGTGACCATGCTGTCATCCTGTATGTAACGCTGATCTTCTCTCTTTGTTTTGTCCTTCCTGCAGGAGGCTTCCATAAATTCCAAGCCGAGTGCCCACATCTCTGCGAGACCAGCCTGGATGTGGCCAGTGCCAGCAGCTCCCCTGTGCCCACGGCAGCTCCTGTGGTGGGTCTGGGCGGCCTAAGCCTAAGCTCGGACTGCTCGGACGCTGAATCGGAGCCCTTGAGCAGTGGCATGGAGTCCGAGGGGGCCAGCCCCCCATCCTTCCCTGTGCAGATTTTACCCAACCTCTACCTGGGCAGTGCCCGAGATTCAGCCAATATGGACACTCTGGCTAAGCTGGGAATCCACTACATCCTCAACGTCACACCCAACCTGCCCAACCTCTTTGAGAAGAACGGCGACTTCCATTACAAGCAGATCCCCATCTCGGACCACTGGAGTCAGAACCTCTCTCAGTTCTTCCCAGAGGCCATTGACTTCATTGGTGAGTGATGGCAAAGCACAGCCCATCCTGGGCTACTGCTCTGTGCTAGGCCTTCATGAGAGCTGTTTGCTTGCTGAGCAGATGCTCCTGTCTTGTGCCTTCCTGAAGTCCTGGTATCTCCCTTGACTACTGCGTCCTGGGTGAACCTCAGTTTCCTGGTGAGATAGGATCTGCTTCTGCTTTTTGAACACTCTCAAGTCACTTCTGCTTGGTGCAGGATGGCTAGAGGAAGAGGGCTTGAAAGGAACTCCTGGGCCTTCTGCCTCCTCCCCTGTGTTCCTGGCGGTTGTGTGCATCCATCACCATGCCTCAGGGGGTCAGCTGTTGGCATGCCACTGCCCAACACTTGGAAAGCCTAATGTGGAAGTGGGTGCATGCAATTGGCTGGGAGCCAGGCTGTGCAGGGTGTTCATGGTTAAGCAATGAGATATGAAGCAGTTAAGTGGATGTGGCTTTGGGCAGGTTCACACACTGCAGGGAACCTTCGGTTCAGGCAGCCCAGGTTGTAGCTGGCACCTAAAATTGGCTTCACATTTAGAACATAACATAAGAACAGCCCTGCTGGATCAGGCCCAAGGCCCATCTAGTGCAGCATCCTCTTTCACACAGTGGCCCACCAGATGCTGCTGGAAGCCTACAGGCAGGAGTTGAGGGCATGCCCTCCCTCCTGCTGTTACTTCCCTGCAACTGGTACTCAGAGGCATCCTGCCTTTGAGTCTGGAGGTGGCCTACAGCCCTCCGCCTAGTAGCCATTGATAGACCTCTCCTCCATGAAGTTATCCAAGCCCCTCTTAAAGCCAGCCAGGTTGTTGGCTGTCCGCACATCTTGTGGCAGAGAATTCCACAAGTTGGTTACATATCTTGGTTTGTTGAGCCAACAGTACACCTCCTGTCAGTGTCTCCTAGCGAGGACCCAGATGCTATCCCAGCCTGCCCTTGACCTGGCAAGCCTTCTCTGTGTCATCCACTTTGTAGCCATTGGTCCCAATTACAAAGAGGGCTGGCTCACCTGGAACGAACTAGGGGTATATGAAGAACATGGGTTCAGATGTAGTGTGAATCTAAGGTGGAACTTAGGGTTGACAAGCCAGCTTCAATTCTTGGTTACACATTTAGGTTTCCCACCCCAAGGGAACATGCAGTTATTGCCCTATAGGGTGGGCTCACACAATCTTAGACAATTGGATAACCAAGACTGCAAGTAGGCTCCATGCTGCTTCTGAATCCACCCTTTGTGTTTTGCCTTCTGTACTTTCTTTTGGTACTTTTTTACCCTCTTCAACCACTTTGATGTGATTGTGTGATTGCCTTAGGCCACTGATAGGCAACCAGCAATGCTTAAGCTTAATACAGCTCACAGATTGCCCCACCATTTACCCACAGGACTTCCACAAGACAATGGGGCTATTCTCACGATTAACAAAAATCGGGCTAGGAGAGCCTAGCCCGATTTTTGTTAATCGTAAGAACCACGAGCCCGGTGGTTCTTGAGAGGCTAACCTGCTCAAGTAGTCAGCCCCTTAGCCTGGGTTTGCGGAGCGAGCGCTCCACAAACCCGGGCTATCTGCTCGTAAGTAGCCGCGGCACGGCTCCGTGGCATGGCTCCTCGCGAGTAGACCCCCGAGCAGGAGGCAAAAAGCCGCCTCCCGGCTCCAGGGGTCTCCCCAGTATGCCCTGCGTGCTTGTGCAGGGCATACTGGGGCTTTGGGGGGCCACGTGACCCCCGCTCCCCCCAGCCCCCACCGACTCCGTCTTGGAACCGGCAATCGTGTGGGCAGCTGATCTGGCCACCCAGGGCTCCCTCTCCGCTCGTGAGCAAGGAGAGCGGGCTTAGCCCGCTCTTCCCGCTCACTGCAAGAAACCAGGTCTCACGAATCGTGAGACCCAGTCCAACCTCCCTTTTCGCAGTAGTTGGTCTCCTCACAAGCAATTCATTAGGGAGTGAAAACATCAAGAACCCATAACATTGGGCCATTTCTGGCACTCTCAAGACAGGCAACATATCAGTCTGAGATGTTCACTGCTCACTATGCTGAGGTTTGTAAGTAAGGAGAAGGGTGAACAAGCTCCTTGCTACTGTTCTTGGCTCCTAAATTGGCCCACCAACCAATCTAGTTGTTGTGGGGGGGTCAAGCCAAAGCAATGGGTAGCTGTACCTGTAGAAGATGCTCTCTGCAGTAAGTTGCTTAAGCTTAGCGCTCGAGACAAGCAAAACAAGGCAGGTAGGTAGTACTTCCGTATGGACCAAGCAAAACTGAAGACCTGGCTTCTAGTCTTCATACCTGGCTTGGCCAGTCTAAAGGCCTCATATTGCTTGCTAACGATAAGGACCTATGCTGTGCCTCAGAAGTCTACTTGAGAGCACCATATACACACCCTCAAGCTCCATGGAAGAAAAATAGGATATGAAAGTAACAAAACAACGCAGCGTTTGAGAGACCTTGCTTGGGTATAGCTTTCTTTAAAGTGAGTGCTGAGAGATGTAATTGAAATGCAGTGTGTGAGGTCCTGAACGTACACACCAATTTAATTCCCATGTCTCATTCTTCAAGGTAGATGGCACTGCATTGTCTTTTACATCTTTTCTGTTCCCCCTTCAAAATGGTGATGAGGGCTGACGTGGGGTTTGCTTTTGAATGTTGTTCTGAATGGGTACACCCATAATTGGTGTGCCCATTCATTTTCATTCTGATCTCTCAGTCTTCTTGGGAGATACGGCATTGCACTGTATTTCTCTTTCACCTTTGAAAATGGGTATGGGGATTGAGCTCACCTTTGAACTTGAAATGTAGCCTTGTGCCCTGAAAGTATGTATCATTCGAATATCTTGAATGTTCAGTAGAGTTTTTGCATTAAAAATAAACTTACCACACAGAATGTCTAAAGGGCCAGTAATTAAACCAATGGCCTCTTTGCTGTTGGCCAATTCTGCAAAAAGGAAGTCCTTCCTTTTTAAGCTTCTGCAGGTAGGCCTGGGTAGCTGACCATTTCATTGGGTCACATGAGGCAAAGAGGCAAGAAACATCTGGAGTCACACATAGTTCTTCACCTCTGTCTCCTGGCTGACAGCTGTCCTGTGTATGGAGGAGCACAGTGAAGACAGGAGTTGCTGATATATATGTCTACCCCTCCCCATCTCTATGGTGCCCTGTTCCACTTGTCTGGCAAAAGTGCCCTCTGCGCATGGCTGTGTCCAGTTGGTGACCAGCCTACAACACTGGAAGCTGATTTATGTCTTAGTCTCAGTCTCAATGTCAAGTTTATTAAACCAGTCCTCAACAACAGAACAGAACAATGCTATGTAGTACTGCAAATAAAAGCACTCATATAAAAAGATTATGTACAACTAAGTATACAAAATGCAGAAGAACTAGATATACACCAAGAGACCCAGGATGTTTCAGTTTTTGATCATTGATATTTTTGGCTTGTGTCTTCATAACTCAGCAAAAAATCTGCCATGATTTCTTGCCATTATCTGAAACGAGATAAAAAGCATAATAGTCAGGTGCTCTCCCAGTATGCATAGCAATCAATGAGTCAATTCGTCTTTGCCTTAGATCTAAATAGAAGTCACAAATGAGCAACAATTACAGTGTTTCAACTTGGTCTGAACCACAAGGTTCATCTGTTAGAATAATAAATCTCTCTAAATCTCTCATCTAGCAAGGCTGAAGGTAGCATTTTAAAATGAGCAGAGGTAAATGCCCTCCTTTACTTAGAGATACTTAGATTCTGCAAGTATTTAGCTTGAAAGTAAATTGAAATAGGGAGCATACCAAAGCTCAAGGCTGAACAGAATTCAATTGATGCAGGATTCTAGGTTTTTATTATTTCTATGATATGAGGCTCCTGTAGGTCAGCTGATTACCCAGCTGAGTCACCTGATGTTCCTGTTGGTCAGCTGTCCAGAGAAACCACTTTCCTGGTTCAGAACAAGATTTGGAGCCAGGGAAGAGCATAGCAGCAGCTGCACCCTGAAGAGATTCAGCAGCCCAAAAGTGGCTAACAGGGCTCCCGGGTATTTTTCACACTGCAAGGCTTTACCACAGGTTTCCTATGAGGCTTTACTGTGAGTTCAAAGTTGCCCAAAGAAACCAACACAAAAAGTGGATTTTTTTAACCCTGGATATAAATTGGGCTACATTCTAATGTGCAATGAAAGACCCAAGTTGTGTGTGAAGTGCTCCCCAATAGCTCACAAGGACTTCAGGGTAAATCTGGCCAATATGTGAACGCACACCCTCCATTCCCAAGGAGATACAAGCTAAAAGCCCTGTGTGAAAAATGCCCTGGTGGTCAGGGAGTGTCCTCCATACAACTCCCTGCCCTTGTCCCATGGCTACAACTACTCTGTGCTCTTTGGGTCATTGAACATCCATTTGTAATCCCTTTCCTCTTCTTCTTCCCCTTTTCGTTCTTGCTTGTGTTGTTTGTCTTGTTCTGTGTTTTACTATCACCAAACTTCCAAATTATTTGCAGTTATAAATTCTGTGAATCAAGCACACTTGCATTTTGTTTTAGCTTATATTGCATAGATGGAAGAACTTCCCTTAACAGTGAAAACTGAATTCAGCTCCATTTCTGGCTACCCAGATTCCATCTGGCATACTGTCCATTCGCTTCCAAGCTGTAAGGAGTAGAAATGTGCTTTTAAAAAAATTAAGAAAGATGACCTGACATTTTCAGGAAGGTGAATTCTGTGCCTCTGCCATATTCTTCACAGGTGAAATTGCAGGTGGTGCTGAGCCCCACCCTCCATCCAATCTTTCCAGCCATGCCTTCTTTCCCATCAGCCTCCATTTTCTTTCTTGGTTTCCTGTCCTCCTTTCCCATTCCTGTTTTGCTTGCCTCTCCTGCACCCCTGTTCAAAGTCCGGTTCCTAGGATAGCAATTATAATTCACTCTTCCTTGTGTCTCCCCCTTTTGACCTCTGCCCCTAGATGAGGCCCTGTCTCGGAACTGCGGAGTCCTGGTGCATTGCCTGGCAGGGATAAGCCGCTCGGTTACTGTCACCGTAGCCTACCTCATGCAGAAGCTCAACCTGTCCCTCAATGATGCCTACGACCTGGTGAAGCGGAAGAAGTCCAACATCTCACCTAACTTCAATTTCATGGGGCAGCTGCTGGACTTCGAGAAGTCCCTGGGGCTGGGCCAAGGCAACCGGCGCCCCGCCTCTGGCCAGACCTGCTTCTTCACCTCGCCAACTGACGACAGCGTCTTCGAGTTGGATCCCACGTAGGGACCAAGAGTGCTGGTGTCTTGTCCTCTGTTACTCTCCAGCTCTGTCTGCTGCCCTGGTGGCACAGCCCTTTGGGACCAAGTGAATACCTCATGCCAGAGAGGGAGGTGCCTCTTCAGAACCAACTGCCACTTCCGGAGAAGGTGCCCGCTGCCTTTCTTCGCTGATGCATCCACAGTGATGCTGTGTACCTACCGATCTTGCAGCTAAGCTGACAGGGCCATACGAATAACCAAAGACTCATCTCTCCCCTATCCCTAGTTCCCAAAAGGCCTATACAGACTGAGAGCCCACCACTTTCTGGAGCCTGCTGTTTCTGGAATGTTTGCTTTGGACACAGTGTGTTGAACTATCCAGATCACCTTGTTAAATTAAATCTTTGGAGTGGGACATGTCAGGTCTGGAACCTGTCAGCTGCTAATGGTGCCCATCTTGTACAGAATGTTTTCCACTTGACAGCCATCATTTGGAAATGAGCTTGAAGACCTACAGTTCTCACAGGAGAATCCTCCCTACACAGGACTTTTTGTTTTAGATTTATATCCTTCAGCTCAGCAAGATTGCCAGGGAGAGGGGAAACCCCAAGTCTACCATGGCAAACCTGAAATAAATCTTTGACAGTAATGCTAGTTCAGAAACCTGTATCTCAGTGGCAAGAATCAAGGTTCCCCAGCTGTCTGTCTGTTTGATGGTTCTAGAGTCCAGGTTGAATCACAGAATCCAAGAACAATGTCAGAGCATGTATTGTCTGAGAGTATAGCATTGCCTTAAGGAGCCTCTAATGTCATGCCAGGTCTGGTACCTGAAACTAGAACAAGGATAGAAACTCTCTGTCCCCTTATCTTAAGCCTTGGGCCTCCGGTTCCAGAATGACAACGTGAATGAATCCCACCATGCCAGAGCCTAGAACCTTCAGCTCTTGAAGTGAGCACCTGAAGAACCTCCAGTGCTGCAGCAGGTCAGGAACCTACAGCTCTGGATGCAGGTTCAGAAGCCTGCCTAACCATACCTCATCCCACAGTTCTGGAGGCCGCCCTGATCTCAGAAACAGCCCATCTAAACACTCTGCTGCTCATCCAGATTTTAAGGGACAGCAGAAGTAACTTGGGTGGGGTGGGAGATTTCAGAAAAGATTCACATCAGGGAGCCCGCTGGAAGACACCTATCATGGAGGGGCAAAGTGATTGGTTCCTGCACAGCTGTGGAGAAGTGGGAGCCGCTTCCTGCAAATGTGCGTCTGTACATGTTTGGATCAGGGTGTATGTGTGTGTCTTAATGCCAGCAGACATCTGTGTCTGTGTCTGTGTCTGTGTGTCTGTGTCTGCATAGCTGCAAGCAGGGCTTAGATTTGGCCCTAGACCTTTAGGCTTTTCAGTGCTGGAAAAGCCTTATTACTTCATGGAGTGCATGAAGCAATAACAGAGGAGAGAGCGACTCATACAGAATGTTAGTTGGAAGGAACCTTGCAGGTCTTCCAGTCCAACCCCCGGAATCTGCTAGAGCATCCCTGAAAAGAGGGCCATCTGGCCTCTGTTTGACAACCTCTAGAGAAGAAGAGCCGACCACTGCACAAGGCAAACTGTTCCACTGTTGAACCGCTCTTACAGTTAAGAAATTCCTCCTAATGTCTAGCCTGATCCTGAATCTGCTTCCTTGTGATTTCATCCCAATGGTTCTAGTCCTCCGGAGCAACAGAAAACCAATCCTCTGCTTTTGTATGCTAGCCATTCTGATATTTGAAGATGGCTGTCATATCTCCCCTTAGTCTTTCTTTTCTCCAGGCTAAACATACCCAGCTCTTTCAACCATTCCTCATAAGCTGTGAGTCTGGTGGCTATCAGCCACCTCCAGCCACAGAGGCATGATGCCTCTGAAGACCAGTTGCAGGGGAGCAACAGCAGGAGAAAGGACATGTCCTCAACTCCTGCCTGTGGTCTCCCCAGAGGCATCTGGTAGGCCATTGTGTGAAACAGGATGCTGGACTAGATGGGCCTTGGGCCTGATCCAGCAGGGGCGGATCTTGGTTTCCAGATCCCTCACCAGCTTGGTTGCCTTCCTCTAGACTCCAGTTTGCTGACATCCTCCTCAAAATGTAGTGCCCAGTACTGGACACAATATTCCAAATGAGGGCTGACCAGCACAGAATAGAATGGGCCTGCCTCATACTGCTGGCTCATGTTCAGCTTGTGGTCCATTAAAACAATGAGATCCTTACATAGGAACATGGGAAGCTGCCATATACTGAGTCAGACCCTTGGTCCATCCTGCTCAGTCTTGTCTACACAGACTGGCAGCGGCTTCTCCAAGGTTGCGGCTGGAGTCTCTCTCAGCCCTATCTTGGAGATGCCGCCAGGGAGGGGGCTTGAGACCTCAGATGCTTTCCCCAGAGCATTCTTCTCACATGTGCATCTGTCAAGCCAGGTCTCTTCCATCCTATCCTTGTTCATTTGATTTTTCTCATCTCAGAGTGCTTCTGAGCATACACATTAAAAATATCAAAGAATGAAATAATGAATACAAGCATGTGCAGAGTGTGTTTCCTTCTCCATGGTCTGCCCCCACAAGACTGGGCTGAAGAGACAATGTTCCTAGGTCAAAGGATGTGACTTGTAAAGGAAATTAAGCCTCAGCACTACTTCTCCCCCCCCCCTTTTTATACTTAAATGCTGCCTGTATGTTGAGTATGGTCAAACAACAGATTGTGTCTATGTGTTAAAATATGTCCGGGGAGTTCTGATGCTTTCCATTTAAGCCTATTACCATCAGTCTGTTCATTTTGTCTCTGCTGGGCTGTGTCTTTGCTGTGATTCCATAGGAATGCAGAATTAGCCTTCTGAAAAATTCTGCTTTCCTTTAAAAAAAAAAAAAAAGTTGGTTTCTAGCTCTCTTGGCTATGTAGATGACAATGCTATGTGGACAAGAAGCCAGAGGGTTGACTGAATAAGATGCCCAGTGCAGTGGGTTAGGGTCCTGCTTATCTCCTTGCCCCTTCCTGCAATAGCAAAACCAGAATGAATTATGCAAAACAGTAAAAATTGGAGAACAAGTTATGCAAACCATGAACAATTATGCAAACTTGCTCAGTTAGCATAATGTATGCAGGACATAGAATCCGCTTTTCTTGGTGCAGAATCTGGATTGCCTGGGCTCTGAATTTTAATTTTTCTGGCATGGAGTAAACACAGCCCTGCATACCTATATGTACTAGGGGTGTGCACGAACCCGTTCAGGAGTCTATTCCCAGACCGCCGAACCAGTTTGAAAGGCATGGTGGGTGTCCTTATCTCCCTCGCCACGTTTCCCCCACTGTATCCCCCCCCCCCCGGCGCTGCTGTCAAGATCGCTGGTGCAGGGCGGCTGTATATCTTCTTGCCGCCCCAGTCAGTATAATAACGGAAGTGGCCGGTGCACAGGCACATGCGTTTCAGCCACTTCTGCTATTATGCTGACCAGGGCAGCAAGAGGGTATACATCTGCCCTGCGACAGCGATTGTGACAGCAGCACCGGAAGGGGGAAGGGGAGGGGAGGGGAGGGTAAGGAGACCCTCCCTGCACCTTAAAGCAACCCCCTCCCACCCTCCTGGGAGTGCACGGAACCGGTTCCGTACACATCCCTAATATGTACAAGTGCCGGTTTGTGTGCTGCTTTTTAATGGCAGCTGTCTGAGGGGGCGTAGTCCTTTTCGAGACATTTGGGCACCCAGGTCTCTTTGTAAGGATTTGGTTTTCAAGTGAATGTCGTCAGTGCTCTGGAGATGATGATGAGGTGGTCAAATGCTGCCATTGCCACGGGAAACAGTCACTTCAATAAAGCAGGACTTTAAATGATGCAAAGAGGTGCGTCTTTGTTGGAGAAAAGGGGGTCCTGTGAGAACCAATGCCTAAATGGTCAGCCTCCTGCCACATACATAATACCCAAAATAGCCACCACAGGTGCAGTTGGTTGTGTGTAGGTGAAACATATTATTGTGATTCTTATGTGTACTACACTGTCAATGGACAGAGCAGAAAGACTGAGAACTGTCAGTCGTTACCACTTTTCCAGGAGAACCAACATGAAATGGAAGGAATGCGGGTTCCACAGAACTCCCTTAGGCTTCCTGAGCTTTGGTATAACTTGGGTTGTGACCTGGATAGGAAGTTATGGACTACTATACATGAATCTTTAGATTGTGTTTTCCAGCCCAGGCTAAGGTCCATGGCTGTGACTGGGGGTGAAGGTGCAGCAGTCTGTTGAAAAGGCAAAGGCAGAAGGCCAAGTTTATACCAGGCCAATCCAGAGAAGTTCACACTGTTTTCAGACACATTGCCTAATGTTGCACATCATCATCATCATCATCATCATCATCATCATCATTCGATTTCTATACCGCCCTTCCAAAAATGGCTCAGGGTGGTTTACAAAGAGAGATAACAAACAAATAAGATGGCTCCCTGTCCCCAAAGGGCTCACATTCTAAAAAGAAACATAAGACACACACCAGCAACACTCACTGGAAGTACTGTGCTGGGGGTGGATTGGGCCAGTTACTCTCCCCCTGCTAAATAAAGAGAATCACCACGGTAAAAGGTGCCTCTTTGCCCAGTTAGCAGGGGTAACATATATTTCTCCCCTTCTGTGCCCAAAGAGGGCTCCGGAGAATGAACACATAAAGTTCCAAGAATCTAATTGGAGGTAGTCTCCGATAATGATGCTTTCTCTGCCTCAGCTTTACTAATGCACTGAATCCTTGAGGAAGAAGCATACATGTATGCAGGGGGAAGAACCCTGAACCCCTTGGAGAAACAATGGGCTATAAATGTCTAGTTAGTTATTTAAAAAAAAAAAAAAAAGCTGACATGAAGAGGAAAATCTACTAATACAACCAATATTTATATGCCACTATTTAACAAAAGTGCACCAAACAGTTTACATAGAAAAATGAATAATGAATATATGATGGTTCCCTGTCCAAAAAGATTAAAAGAAAATCTAAGGCAGACACCCAGCAACAGACACTTGAAGGATGTTGTGCTGGGGTTGGATAGGGAAAGTTGCTCTCCCCCTGCTGAATAGAAGAGAATCATCACTTTAAATGGTTTAAATGGTCTTTGCTCAGTTATTGGAGGGCAGCGGCTCAAAGTAGTCCCACTGAAATTAAAAGGACAAACTAGGCATTGCCTAGTTTGGAAGCCGCTCTTGAGAAGACAAGCCTCAGATCAGGGGAGGCAGTAAACTTTTGTTTTATTTCCTAAATAAGCAATCAAGCAAATGAACAAACAAATCAATCAATCAACAAGAAAACAAGCGGAAAGGACAAGGTAAGTTTAAGGCTGGTCTTTTTTAGAGCTGGCTAGGCGTTTGTTTTTGACAGGGCAGCTTCAGTTTCAGGTGTACCTAGAGAGACAGTGGGTGGAGATTAGCTGCAGGTAAGTCACACAGCTTGTGGGAGGGGCCACATTCTTGAGGTGGCTCAGTTTGGAAGGAGCTCAAGAAGACAATGCTCAGACCAGGGGAGCTTTGCTAACAGATATCAAAGGAGTTTTGTGTGGAGTTTAGCAGGGAAGTGTTCAGGGAGATGCACAAGCTGCTCCACCTTTATCACAAAGGAGATGCCAAGCATGTCCTGGGCGTGGGAGTACTACCCCACTTTTGTGATTTTCTTGAAGGATAGAGCTTAAAACCTTTAATTAGTTGACAACTGCAGCTAAGACCTAGCTTTCAAGTAAACAAGCTCTCTCTCTATATATAATATCCAATAAACCCAGTTTTGACACTAGAATGCCAGCAGGGAAAGGAGTACTTTCCGGTGTATTGCACAGTGTTGCATGTACGACTATTTGCCTGAGGGGCAACGGTCGTGGGTGAGTGCTTGGTGCAAAGAGCTCCTGGCTCTCAAGGAACAAGTTTGTTCCCTCAAAGCTAAGGTGACTGACCCAGAGAAGCTCAGGGAGGCAGAGAGGTATGTGGATGAGACCCCCCCAGGAATTTGATAGAGAAATCCCACTCCCGGGCTGACAGCTCCTCTGCTGTCGTGGAGAATGAAGGTCTCGGGGTGGGGGGAGGACATCAGTTTGAGGAAGAAGGGAATGCTCTCTTAGAAGGGATCCCTTCCTTGGGTGATGCGCCCATATCCTCTCACATAGAGAATACTTGTCGTAAATCTGTCGGGCTAGCCAGACTAAGCACAACAGAGGCAGAAGCAGAACAGCAAAATTCAACAGAAATACATTTTCCAAACCAAGTCCAGTCCAAGTCAGTCCAATAAATCCAACAGAGTCCAAAGCAAAATCCACAGGCAAGGTCAACACAGTCCAGGGTCCAAATATGGTCAAGGCAAAACAGGAACACAGCCGATTAGCTCACAGAAAACTATTGTTGCTATCAGCAGGGTAGCTATGTTACAGGTGTTTTAAATAGGGAGCCCCCGGTGCTGTTAATTAAGAGTTGCTGAGTCAGCAGCTCTGCCTGTTGTTCTACACATGTGGCTTCTTAGCACTTGCTGTCTCTTGGATCGGCGCCTCTCCACAGCTGAGACTGGTTGCGCCTCCTCCACAAGAGCTGCCTCACCCGGCTCTAACTCATATTGGACTCCCTGTGCATAAGACCCAGTCTCCTTTGCAACCTCTGGTCTTTGCCTACCCTCCTCTGCTGTCAGCTCTGTCTCTACCTCCAACTCCTCCTCAGAGTCTTCCAGCATGCCCATGACAATACTACTCTGGGGGTTGGGGGCCTCCTAGTAGTGGGTGATTTGTACATTAGAGGCATAGAGAGAGATGGGTTTGTGACTCATGTGTTGATCGCACTGTGACTTGCCTGCTTGGTGCGAAGGTTGTGGACATCACTCAGCATCTATATAGACAGGCAGTGCTGGTGAGGAGTCAGCTGTTGTGGTACATGTTGGCACCAACAATATTAGGAAATGCAGTTGGGAGGTCCTGGAAGCCAAATTTAGGCTGCTAGGTAGCATATTGAAGTCCAGGACCCCCAGGGCAGCATGGTCTGAAGTGCTACTTGTTTCACATGCAGGGCCAGGGAGACAGGCAGAGCTGAGGGGTCTTAATGCATGGATGAGGCGATGGTGCTGCGAGGAGGGGTTTAGATTTGTTAGGCATGGGGATACATGTTGGAGCAAGCAAAGCCTGTACCAAAGGGATGGCCTTCAATTAAACAAAGATGGAACCAAACTGCTGGCACTTAAAATCAAAAAGGTCACAGAGAAGCTTTTAAAATGACACCTGGGGGTTGCCAACAGGAACTGGTTTCTGGTTCGGCAAGCAAAATCCCCTAAGGTGTGAGGGTGCAAATGTTTCAGATAAACCAGAAGGGGGCAGAATAGAGCCAGCAGACGAAAACACATGGCAGCTGGTCAAAAAGGTCAAATCATGGTAAGGGAGATAGCACACGCCCACACCAGGTAAGAGACTCAGCGTCTAGGTGTTTATATAGCAGTTCCAGAAACCTCCGAGCCAAGATGGGCAAGTTGGAGTGCTTGGTTAATAATGAAAAGATAGATATAGTGTGCATAATAGAAACCTGGTGGAATGGTGAGGACCAGTGAGGCACTGTTATTCCTCGATACACACTCTACAGAAAGGAGGGGTGGGCTGGGGTGGAGTAGCACTGTACATTAAAGAAGGGATAGAATCCAAAAAGCAAGAAAACCTAGGAGGACCAGAGTCCTCCACAGAAACCCTGTGGGTGACAATCCAACGCCTGAAAGGAAATATGTTACTAGGGACATGCTATCGCCCTCCGGATCAAAATGCAGACAGTGACCTGGAGATGGAGAAGCAAATCAGAGAGCTGTCAAGAAGAGGCAGTGTTGTAATAATGAGTGACACCAATTACCATCACAATAGACTGGGCAAATTCACATACAGGTATTGACAGAGAAGCCACATTTCTAGACATGCTAAATGATTATGCCTTTGAACAGGTGGTCACATAACAAACCAGAGAGAAGGTGACCTTAGACTTAATCCTGAGTTAAGGGGACAAATCCATGTGTGGATTGGTTGAAAGACAGGAAACAGAGGGTAAAATAAATGGACAGTTTTCACAATGGAGGGAAGTAAGAAGTGGGGTCCCCCAGGGATCTGTACTGGGCAGTGCTTTTTAACTTGTTCATAAATGATCTAGAGGTAGGGGTAACCAGTGAAGTGGCCAAATTTGCAGATGACACTAAACTGTTTAGGGTACTGAAATCCAAAACAGATTGCGACTCCAAAAGTATATCTCCAAATTGGGGGAGTGGGTGAAATGGCAAAAGTGGATCAATGTAAGCAAGTGTAAAGTGATGCATATTGGGGCAAAAAAAAACCCCAACTTCACATATACACTGATTGGGTCTGAGCTGTCATTGACTGACCAGGAGAGAGATCTTGGGTTTGTGGTGGACAGCTCATTGAAAGTGTCAACACAGTGCACAGCAGCTGTGAAAAAGGCAAAATCCATGCTAGGGATCATTAGGAAGGGGATTGAAAACAAAAATGTAAATATTATAATGCCATTATACAAACCTGTGGTGCAGCCACATTTGGTGTACTGCTTACAGTTCTGGTCACCATATCTTAAGAAGGACATTTTAGAACTGGAAAAGGTACAGAAGAGGACAATCAAGATGATCAAGGGCCTGGGGCACCTTCCTTATGAGGCAAAGTACAGCATCTGGTGCTTTTTAGTTTGGAAAAGAAGAGACTGTAGGGGAGACATGATAGACTTGTATATAATTATGCATGGAGTAGAGAGTGGACAGATACATGTTTCTCCCTCTCTCACAACACCAGAACCAGGGGCCATCCCATGAAACTGAAGGCCAATTAATGTAGGACCAACAAAGGGAAGTGCTTTTCCACACAGCACATAATTAATCTATGGAATTCTTGGCCACGAGATGTGGTGACAGCCAAGAGCCTGGAGGGCTTTAAGAGGGGTTCAGATAAATTCATGGAGGCTACTAGTGGCTATCAATGGCTACTAGTCTGGTGGCTATAGGTTACCTCTAGCCTTGGAGTAAAGATGCCTCTAAATACCAGTTGCAGGGGAGCAACAGCAGGAGAGAAGGCATGCCCTCATCTCTTGGCTGTGGGCTTCCCAGAGGCATCTAGTGGGCCACTGTGTGGAACAGGATGCTGGATGAGATGGGCTTCCTTGGGCCTGATCCAGCAGGGCTCTTCTTAGGAGGCGGCTCACAATAGTCCTCAAGCAAGAAAAGAATGATTTGCAATGCATGACATACTCAGCATTTGTAGCATGCTTTTCCAGTGTGCGGACTGCAGAGTGTGTCACATGTCTTCTCTGGGTGTAAAACTGCAGCCCATGGCTACGAATGCCCAAACTGCGCAAGGTGTGGGAAGCCGGGTTGTGGTCAGAGGAGAGTGGTTTACAGTGGCCCTGCAAAGCAGTCCAGGGCAAGTGTTACTATCAGACAATTCTCCCACCAAGAACACTTTATTACACAAAGATGAAATGGCAGATGTGACAAGTGAAACCCAAACCAAACCTAGCTCTTTCAGTATTGCTCCCTTTTCTTCCTAACCTGCTGCTGATTTTTAGAGAAAGGAATCTGATAAACCTCTTTCAATAAATACATAAATACATAATTAGCAGCGGATTGATCACGCCCTCCTCCTCCTCAGCATCATCGTTCTTTCCAGGACCGGGAATGCAGCCCGAGACTCCTAGAGCACAGCTACTCCGGAATGAAGTGGGGCTTGCCTCTGAGGAAGGATGCATAGGAGAAACCCCTGGCAGCTTGGCCCCACTTCCAATGCCCCAGGCTTCTCGTATGACAGTGTGGGAGGTAGAAATGAGTCGATCCCCTTCCTAATCACCTTAAGGGTGAAAATTGGCATCTAAATATGTGTAGGAATCCCCACCACCTTGGGGGTGGATTCTGGGCAAGCAGTGCCCCTTCTGGTGGGAATGGGGGATCAGAAACACATTCAGAAGGAGGCCCCTTTTCATCCCCAAAATGTTGGAGGGCATGTTTTTCAGGAAGCATCAGGGCAGGTGACTTGCCACTCTGGATGGTGAAGATAGATCCACCTGTATACGGAGACCTTTTGGGAAGAGACACTGCTCTAGGAAGGAGGCCGTTGTATTTGGTACCCAGAGACTCCCCCTTGGGTCCTGTGGAGTTCACAGCAGCAAAGAAGGGAGTTCTGGAGGTGGGAAGGGTCTCCCAGGAGAGATTTGGGATGGTATCCCTCAAGCAATGATGAGCAAAGCAGAGGCCTCTTGGGGGAAGGGGAATGTGGCCGGGAAGGGAGAGACCCCCAGAAGAACCGCCGGTGCCCCAAAGTCCCAAAGAGGATATGTGTGTGTGTGTGTAGAAACACATTTCTATCCTGCTCTTCCTCCAAGCAGCCCAGAGCAGTGTACATGGTTACATTTCTGCTCACAACCACCCTGTGAGGTAGGTTAGGGTGAGAGAGAAGGGACTGGCCCAGAGTCACCCAGCGAGGGTCATCGTCGAATGGAGATTTGAACTCGGACCTCCCTGGTCTTAGTCCAACACTCTTAACCACTACACCGCACTGGCTCTAGACCCAGAGGAACAGCGGCCGTTGAGAGGGCAGTTAGCTGATGATGCGTAGCCCTTTGTGACATCACCCATCGCTACGATGTCCTGTGGAAGGAATCATCGCTGGCTCCCTTGTATGAATGTGAGAGTGGAAGAGAGAGGGTGTCTGAGTGAAAGGGTGAGAGAGGGAGAGTCTTTTAGAGCGAGATTGAGAGAGATTGTGGGAGTGACCAAGAAAGAGAAAGAGAGAGAGATTGATTAGAGAGTAGAGAGAGAATATCGGAGAGATTTGAGGCAGGGATTTGTTTGGGATAGGGAGTGGGAGGCAGTTGGGGCTTGGGGTTAGTTTTAGTTTCTGGTAGTTTTTAGTGTTTTGCTTTTCTAGTTGTGTTAGATTTAGTTAGGTCAGGAGGGATTGGGAGTGGGGTGGAGGTTAGTCTTGGTTTAGTTCAGGAAGTTTTGGTTTTTGCTGTTCTGTTTGAGTTAGATTTAGTTAGGTTCAGTGTTAGTCTTAGTTGTTAGTCTTAGGTGTTAGGGTTGAAATTCTTCATCGGAGAAGAACAATCCTGCTGATTATGTAAGTCTTGCTTTAATTCTTCCTTTCCATTTCATTTATAAACCACCTAATAATGCCCTTGCTAACTGGGCAAAGAGGCACCTTTTTAACGTGGTGATTCTCTTTATTTAGCAGGGGGAGAGTAACTGGCCCTCTCCACCCCCAGCACAGTACCTCCAGTGACTGTTGCTGGTGTCTATCTTACGTTTCTTTTTAGATTGTGAGCCCTTCGGGGACAGAGAGCCATCTTATTTATTTATTTGTTATTCCTCTGTGTAAACTGCTTTGGAAACCTTTGTTGAAAAGCAGTATATAAATATTTGTTGTTGTTATCTCAAGGCAGTGTGCACAACTGCAAGCAATAATAAAAATCTATAAAAGCAATCCAACCAATTTTAAAATCAAAATTTGTTTAAAATGGTTTAGAAAAACATTCTGTTGATGGAACTGCCCCGGAGTGATGGGCAAAACACCCCTAAATGCATTCGGGCTTGTGTAGGGGGGAATTAGCGAACTAGAGTGGAGCAGTCCCACAACAGAATAAATTTGTGCAAAGCTCTGGACACGGGGAAATGAACTGAGAGAGAGTAGGTTGAGGTTCACAAATACAATTGGGTTATTGAAGGGTCTAGGGCTACAGTGGGGAAAGTGTTGATTAAGGCTAACTTGGCAAAGAGGCACCTTTTTAATGTGGTGATTCTCTTTATTTAGCAGGGGGAGAGTAACTGGCCCTGTCCACCCCCAGCATAGTATCTCCAGTGACTGTTGCTGGTGTCTATCTTGTTTCTTTTTAGATTGTGAGCCCTTTGGGGACAGAGATCCATCTTATTTGTTTATCATTTCTCTGTGTAAACCACCTTGAGCCATTTCTGGAAGGGCAGTATAGAAATCAATCAAACAAACAAACAAATATTACTCAAAAACATTACCGAGATTAACCAGGTAACTTCCAAAGCGGCCATTTGAGCTCGGTGTCCGAATTCAATGAACTCGAGGCTGGCTGGAGGAAGAAGGCTTCAGAGAAACAGATTTTCAGACTGAGGAAAGAATAGTGATAGGGAGAAGCCCAGAGGGGCGCAATGGTTAGTATACCACCTCACTCCTTACGGCTCCAATGCAACTCAAGGACCTCTTTCCTCTGGACCAGACCGAGATGCAGGAGGCAGCAGCAGAGAAGCGAATGCCGTTGTGGGGGTTAAGCAGCAGGGGTAGATCCAAAAGGGGTCTGGTCTCAGTGTAGCCAGCTTCAAATATTGGGGCCAGCCAGGACCCCTCTTGGTGTTTCAGGGCAAGAAGCCTCCTGCTCCAGCACCCACCTCCTTCCTGAGTCTTTTCTCAGCTCAAGAGCCCTGGAGGAGTTAAACCTGTCCTTGGAGGGAAGGGTCTCCACCCCGCACCCAAGAGGCTCTGGAGAGCTCATTTCTGCCCCGCCCACAGCCCTAAGATGTCCTTTTGGAGATGGGCTGGCCAGAGCTGTGCCAGGGGGGGCCAAAAGGGGCTGTGCCCAAGCAGGCAGGCAGCTGCCCACTGGATTCCTGGCCAAAGAGTCCGGAATCCGAGTGGAGATTTGAGGACTGACGTGTGCAAGCCAGTGTTTAGCCTCTGTTAATGGAACTGGCCCAGGGGTGTTTGGTCAGCAACCCAACATCCCGGCTTTGTGGGGGAACTAGCTCTTAAGGGGGTCAGTTCCACCAGCTTTAATGTGTGCAAACATTTGGACTCAAGAAATCACTGGATTGGGACAGGATATCATCTCAAAATTAAAAGTAGAATTTATTTGAGGGCGGGGAATACAGGAAGAGAATTCTGTGGTTAAAGTAATACAGTTAAAAATAGGTTACTATGCAAATTAACTACGACAAGTTATTTCTAACTGAACGAGCAATCAAGTCCATTTCTAAATAAACCAATTGCAATGAGGCCTTTTAGCTTAAGGTCTAATTGTGTAAGTTCTCAGGCGGGCAATAGAAAGAGGCTTGAGAGACGTGGGCAGCTTAGATTTCAGGAAGAGATAGGTGGGGGCCCAAGAGTGGGACAAGGGTTCACCTTCACCTGATGTGGACGATGGGGCTTCTGGGCTGCAGAATCTTGATCCCCATTCCAATTTGCTTTGTTGGCAACCAAATCTAGGGGCAACGAGCCCACTGCCAACTAAGTGAACTGTTCCTCAAGTGTACCGTAAACTGAGAGCTCACGTTGCTGTGAAGCTCCTGAGCATATCCAAAGTGCAATCTCCAAGCCTAGAGATGCAGCTGCAATCAGGGAGGCTCCTGGGAGTCAGGCAGAATAAGCATAGTTGGTAACATCTCCCTGGCTGCTCTGCAGGGATTCCTCACCCCACCCCCGGGTCCCCTTTCTGCCCCAACATTTCTGCCCAATGGCCTTCTTCTCACCGTCTCCCTGTTCTCTTCTAGGCTGGGCAGGGTCTGAGCCTTCCTGCCCAGGAGGACCAGTAGAGTGGCCCCCCCTGGATGCCCCAGGGGAGCCCACAGCCTCCCAGTCAGCTGCCGCCCCATGGTGGTGCATCTGTGGGTGGAAGAACTGGGTGGCCCCCGCTACCTCCCTCACTGCTGCCCCGCTGCCTCCCTCGCTGCCACCAGCTGGGGAGAGCAGCAAGCCAGGGCCGTCAGAGCCGCCTGTGCAGGCTGCTGGAGGTGAGGAGGAGGTGCCCCATTTCACAGGGGACTGTGGGGCCAGGGAGGTGGAGGAGAAGGGGAGCGGTGGCCTGGCTGGAAAGGCAGCCTGCTCATGTGGTTCTGCCTTCTCCACCTCTCCCTTACTCTGCAGCTTTCACCCCCTACCCCGTGGTTACTGCCAGGCTCCAGACAGTGGAGCAGCCCAGAACCCTGAAGGAAGGAGGAGGGAAGGTATGGAACTTCCCTCACCCAGAACGGCCCCTGGGAAGCCCAGACCCTTGTCCAGGGTGCTGAAAAACAGTGGGGTGGCAGCCTCTCCTAAAAGGGGGCCTGCCTGGTCCGTTCCGGAGAAGGGAGAGGGAAATCCTGCCCGACTCAACAGCCCCATTCTTGCGCTTTTCGGGAGAGGAGGGCCTGGATGAACTTCCTGATGGCTGTCGTCCAGGCATGTCAGGAAGGCCGCAGGAGAGGGGAGTGACGCCTCCCCTTCTCCAAGGGATTAGCAGCCCAGGCCATGCTGGTGAGTGATCCGGGGCAGGGACATCTGGGGCGGATGAGGGGCTGGAATCCTGGATGGGCCTCAGCAGGGTGGAGGCAGCCCTTGGATCTGGGTGAAACCCAGGCCGGAGAGGGAAGACAGTTTTGGTGTGTGTTTTTAAGACAATTTTTAAAATTAAACCAACAAACTACCAAAGCATACAGTACGTTACCATAGCACAACTGTATACAAAAGATCTGTTTCTACATTGTGTATACATAGATTTACAGATATGAGGTTGGAAAACAACAGAGTTGTGAGGTATATGTAAACCATACTGTAGCCCAAGGGAAAGGAGAGGGGTTGGGCGGATCTGGGGCGGGACTAGGGAAGCCCCCCAGGGGCTCTGGGGTGACTCCCTCCTGCTCACTGTTCCTTCCCAGGAGGTGATGGACAATATTTGGGAGGACCCCATTCCCCACCACCTCTTCTCTCTCTGCATGGAGGCCATCACCTCCTTGAGGTACGTGGGGAACGGGCTGGGTCTGGAAGGGGAGGAGTGGTGTGGACAGTGGTGGGTACCCCCCAAGGAGAATTTCAGGGACACCAAGTGGAGGGAAGAGGTGGGATGGAGCCCAGGAGGGCCAAGCAGGGGGAGTGACCAACCTATTGGTGGCCCTCCACACCCTCAGGCATTGGGGAAAGGTCTGGGGAGGCCTTGCAAGAAGGTCTCCCCATCCTTCATCCATGCCCCCCCTCCCGGGGCTTTGGAGGAGTTGGCGACTTGGGAGAGACGACTTGAGTGCCACGAGATCCAGCTTTCTTCTCCTGCCTTGCAGGCTGGGGATGCCTCAGATCAGGGCCAGGGGTTGAGGTGATTCCTTTCCCCTCCTGTACCTGTTTCTTGATGGTATTCTCTCCCCCACCCAGCCCGGCTGGCTTTCTAATCTTTCTCGTTTTCTTTTGGCAGTCGGATGAAGCCATGCTTCGGAGGGAAGACGAACAAAAATTTATATTGGAGTCGATCTTCTGGATCAGCCACATGGTCAGAGAAGGGCCAGAGGAAGACAAGGAAGTAAGTATTGATGGAGCTCCACCACCACCCGCCCCCCACCTAGGCAAAGACTCTGCCTGGACCGGTGCTACTTTGGTAGTCCGGCCTGCATATCCCCCCACCATGAAGACAGGCGCTTTGAGCCCCCATGAGGGGAAAGGACAGGCAGAGCACCTGGGAGTCCCCGAGGAGGGGCCGGGAAACCCCTCAGGCCAGCAGCAGCCACACTCTGGCTCTCTCTCTCCACTTCAGAGCTCATCCCCCACCCCCATGCACGAGAAGGCCCTGCAAATCATGCTCCGAGGCCTCCTGGAAGAAAAGCCCACCCTGACCCATCTAATCCAGATGGCCAATGTAAGTGGGAGAGAGGAGGGTGACATCCTCAAAATAGTGAGAGAGACGGCCCCTGGGCCCAGAAAAAGGGGTCCCTTGCCCTGCCTTGCTGGGTTAGAGCTGCTGGGTTTTCTTTAGTTTATCTTTTTATTCCAAACCTCAAGGAGGAGCATTGAAAAACCAATGTGCCCTGAGAGGAAGGCAAGAAAGGAGGCACCCAGGCCAGGGAACTCTTGTCCTCGGCTCTTGAAAAGACCAACAGCCTGAGATAACGTTTTATTAATCTGTTATTTGCTTCTTTTAATATTGTAAAGTGCTTTGGGTGCCTTTGTCAATGCAGAAAGGTGATATTAAAATGTAGTCAATAAATGTAGTAAATAATTCCAGGGTGTTTGCATACTTCCACCCTCCACAGACATGATCACTTTCCAGAGTACTTTTGAAGCAACACTTTTTAGGCGATTATCTGGTGGTGGGCTCTTCTGGGGTCCCTTCGCAGACTTGGTGGAACCCACCCAGGTCCTCTGCAGCTTCTCATTTGGAGGAAATGTTTCCTCCTACAGGCCATTGACGTGGAGATCTACAGTGAGCATGAGCGGGAGGCAGCAGTTGCGGAAAGGGCTGGCCTGTTCCTCCTCAACCTGGCCATTGGGCCCCCCTTCCACTTTGAGATAAGTCTCCCCCATGCTGGCCTGGCTCTGCTCCAGCACCCCACAGCTCCCCTCCTCCAGGTTCCAGGGTGCCCAGAAAAGCTCTGATGGGCCTTCCTTTCTCCCTCTCTCTCTACAGGCAGAGCAGATTGAGTGTTGGCCATTCAACAGGCCAGGCCAAGGGCAACGGCAGCCATTTGTCCAGTGAAGGTAATGTCCATCCCGAAGGAAAGGGGGCTGGCAGAGCCCCCTCCCTATTCTGGGCCTCAGCAGCTCCCTCTCTTGGCCCACCATGGGTCTTGTAGGAGCCCACTCCCTCCCTCTTCCTGGCCCTCCCCAGAGCCCTCCCCAAAGCCAGGGCCATGACATCCCAATCCCCCCGCCAGGGAAACATGGTGCTCCCTGGAAAGGCCTTGCAGCCAAACTGCAGCTGGGGAAGCCGTCTCTGCCACTCCCCCTTGGGAATCCCTGTCCTGAAGCTGCTTCCCTTCCTCAGGGGCAGGCAGGGCCCTCTACCCCTTTCCAAAGTCAAGATGTGCTGTAATTAATTTTCTTGTCTTCATTCCCAACCAGATTACCTCTCCCGGGGAGCTCCTGAATTCGGGGATGACTGAGAACTCCTGGCAGACCTTGCGGCCAAATTCAGGTGGGAAGCCTTTAACCCTATCCCTAACTCTTTGGTTATTCCAGCCCCGAAGCCTCTTCCTTTCCTCGGGGGTGGGCAGGGCCCTCTGCCCCTTTCCCAAACCAAGCCTTGTTCTTGATTAACTCTCGTGTCTTCTTCTCTCCCAACCAGAGGACCTCTTTGAGCCAGAACGAGAAGACTTCGGATTTTGCATCAGTCTCCAGGAATAGCCCACAGCCACTGCGAGGTCCAGAGCAACCCTGGTCAAAAAGCAAAACCCCAGAAGAAGAGCTCCATCAGGGCCAACAAGATTTGGAGCATCTTGCCCAGCTGGAGGCACACCACCATCTAGCAGGAGACCATCTTTATATATAGTGGGCACAGCTCTGCAAGCTGGTTGCCAAACTTGGCAAAGAAGAGGAGCCGCTCAAGCGGGAGCGGGGAGAGAGAACAGCGAGAGGCAGAGTGCCCACTGGAGGAATAGGAGCACCTTCACCCCAAGCAGCACGAACAGGAGCAAGAGATGCTTCTGCCTTGACAGCAAAAGCCAGCCAAGGTCACCCCAGAGGGCTCCATTGTCTTCACCCCTGGAGAGGATCCCCACGTGGTTCTCGTCACCTTTGGATGGGATGAGCAGAACCAGGATCTCCAGGAGGGCAAATCCCTGAGTGGTGTACCCATTGTGGTTAATGGGGATCTGGCCAAGGGCTGCAGTAGCATGTCAGAAGGAGGGGATGTCACTTGAGTCATGACTGAAGAGCTGGTGCACCAAAATCCTGCTTTTAAGTGATTTTTTCTTAAAACACCGCAGCAAATGTCAGGAAAAGGCATTGACTAGAGCTCTGACATAATCATTAAGATGACAAGAGGAAAGCATGCTTTAGGACTACAAATAGAACTGCCTTGCCTAGATGTGAAGAGAAGAAAAACCAGCCTTCAAGAAGCAAACTCTTGGAAAGTTCTAGTTACAAAAACTCTGGATATGCTCAAGTTGACTTTTTTGGACAATTTCCATCAGCTTGCTTAAGGTCTTCACTGGTTTAAAAAGAGATTTTACCAGCAAAATGATGTCAAGCACACCATGCATGTTTGAGAAGGGAAGGGAAGAAATCTATTAGTGTATACAAAGGCTCCCAGTCTAGGACACGAGGTTTGGAAGGCAACTTTGTGCCAGGAGAATCTGTCTGCAGCAGAGAAGTTGGCAGGAAAGCCCCTCTGAAGACAGGAGCAGAAATCCCAGAAGGGCTGGGCTGCACTGAGCCCCAAGCCTGTGCCTAGACCAGAACCAGAGACTGCCCAGCAAGCCAGAGACAGAGAAGAGAGAAAAGACAAAGAACTCTGTGTAGGGCCCAGTATAGGGTCAGCTAGTGAGTGAGGATTTCCCAGCCTTTTATTTTCCCTGGTAGGTTCTTTGGGTAACTATTTTTAGGGATAGGGTAAAGTCATGTCTTAATGGAACTGATTTCTTTTTAAGTAAACTTTCTTATTCTATAAAGATTTGAAGCTTGTTGATTTGTCTCCACTCCATGCCTATGCGTCTTTCCACTTTACTGAGTATTTTGAGGGTTTGGTAATTTTGAACAAAGTTGTGTTGTAGTGGACTCAGCCATACAAAAAGTCTACTTGGTGGCAGCAGCAATACTTTAGGAGGGATAGGCAGTTGTTCCTCCACGGAAGCAATCAAAACCACCAAACTCCATCCCAATGGAGGAGACAAGAGAAATAAAATGTGTTAGAAAAGAAAGCTTTGTCGAGGGATTCCATTTGACCACTCATTAAGGCTGTAATACTGAGCTGGTTGGATTCCTGGGTTCAAAGCCCTGGATTGACTCAAGATATAACGTAAAGTTGTGCCGTCGAGTCTGTGTTGACTCCTGGTGCCCACAGAGCCCTGTGGTTGTCTTTGGTAGAATACAGGAGGGGTTTACCATTGCTGGACACCACCTTAATAGACCTGCAGAAACAGTGGAGTCCAAGTTGGCCTGAATACAGGAGATTTTGTCCGCAAAGAACCCATTAAAAGCATTGCAGCAGAACAAAGTCCTGGGGGATTGGTTTGAATTGGAAGGAGCCTGAATCAAACTCCTCACAACCCGGGACAGCACTGCTAGACACGAACCCGCAGAAGCAATGCGTGCACACCAGAATTGGTTTTTTGCTGTATGCACTGCCTCTGAATAAACCTTCAAGTGGGCTCTATGCGGTGTCCTGTCATGTTCAAGCCGAGTTCTCCTCCACTTGTGCTTCAGTTGCCTACCTTGCTGCTTCAGACCCCATAACTCCTCTGTATACCAAGGGGCCACTTTTAAAGCAGATTGGAAGGGACGCTTGGGAGTGATCGTGTCTACTGCCCTGGTGAGTTCCCTATTCCAGGTTCCCACCAGGGCATCGACAGAGTCTCTGGCAGGACCAACATCAAAACCCTCCAAGGCTTTTTGGAATCCTTCTAGGTCCAACAGCCGTCTCAGGCGGACCAACTTAATAGGTCCTCCACTCCTGCAGGGGTGGGTTGTGGCTGTGAAACCAACCTTAACCAAGTAGTGGTCCATCCATGACAATGGGGAAAACAGAGGATCCCACACCCACGGAACAACCCCCCTGATCCAAACAAAAGACTAAATCAAGTGTGTGGCCGGCAACATGAGTTGGTCCTGAAACTAGTTGGGATAGGCCCATAGTTGTCATGGCTGCTATGAACTGAGCCACACCAGACAAGTCAGCCTCACAATAGATATTGAAGTCACCCCGAACCAAAATTCTGGGTGACTCCAACACCAACTCCAAGACCAGCTCCGTCAGCTCAGTTAGGGAGTCAGTTGGGCAGCGGGGTAGACGGTATACCAACAGAATCCCCAATCTATCCCTAGTTGCCAGCCTTAGAAAGACACACTCAATATAAGTCAGCTGTCATACAGGGGCCCTCGTAAGGGAAATGGACCACAGCCACTCCACCCACCCAACCCCCACCCACTTCCCCTAGCCTGCTCCACAACAGAGTAGCCTGGTGGAAGAAGCTGGGCCCACACTGGGCCACTAGCCTCCCCCATCCAGGTCTCAGTTATACAAGCCAAGTCAGCTCCCTCATCCATGATCAAGTCATGGATGATTTCAGTCTTATTCTGAACTGACCTGGCATTGCAAAGGAGCAAGGCTAGGTTCTGTGGGAAGTTGGAACTGCTCCCCGAGGCCAGAGAGCTGACAGGGCAGCTGGAAGTGGAAACAGTTACTAAATTACTGGTTTCCCTTCCCCTGTAATGGCCAACTGCTCTGCCAATGCCAATTCTTCTATTCCCCACCACAACAGTAATAGTTGCCCCAGAGCCACTGGACACACACCCGGCATCATTCTGCCCAAGTGAACCCAAACACATGACAACAAAAGGCCTGGCACAACCCAATAAAAGGGAAGACTAACAACATTCAACCCAGACCTCTAACCGTACTTTATAACCCATCCCCAGTCCCTCACCGAAGGCCCGGCACCAAAGGCCGGCCGCCTACAGGCAGGCTTTTCTCCAATATATGCTGCCAAGTACTCCAGAAATCTCTCCTCTCACAAGAGATCTCTGGTCCTTAGGGACAGGTGGAACTCAGATAGAAGGCACAGGTGGAATACAGCAGCAATCGGGCTGCCACAAGCTGGTCCTTCAGAAGGTCTGGAGCTGCAAAAACAAACTTCCTCGGCCAAGACAGGAATGCACAGCCAGGGTGAGATGGCTGTTGTTAGTCAGGAGAGGTCAGGGAGCTGGCAGAATCTACCCACTTCCTCTCTTCACCCTCTCCGACCTCCCAGATGCTCTTAGTGTACCTTCCTCCAATATATGCTGCCAAGGACTCCAGAAATCTCTCCTCTCATGGGAGATCTCTGGTCCTTAGGGACAAGTGGAACAAGCCAAGCACTCAGAAGTATCTGAAACAGAAATATCTGAAACAGAAAATCTGCCAGGGTTGGACCCTTAGATGATGAGGGCGTGAAAGGAATGATTAAGGAGGATAAGGAGATTGCAGAGAAGCTGAATAAGTTCTTTGCATCTGTCTTCACGGTGGAGGATACTGACCATATGTCCACTGAGCTTCTCAGGGTTGAAGGCTAGAGAACTGGGCCAATTTGAGGTGACAAGGAAAGATGTTCTAAACCATCTTGAAAAACTAAAAGTGAACAAATTGCCAGGGCCAGATGGCATCCCTGAGCCATTTTTGGAAGGGCGGTATAGAAATCGAATTATTATTATTATTATTATTATTATTATTATTATTATTATTATTATTAATCCACCCAGGACTTCTGAAGGAACTCAAATGTGAAATTGCTGATCTCCCAGCAAAAATATTGTTCCTATAATAATAATGTAAATTGTTCCTATAATCAGGCTCTGTACTAGAGGACTGGAAACTTGTGACTCCAGTTTTCAAAAAGGGATCCAGGGAGGATCCAGGAAACTACAGCCTGGAACCCAGGAAGCTGCTGTATACTGAGTCAGACCATTGGTCCATCTAGCTCAGTATTGTCTTCACAGACTGGCAGCGGCTTCTCCAAGGTTGCAGGCAGGAATCTCTCTCAGCCCTATCTTGGAGAAGCCAGGGAGGGAACTTGAAACCTTCTGCTCTTCCCAGAGCGGCTCCATCCCCTGAGGGGAACAATATCTTACAGTGCTCACACTTCTAGTCTCCCATTCAAATGCAACCAGGGCAGACCCTGCTCAGCTAAAGGGACAAGTCATGCTTGCTACCACAAGACACAAGACCAGCTCTCCTCTCTTTTAGACCAGCTCTCCTCTCTAGAGCCTTTAGGTCCAGGCTCCAAAATTACCTAGGTGTACCTTTGGCAGGAATAGTTAACTTGTAGCAAATGAATGGGCTTCCTCCCACAACTTAGTTGTATAATCAGGTGACTTTCAGCCCGAGCTAGCCCAGGCAGGCTAAAATCCACATTTCAGAGGATAAATTCCACCAGCCTGTGACATCACCCTCTAGTCCTCACACTCTCGTGGCTTCCTCCTCATTTATTGCCACCCTCTTTTTGCCAGGGAAGAGCACCCAAGATGGCATCATCATCCTAGAGCAATGGTTCCCAATCTGGGGGCCTCCAGATATCATGGAACTACAACTCCCATTAGCCCCAGCTACAATTTATTGTATCTGGGGGTGATAGGAGTTGAAGTTCAGCAACATCTGGAGGCCCCCAGGTTAGGAACCACTGCCCTAGAGCAACCAGTTTCTATTGGGCAGCAATGCTATCTTGCGATACACTCATAGAAAACCAGCCACTCCAGGAAACCTGGTGCCCACCAAATGGGACAGGCCACCTGATTGGAGATAGGGGTAGCAGCAGGGGGGCCAGAGATGATGGGCAGATGGGCTGCAAAGAAGGTGGATGGAGAGCTCTGTGGATGAGGAGCTCTGCCTCAGGCAGCACCTCTGCCTTCAGGCCCTTTACTATTTTTTACATTTACTACATCATCATCATCATCATCATCATCATCATTTCTTGTTTACACAGTCAGACAGGTGTTACTGACTGGTTTGTTTTATCCAGACATCGAGTCCTTCCCAAGGACCTGGGATGGCTGAATTTTATTGTCAATGTTGTTGTTGTTGTTATAGATATCGTCACAGAATATAGGCTGTTCCCAGTAAAGCTGCTTTTTGTAATTGGCTGATGGTGATTTCTGTGGCCCCTATTATTATTATTATTATTATTTTACATTTTATATCCCACTCTTCCTCCCAGGAGCCCAGACTGTCAGTTGCTACTAAAATCTGTGCCCTTTTGAACTGAGGAGCATGTTCTTGTTTCATGCATTAAAATTGAATCTGTGGTTCCTTTTTTCAGTTCTGTGTTTTGTTCTACTTTAACACAAGATCCTTCTCTTGGCTCCCCCCACCCCTTCTCATCTGTGCTTGCTTCGTGTCTTTGGGGTTTTTTTGTTTTGTTTTTTAATCGCTCTCTCTCCTACCCAGTTGCCTGGTAACCGGTCTCTTTTCTGTTCTGAAAAGAGGGTGGAGTGGGAGCGAAAGTAACTACAATCTGGGGGGATGCCCATACTGGACTTTCCCTTCCAGCCGTTTATTTTATCTTTGCGTCCCTTCCGGGGGATGGCGGACACTGCAGTGCAATGTATGCCCTGGCCTGTGTTGTCTTTATACACAATGTACAGGAATCGCTATAGAAATGTTACCTAATGCTATCACAGTGCTGACCATTGCACTAGACTGGAAAGAAGTAGATCTCCCCCTGTTGTTGTTTGTTTGCTTGTTTTTAATATGTGGACAGAGACCCGCCTGCAAACTAGACCCCACAACCAGGCCCACCACCAGGCAGGCAGAATCTCTGTATACCAGGCCAAGATTACTGGGGAAGCCCAGATGCTGGGTCCAGATTCATAATCTAGCTTCACAACCTAAAATGATGGCACCTGAGGAGGACACAAACAATGGGGATAGTGGAGAAGTCAGGAAAAAAGTACAGATCTCTTTCTACCAGCTGAAACCACCTTTCCCACTACAACAGTAATTCCCTTCCTTAAAGGTTGTGTGCCTTTAAAAGCATTCAACAGATGAAACTTCCCCCATCAAAGTGCCATTATAATGGAGCAGATAAGGTGACAGATTTGGACTGGGACAGCAAAGCGGGGTTGAGGTGGCCTTCAGCCATGATTTACTCAGTAGCTTTGCGCAAATCATGTCTCTCTCTGCCTAACCTACTGCTGGCTGGCTGCATGGTTGTGGGAATAAAATAGAATAATTTGTGTTTGCCACCTTGAGCTCCTTGGTGAAAGAGTGGGGCACTCGTCGAAATCTCATGATGAAATGAAATCAAAGCATCTCCACTCCAGCAAAAGCTGCACCTCTGTCAAGCATCTCTTAAGGCATAGGAGCGTTGCCAAAAATGAAAGAGGTAGCAATCCTTATAGGGAGAACTAGTGATCCCAATGTGAAAACGCACACTTATGTTTCTCTGGCCTCCGGCTTCCGTTCCCAGGGCCGCCCTTCCCCTGTTTGCAGCCATTTCCTGCAAGCTGTTTCCGAGGGATTATTTTCACCCCGTTTTCTTCCTGTCAGAGGGCAGGAAGGTCAGCTTCCTATACAGAGGAGAGTGCTGTTGCCTTAACAGTCACTCTTATTCATACTCTGCTCTGCAACGTGTTTTACAGTCCTGATCATTTTCACAAAAATCCTACAAGGCAGGACATTAAATGTTTTACAGATGGGAAATATTCCTGTGGCACCTGAAAGACTATTGTGGCATAAGCTTTTGCAGATATAGGGCACACTTGGTTGGAAGCTACACGTTACACACAAAAGCATGGAATGGGATCCCAATCCCCGCTTTCCACTCCAGGGAGCTGACGGCAGTGTAACGTAGCCCCCGCCCCCGCCACCCCCGCCCCTCAATTTGTCCTCACAACAACTCAGGTTAGGCTCAGAGACAGTGTCTGGACTTTATTATTCTCATGTGCCAGGCAGAGTGTCTGGTCCAACAGTAGATGCCTCTCAGCTTCAGGGTAAGCCCAGCTTCCTCCTGCTTTCACGACTGAAATGACAGACGTGCATACCAGCAAATCAAATGCTAGTACAGCCATCAGTCTAGCCCCTCCCACCCCCCATTCTTCAGGCAGACTGCCCACCTCTTTAAAAAATATGTTTTAGTGCCGCATAAAGGTTCGTGTATTTATCCATTCATTCATCACCTACAGATTTTATTTTTAATTGCAAAGTTCTTTCTGGAGTTTGGAGGAGAGAGGCCTCTTGGTGACATCATGGGATGTTGTTTTCTATCCATTAGGGTTTATGTTTTGTTGTTTAGACGTTTGTCCCAGTGGGAATCCTGTAGAGAGTGTAGGGGGTGGAGTCAGAAAGGAACAGGGGAGGCAAAGGAGGAGGAGAAAATGAAGTTTCTGAATAAACTCTTAATTACATCTGTATAAGATCACTTTGTGTTTGTGAGGGAAGCAGCTATAATGCAGGGAGCCAATCTGCATCATGCACAGCCAACTAGGCAGCTGCTACAGTACACATTTGCAGAACTCCCCTCCTGCCCGCCCCCAACAAGTTCAGCCTTAGAGAAGAAAGGCATGTTTGGACTGGAGGATCCTTGTCAAGAGTCTCCATTGCTCTTAAAAAATTACTTCTGCCTTCACACTAGTTTTGCCCCTACATCAGCAGTCCTTCCTGCCAGCATGACCTTGGAACCAGATCTGGCTTCCTCCTTTGAGAGAGGAGGAAGCATCGTTTCCTCTGAAGCACTTGCCCTTCCTTTAACAAGAAACGCTTTCCCAGCTCAGCCTACAAGATGGGGGCAGCAGAGCGACAATGAGGATCCAGTCTTGTAAAACTGGAAATCCTGCTAAACAGAACTTCTCGTTTACAAGACTGGATGGCCTCCAGCGTTTTTTCAGTGTTTATAAGTATTAATGTGCATTATTCTGAACCTTTGATATTTCGACATTTCATAAAGAAGAAACATCTCACATTGAAAACAAAAAATCCTGTGGCACTTTAAAGATTAACCATTTTTATAGTCTGATGCCAAATCTTGCACATTGGATCAACCTGAAATTTTGGTGTGCCAAACATTTTATCTTTGGTTTTATATTTTCTTTATGTACAGATACCAAAAACAAATAATCCCACTCTGCAGCCTTAGGGCAATTTAAGATATTTTGCTCAATCAAGTTTTAGCAACCAGGAAGACTGAAAACAATCATGCAATAAGTGATAGTGCTAAAAATAATAATAATAATAACAAACACATACGTTCTTCTAGTAAGAACTAATCAGCCTTTCACTGCCTCTACATCTGGACTAAATTTGGTTCAAATCAAGGTCCACAAGTGAGATCTCTTGTGCCTCAAATGTTCATGTGTCCACCATCTTGGCTCAGGGTGGATGACATCATTACAAACTACACTATTGGGGCATCCCTATGTGTCCATACAGCTGTAGCAAATTTGGTTCAAATCGGTTAGACTGTCCACAGGTTAGTCCACTTGCGCCTCCAAAGTTTACATGTCCACCAACTTGAATCGGTGTGAATGACATCATCACAAACTATGAGGTGTCCCTGTGTGTCACTTACTGCAACTGTACCCAATTTGGTTCAAATGCATTAGACTGTTCACAAATTAGCTGGCTTGTGCCTCAGACGTTCATGTGACCATCATCTTGGATTGGGGTGGATGACATCATCACAAACTATGCCGTTGAGGTATCCCTATATGTCCCTACAGCTGTACCAAATTTGGTTCAAATCAGTTAAGTGGTTTACAAGTTAGCCCACTTGTGCCTCAAAGGTTTACGTGTCTGCCATCTTGAATTGGGTTGGATGACATCATCACAGACTGTGCCATTGAGGTGTCCCTACAGCTGCAGCACTTTTGGTTCAAATCGGTTAAGTGGTTTACAAGTTGCGCCTCATAAGTTTACAAGTCTGCCATCTTGAATCGGTGTGGATGACATCATCACAAGCTATGCCATTGAGGTGACCCTGTGTGTCACTCACTGCAACTGTACCCAATTTGGTCCAAATGGATTAGGCAGTCCACAAATTAGCCTGCTTACACCTCAGATGTTCACATCTCCGCCATTTTGAATTGTAGTGGATGGCAATTTATTATTATTTATTTATTTATTATTAAAACTTTTATACCGCCCTTCCAAAAGGCTCAGGCTCAATGTGACACACTATGCCATTAGGGCATCCCTATGTGTCCCTACAGCTGTAGCAAATTTGGCTTAAATCAGTTAAGCGGTTCACAAGTGAGAACACATGCACCTCAAAAGTGTATGCGTCCGCGATCTTGAATTGGGGGGGGGGATGATGTCATCACAAACTATGCCACTGAGGTGTCCCTATGTGTCCCTACAGCTGTACCTGATTTGGTTCATATTGGTCCAAGTGTTGCGAAGTTGATAGTGGGGGACACACAGACAGACACACGCGAACGCGCACACACACACACAGAGAAAGCCGGGTGATCTCATAAGCCTACTGGAAAGTAGGCTAAATCTGTTCAGGAACTAATAAATAGTAATAAATCATCACAAGTGGCTATGACATGAAGGAATTCAACGATTTTTAGCCTACTTTTCAAAGAGAAGGAGACTTATGATATCACGGTGTTTGAGGCTGGGGGAGTGTGTGGCATAGTTATAATTGAACAAGGGAGGACAAATGTTCCAGGCATGTCTGTGTTGCCACAAGGACATCAGGGGTTTAGAATGCATGCATAGTAAAATTAAAAATTTAAAAATTTAAAAAAATAATGCTATTGTTGAGTTATCCTTTTATAGCAGTTTGTGTAGTCTTTAGAAGAATCCCTTAGAAAGAGGCGTAGATCAATCAAGTATGCTTGTTCACCTGTGAGTGAGCAAAAAGCACCTAGTCAAGCCTGATCAGAATCAAGGTCAAGATTAAGGTACCAGGGATTGATTGGACAAACTTCTCTCAGCCAACCAATCCCCTGTAAGCAGTCCTGCCTACTTGTTTACTTTAATCTCCAGCATGTATAGCCTTGAGGCCTTCTCCCTGGGTTATTTGCATGCTTTGGGATAAATAAATCCATTTAAAACTAGTTGGGACTCTTGACCGTTTGAGTTTTACTCTTAATCAGGTCATTAAGACCCTACTTGACCACAACCCTATTGGCCACTAGGGCATTAGCGGTAGAGAGAGCCACTAAGGGCATTCCCCCTCTGACCATGTTGCCTCTACTTTAATTCCCCTTTGTTAGACTGATAGTCTCAGGTTTCATTCTCTCACTGGAGAATCAGACTTCCTTCTTCCCCCCGCCCCGCCCACCCACTTCCTGTATGAAGCTAGCAACCGAGTAGGTAGGTCCGATCTATCTCCCTGTCCCTGATGGATTTCCTAAATAAATTGCTTCATTTGGAACTTTTCACTCCATGTCTCATCCAGAGAACATTAATTAGCAGTGCCCTTACTTGTGCACTTCTGCTATGGCTGGGGCAGAGAAAGAAATCTCCCCCCCTGAGCTCTGTAACCATTACAGTGTCGACTGGATGACAGCTTGATCGCTGCTCCCCCTCATCCGTCTCTGAAAAAGAATAAGGCAGTGGGGCTTGGGACCCTCCTCTCTTTTTGTCCCAGGGCCCGCTCCAATCTTGCTACACCCGTGTGTGTGTCCCTCTAATTACTTTTGTGTTTACAATCTGATATAAATCAGATTCACAGCACATGAGAAGAGGTCCTCCGTGGGGACCCAGATATGGGTATTTTTTGCCAGTCCACCATTTGTTTCAAGATGGCAGCCACTCGAGTTGTAGTCAACACCCCTTTGTAACTCATGTGCTGATGATGTATCTATTTATCTTATCATATTTCTATAGCACCTGATATGTACATCTCTGATAGGCATATCTCTGATATGTACATCTCTAGTACATCTCATTTCTACACTGCCTGGTATGTACATGTCTATGATGATCGCATACAAACCAAATTTGCAGCACCCGGGCCATTCTTAGAGGGCTGCAGGGCAATGCGAGGGGGATAGAGGGCCTGGGCAAGGAGCGGCACAGAACTGCGGGGCTCTGGCAGTGGTACTGGCTGGCCGGTGCTGGCAGGGGTGGAGGGCAGGGCTGGCAGTGGCAGAGAGTTGGGCAGGCAGGGGGAAACAACCACAGCCGCGTCTCCCTATCTCTTCCTGCCCTGCCACAGACACGCTTCTCGTACAGTTACCGAGTCAGTTACAGCCACAGCAGGGTGAAAAGACCAACGAGTGAGGGAGGGAGGGAGACGCAGCTGCTACCATTTGCGCCCACCAGTCTGACTTGCACCAGCCACCACTGTCCTCCTCCTCTTCCTCCTCCTCCTCCTCCCCGGGCCAGTCCGGCATGGGGCTAGGGGGATTGGCACAGGGCTCAGGGTTTTGTCCTGATTCAGCACCCTAAGGACTGCAGTGCACACAGCACGTGGAAATGGGTCCTAGGTGAGAGTCGCCATATTAAAAGAAGCAGAAAATAGGCTCCACTTTCTAAGTAGAAATAACTACTTATTTCACATGTTCCCTTTGTGCAGCTGTGGACTATACATATAGGAAATAATGGCAAAAACTGATCCATGAACACTTTTTGTAGTATCATGTACTTTTTAAGTAAGGTAAAGGTAAAGTGTGCCATCAAGTCGATTTCAACTCCTTGCGCCTCTCACGCAGTATGAGATGATGCCTTTCAACATCTTCCTATATTGCTGCTGCCCAATATAGTACCAGCAGGGATTGAACCAGCAACCTTCTGCTTGTTAGTCAAGCATTTCCCCGCTGTGCCACTTAAGGTGACATCTTTTAAGTAGTAGCCACCTAATGACACAGTGGGAAATGACTTGACTAGCAAGCCAGAGGTTGCTGGTTCAAATCCCCGCTGGTATGTTTCCCAGACTATGGGAAACACCTATGTCAGGCAGCAGCGATAAAGGAAGATGCTGAAAGGCATCATCTCATACTGTGCAATAGGAGGCAATGGTGAACTGCTCCTGTATTCTACCAAAGACAACCACAGGGCTCTGTGGTTGCCAGGAGTCGACACCCACTCGACAGCACACTTTACCTTTACCTTCTAAGTAATATGTAATAAATATTATGACATTTATTTCATTTCAGGTCTAAGCAACTAACATACTGACAGAGACTTTGGTATGTGGCGGCATAGAAATTTAATAAAATAAATAAACAGCTGCATATTCTAATGTGAGAAAGAAGTAGTTCCTAGGGTTGGTACTTGGTGTATTTGCCCAATCATCATAGCAAGTGAAACACATGGTGATGGAGGCTCAGAGTAAATTAACTGGACTTCTAAAGCTAAATGCAGCCATAACCTGCCATAAGATTATTATTTCTTGTTTACACAGTCAGACAGGTGTTATTGACTGGTTTGTTTTATCCAGACATCAAGTCCCTCCCAAGGACCTGGGATGCCAGAATTTTATTGTCAATTGTTATAGATATTGTCGCAGAATATAGGCTGTTCCCAGTAAAGCTGCTTTTTGTAATTGGCTGATGGTGATTTCTGTGGCCCCTATGGTGTTGAGGTGCTCTTCAAGGTCTTTTGGAACTGCACCCAGGATGCCAATTACCACTGGGATTATTTTGGTCTTCTTCTGCCACAGCCTTTCAATGTCAATTTGTAGATCTTTGTATTTTGTGATTTTTTCTATTTCTTTTTCTTCTATTCTGCTATCCCCTGGTATTGCTATGTTGATTATTTTAACTTGTTTTTCTTTCTTCTCCACTACAGTGATATCTGGTGTATTGTGTGGCAGATGTTTGTCTGTTTGTAGTCAGAAGTCCCATAATATTTTTACATCTTCATTTTCTTCAACTTTTTCAATTTTATGGTCCCACCAATTTTTGGCTACAGGTAGCTTGTATTTTTTGCAGATGTTCCAGTGTATCATCCCTGCTACCTTGTCATGCCTTTGTTTGTAGTCAGTCTGTGCGATCTTTTTACAACAGCTGATTAGGTGGTCCACTCTTTCATCTGCTTCTTTACAAAGGCGGCACTTGGGGTTTGTTGTTGACTTTTCTACTTTTGCTCTTATTGCATTTGTTCTTAGTGCCTGTTCTTGCGCAGCCAGTATTAAACCCTCTGTTTCTTTCTTCAAGTTGCCATTCTTAAGCCATTGCCAGGTCTTGGTGATGTCTGATTTTCCACTTATATTGTGCAAATATTGACCATGAAGGGGCTTCTTTTTCCATTTTTCTGCTCAGTTCTTGACTTGTTCTTTTTTGTAGGCCTGCTTTCTTTCATTGGTGTTGAATAGTTTCGTGTTATTGACCATCTGAAGTGCATCTTCTTCACTGTCCTTGATATATTCTTCAAGGCCTCTTTTCTCCTCCTCTACTGTTTGATGGACTTGCAGCATTCCTCTTCCACCTGAGCTGCGAGGGAGGTATAGCCTATCTACATCACTGCAGGGGTGCAGAGCATGATTGATGGTCATGATTTTCCTGGTCTTACGATCTAGCGTCTCTAGCTCTGCCTGGGTCCAGTCTATTATTCCTGCAGTGTATCTGATAACAGGTATAGCCCAGATGTTTATGGCTTGTATGGTGTTCCCGCCATTGAGTTTGGACTTTAGGATTTTTCTAACTCTCCTGATGTATTCACTTCCAATTTTTATTTTAACCTCAGTGTGTGCAATGTTATCAGCCTGGAGCTGATTTATTTTTTATTATTATTATTATTATTATTATTATTATTATTATTATTATTATTATTATTATTTCGATTTCTATACCGCCCTTCCAAAAATGGCACAGAGAAATAATAAATAAATAAGATGGCTCCCTGTCCCCAAAGGGCTCACATTCTAAAAAAAAAACCACGAGATAGACACCCGCAACAGTCACTGGAGGTAATGTGCTGGGGGTGGATAGGGCCAGTTACTCTCCCACTGCTAAATAAAGAGAATCACCACATTAAAAGGTGCCTCTTTGCCCAGTTAGCAGGGGATCATGTGTGTCAAGATCATGTCTGTCAACACATACATCAAAAACCCATATACAGAAATGCAAGAGGAAGCAGTCAAAGGTGGACAGTTCTGATGTGCTTTAGATTGCACATGATCTGGTGAGAAGCCATTCAAAGATAACTATATATTCTGTGGTGAATTTTTCCCACTGGCAGGATTTAAATTTCCAGTATGATTACAAAAAGCAGCTATACCATCAACAGTAGGAAGAATACAAAGCGTGGATTCACCCCAACCTCAGGGTTGGTGGAGCTCCCAGTCTGAGCCCCAGGAATGCACACAAACCTTACTTCCAGTCTTGGGAAGGATATGCTGAGATTGGGCATGTCGTACGAATCCAGCAGCCTTGGCATATTCTACCCTACTTGCGGTTCAGAACCCAACATCTGTCCCTCACTACAAATCTTGGTTATAGATGTTGCGTTCCATACTATCAAATATGTTGAGATTGACATGCCCAATGTCAGCATATGACATGCCCAATTTCAGCATGGGCTTCCTGAGACTAGAAGCAGGGCTCACGTGTGTTTCCTGGACTCCACGGTTCGGTGCTAGATGTGAACAAAGATTGGAGGAGCAGCTCTGCCCAGGGGGTGATTGCAGCAGTTCAGTGTAGGCAGGAGAAAGTAAGAAAGAACACAAGGCATGAGCAGTTCTTGGACTGAGGCAGGAAGTGTGTGTAGAGGTAAGTCTGTTGAAAAATTACAAAGATGGAGTGATCTATCTGCACTCTGGTTCTTACCATGATGCTGGAAGCCAAGAAGTTGGCCATTGCTTGTTGGGGATGTTAATGGAACTGCCCTGGGGTGATTGGTGAACACACCAAAATTGTGTCCAGGCTTTGTGTAGGGAATTAGCAAGCTGGGGTGGAGCACTTCCACGGCCAAATAACTTTTGTGAAAAGCTTTGGTTGTGGGAAAATGAATTGACAGAGAGGTTGAAGTTCAAAAATAAACAAGGTTTTATTGAAGGGTAGGGATACAGTGGAATAAGAAAGTTGATTAAAGCAAGATTACTACCAAAAATACGTTACAAGATTAACCAGATAACTGCAAAGAGGCAATTTAGCTTAGTGTCTGAATTAAAATAACTTCCAGGCTGGCTAGAAAAAGGAGGCTTGAGAGAAACAGGTTTTTGGATTTAAGAAGAGAGCAGGGATGGGGAGCCCAGAGGGGCGCAGCGATTATCATAAAATTTTGTATTTTCTTTAGTGGCGATTAGACCTTTGTGGCTCTAGTGCAACCAAAGGACCTCTTTCCTCAGGGATGGAACCAGGAGATGAAGAATCAATGGCAACTTGGCTAGGCAGAAGGGGTAAATCCAAAAGGTGTTTTTTTTTTTTCCATGTAGCCAGCTTCTAACAGCAAAGCGAGCTGGATGGATCGGGCCAGGCAAGAAGGCCAGTCTGGAGGCTGGAAGCATGATTGGCACCAGGGGCACACCTAGGTAATTTGGGCACCCAGACCACCGAGCCACGAGCACCCCCCTCCCATGCAAGGCTCCGTGTTGTTCTTATTAGCTGCCATGTGGCCCACCAAACCTCATTTTTTTATATTTTTAAAATTATTACTACTGCGGCTGAGGGGTGGCCGCGGGTGTGGGGGGGAGTGGAGCAGTCCTTCTCCCCTCTGCCCCCTCCCCTGGTGGCGATGGGAGCCAGAGCAACGCTGGGCCCATTCATTCAGGCCAGCATCTTTTGCCAACTGCGAGGCACACTTGTGCAGTTGAGATTGTAGCAAGCCCCTGATGTCACGGGCTTGCGATGATCTCTCAACTGTGCAGGTGCGCCTCGCAGTTTGCAAAAGACATTGGCCAAATGGATGGCCGATCGTCGCTTCAGCCCCCTGTCACCACCACCCCAGGGGAGGGGAGAAAGAAGAAGGACTACTACTCCACTCTCCCCCCTCCCCCCGGCAGCCACCCCTTGGCGGTGGTAATATTTTTTCTAAAAAACCATGGAGGTTTGGTGGGGAGGGTGTGGGGTGGCTGCTCGGAAGCCCCTGGCCATTTGGAGCCCCTTGCCCCGGACCTTGGAAGAGTGGACCGGGTCCCCAAGGTCCGGGGGGTTAGAGCGCATCTGATTGGCACACAGAGCAAGACACGACCAAGTGTGATGGGTGTCAGGTCTAGCATCCAAATCATGGGTGACTCCAAGGTGTGAAACCAAACTAAGCGCACTGGTTCAAGAAACCAGGGGCAATTATAGCCCAGAATGTCTCCTGAGGCAACACTCCTGCTGCCCTTCTTTTCTGAATAAGGCAATTCCAGTGGAATCTTAAAAGGGTTCCACTGTCTGTGTTGGAGTTGCAACACGATGGTCTGAATGGTTGAGAGCACCCTGTATGTAAATAGAGTGACTGAACATGCAAACACGGTATTTCTTAGGCCAGAAGAACCTAGTAAACCAATAAGTATAGTAATGAGGATACCTCTGTGTTTCTATCGCCCACTTAGCCCTTCTTGATGGAAAGAGAGTTGCATTGCAGAGCCCTTTCTGACTTTCCTGCTGGGGTGATTTAGCTTGTTTGAGGCAACTGCAGAGTAGGGCAACTAAGGGGGTCAATCTTCAAACAGACAGACCTGGAGAGAAGACTAACCTGAAAGTTAACTCTGGAGTCTGCTTAGGCATTCCCAAAATATAGGGAAAGGAGTGAGGCTAATCCCCTTGCAATTCGCTTGGCAGCTGTTAAATCTGGGGGTGATTGTCTCACTGCCTGCTAAGTGACTGGTCCCCATTATGCCAACAAACGGGGAACCCACGATCCTGTGAGGCTCCTAAGCATGTTAAAAGTGAGAAGCCTGTGGTCTCAGACATAAGCAGAGAGGCTTCTGGGAGCCCAAAGAAGAGCAATGCTAGCAACAGGGTATGATGGCACTCTTCAAAATAAATGTGCTGAGATGTGAACCAAAGATCCCACAATATGAAGTCTGGGTGGAACCACCCTTGGTAGGTATATCCTAGCAAAACAGGGCTCCTTAGGGACAGCCAGTCAGCTCAAGGTAGTGATGCATGCCGGCATGATGATACTGGAGACATACTTGAATCTGGTAGTGCCGTGGTATGGATCCCTGGCCAAGAAGACCAGTCTCCTCAGAATCCTTTAATTATGATGACAAGCCCAGTCTTTCATTTCTTCTATTCAGAAGAACTACTCAGAAAGAGGTAATTCCAGGAAATGGAGAATATTGGCACCAAAAGTAAAGGACACCTGCTTTGTCAGGATGGAGCTGACAAACCATAAAACCCCTACTCTCACTCTTCCCAAAGTCTAGATTTTGACAAGTCACTCCCCCAAAAGAATCCTCTACCTCTAGGAATCATCCAGATCCTGATAACAGCAATTGCTCTGTTTCCCTCACTAGCCCAGCTAAAACAAAAATGTTGCCTCCACGGAACTGTGGTGGATTAAAATTGGGAGCTCCTGGGTTTTTGTTTTTAAATGGCATCTTCCAGTGTTAGGAGAACGGCTTCCTCAAATTGTGCTGAAGCTGATACAGGTCACTCCTGATGACATTCTGTCCCTGAAGAGTGGCCCAGGCCCACTTGAGGGTGAGGATGTGGCCAACATAGAGTGGAGAGAGGAAATATAAAAGAAGATATTGTGTTGGATCAGGCGAGCCAAGAATAAAACAGTGGCATTTTTCTTTCCAATACTGCATCTTCTGAAGAGAATAGAACAGTTAAGAAGATGAGGTAATGAAGAAAGAGGCATCTCTGCTTGCCAGGATTCGCAAAGAGGGCTCAGTGTCATCTGTGATCCCAGCCCCTTAACAAAAATCAGGGGGTCAAAGAACAGATGGATTTCTAACTGAAGAAGGATCCTGACATTTTTCTGAAACTTTCCATACTGTTAATTTTCCTGGGGAAAAGACTTTCAAAGATGTTATTTGTAATGTGTGTAAACTGAAAAATAATGCATGGTCGTTTGATGTGCACGTTGGCTTTTGTGGCACTACTTCTGCTCTTCGTGCAACAAATGTAAGCTGTCATCAAGATTGCAATAAACCTTTAGAGCACTCCTTGTACATTGACCTGCTGAAAACAGAAATACCTGAAGAAGAAGATGGTCCACTAAAATTGGTTACTAGGGACATGCTGATTGATGAGTAACACATAGGGAACAGTATAGAAACACATTCTGGTTATGGTAGTATTAAGTTGTCATGGAAATCTCTGGTCAAATTCGTTCTTGACCATATCAGTAATGCATTGCTAGTGGATCATCTTTTTCTTCATACAATCCCTCATTTTCATCTGGAGCCTAATAAGGCCCCTGGTTGACTACTTCATCATCAGGCACATGATTTGGTCTGAAAAGTAGGTAAGGAAGATTTCCATGCATCTGAAGCTGTAGGCTCCAGGGTGTTTTCCATACTAGACCTTACAATGAGGTCAGGACGAATCTTGGAAGTGAGCTTCCACACTCCCTGTGTCGTGACACCACAGTCCCTATGCGGACCGCAGGGTGCCGTTCACATTTCCAATGCCTTGTTGCGAATTTAATCGCTGCAATGTAGAGCAAGGACGTTGCTTATCCAGTGTGAAAAAGTTGCTGTTTTTTCAGGTTGTTAGTTGTTGCAAGACTGCCCCCCACCCTGCTGTTTATAGCCCGAATGCGACTTGCCCGAACGGAGGCATTTGCTGCTAATGAGCACCTAGTCTGGAAAGTGCCCAGATGAAAGTGAGGGGTTGTATTGTAGGTAGGGTTGTCAGCCACCAGCCCCTGCAGTCATGCCTGTGGCAGCAGCAGTTTGGGCAGGTGCCACTTTTTCTCATCCCGTCTGAAAATGTGCACTTGCTGAGATTCCTTCTTCTACACAAAGGTACAGGAATCCTGTCTTCCCCCTGCTCCTGGCTGCCTGAGTTGATCATATGAGTTGGTCATATTTTGGACTAGGACCGGGAACTAGGACCAGGGAGACCCAAGTTCAAATCCCCATTCAGCCATGAAACTAGCTGGGTGACTCTGGGCCAGTCACTTCTCTCTCAGCCTAACCTACTTCACAGGGTTGTTGTGAAAGAGAAACTCAAGTATGTAGTGCACCGCTCTGGGCTCCTTGGAGGAAGAGCGGGATATAAATGTAATAATAATTATAATATAATATAATATAATATAATATAATAAATCACCATCAGCCACTTACAAAAAGCAGCTTTACTGGGAACAAACCTATATTTTGCGACGATATCTATAATAACCAATAGTATTGATGATAAAATTCAGCCATCCCAGGTCCTTGGGAAGGACTCGATGTCTGGATAAAACAAACCAGTCAATAACACCTGTCTGACTGTGTAAACAAGAAATAATAATAATAATAATAATTATTATTATTATTAATAATAATAATAATAATAATAATAATAATAATGAAAGTCCCAGTCAGAAATCGAATCACTACTAAACACTGTCCGTATATTCACTAGCGATATAAATACATCAGGAGAGTTAGAAAAATCCTAAAGTCCAAACTCAATGGCGGGAACACCATACAAGCCATAAACATCTGGGCTATACCTGTTATCAGATACACTGCAGGAATAATAGACTGGACTCAGGCAGAGCTAGAGACGCTAGATCGTAAGACCAGGAAAATCATGACCATCAATCATGCTCTGCACCCCCGCAGTGATGTAGATAGGCTCTACCTCCCTCGCAGCTCAGGTGGAAGAGGAATGCTGCAAGTCCATCAAACAGTAGAGGAGGAGAAAAGAGGCCTTGAAGAATATATCAGGGACAGTGAAGAAGATGCACTTCAGATGGTCAATAACGCAAAACTATTCAACACCAATGAAAGAAAGCAGGCCTACAAGAAAGAACAAGTCAAGAACCAAGCAGAAAAATGGAAAAATAAGCCACTGCATGGTCAATTCTTGCACAATATAACTGGAAAACCAGACATCACCAAGACCTGGCAATGGCTTAAGAATGGCAACTTGAAGAAAGAAACAGAGGGTTTAATACTGGCTGCACAAGAACAGGCACTACGAACAAATGCAATAAGAGCAAAAGTAGAAAAATCCACCACAAACAGCAAGTGCCGCCTTTGTAAAGAAGCAGATGAAAGAGTGGACCACCTAATCAGCTGTTGTAAAAAGATCGCACAGACTGACTACAAACAAAGGCATGACAAGGTAGCAGGGATGATACACTGGAACATCTGCAAAAAATACAAGCTACCTGTAGCCAAAAATTGGTGGGACCATAAAATTGAAAAAGTTGAAGAAAATGAAGATGTAAAAATATTATGGGACTTCTGACTACAAACAGACAAACATCTGCCACACAATACACCAGATATCACTGTAGTGGAGAAGAAAGAAAAACAAGTTAAAATAATCGACATAGCAATACCAGGGGATAGCAGAATAGAAGAAAAAGAAATAGAAAAAATCACCAAATACAAAGATCTACAAATTGAAATTGAATGGCTTTGTCAGAAAAAGACCAAAATAATCCCAGTGGTAATTGGTGCCCTGGGTGCAGTTCCAAAAGACCTTGAAGAGCACCTCAACACCATAGGGGCCACAGAAATCACCATCAGCCAATTACAAAAAGCGGCTTTACTGGGAACAGCCTATATTCTGCGACGATATCTATAATAATAACAGCAACAACATTGACAATAAAATTCAGCCATCTCAGGTCCTTGGGAAGGACTCAATGTCTGGATAAAACAAACCAGTCAATAACACCTGTCTGACTGTGTAAATAAATAAATAAATAAATAAATAAATAAATAAATAGCTCCATGCTGCGAAAGGTGTCACCTGCTGAGCACACCAATGCAGGTTTAATCCTGACCAGTTAGCTAACTTAGTAGAAAACTGGCAAATTTCTGACATGTAGGGTGTAACATGTGACGGTCCTACCTGTGTGTAATTCACTACTCTGTGTACAAGAATAACCAAGAGCAAGAGTGACAATGCTTGAGACAGCGGCAAGCAGTGGGGCACGCTTGCAAAACTCCACTTTGCAACAAGCACGTCATTGTCAAGAACATGCTTGTTTCTCTCCCCCCTAAGCAGCAGCAGCCATGGGAGGGGCAATGTGGAGGAAGGGAAGCTTTGTCCTGCCGTGACCTCGGCCATAGCAAGGTTGGCATGGGCCCAGGGACAAAAAGTCAAGGTGGGTCCCAAGGGCATAGCTAGAGCAGAGGTGGCCTGTGTTCGCCCCTCTCCCTGGCTGCCCCTTGGGGTGAGGGTGGGAGACAATGAAGAAAATAGGGCTGGGGGGCCTGCGTTATTTGAACCCATCCACTCAATTATAGCTACACCCCTGGTGGGTCCCAACTCCTTCAGAGAGCCATGAGGGAGAGTAAAGAGCAAGCTGTCAACCAGCCAGCAGGGTCCCCTGCCAGGGACATTTGGTCACTCCCCACCTCACCCCACTGTTCCATTGTGGCCATGTCCCTGCCCTGGACTCCCACCCGTTGTGGCTACTGTTGTCCCAGGTGGAAAGTTCCCCTGGGCACCAACAGGGAGACACTCCACCTTGCTATTTTAAGCAGGAAGCTTGGAGGGAACTGCTCGCCAGGAATGCAGAAAATGGGAGACAAAGGAATCAAGCTGACCCAGACCCTCACAAGACTGAGGGCCCCCAAAGATCTGGTCTATGTTGACAAGATTTGGAGGAGAAGGCAGGGGTGGCCCTTCCGTGAGGTGGTCACCTCAGATACAGGTACAAAGAAGGGCTCAGGGCTCGGGGGGGGTGCCAGCCCCTCGCCGCCATGGATGCCACCACACAGGCCTCCCTCCCTGCTGCCTGTGGCCCACTGCCCTGTTCCTCACATCACTGGGACATGCTGTTTATTTTCCCCTCCTGGCCCCATTAGGGTCCGCCTCTTTCCCCTCTTTCCTCCCCTGACCCCTGAAGTGAGCTAAGAATACCGATGGCACCAGTGTTCCTTCTAACAGGGATTCCCAGATGTGGTTGACGACAACTCCTATAATCCCCAAGCAAAAGCCATTGCAGCTGGGGATTCTGGGAGTTGTCGTCAACCACATCTGGGAATCCCTGTTAGAGGGAACACTGAATGGCCCCACTGCCTGGCTTGATGGCACTGCCTGAGAGTGCTCCTGTGGCACAGATGCTGCCTTCGCGGCCTGGCCTGAGAATGCTGAGCACCGGCTTGCAGATGATGGGGGAGGGGTTTCATATTGTTCTTTGCCTCAGGCAGCAAAATATCTTCGGTTGCCCACGGAAGGAGGGTCCTAAGACTATCTTCTTAAAGTAAGTGAGTGAGTGTGTGTGTGTGTGTGTGTGTGTGTACACACAGACACACTTATATCCTGTTCTTCCTCCAAGGAGCCCAGAGCAACATACATGGTTATGTTTGTTCTCATAACAACCCCGTGAGGTAGGTTAGGCTGAGAGATATGTGACTGGCCCAGAGTCACCCAGCTAGTTTCATGGCTGAATGGGGATTTGAACTCAGGTCTCCCCGGTCCTAGTCCAGCACTCTAACCACTACACCACACTCTCTCTTTTGCCCTATGCCTGCTCTTTTAACACCCATTAAAACGAACTGGCTGATTTGCCCCAGGCCCTGCATTCTGCTAGAACTATCTAAGGACAGCCCTGTGAGTAGGACAAGTGTCCTACCCACCTTTGGGAGCTGTATGTGCTCCCAATTTTCAGCCGTGTGTGTATTAAAAGCTAGGTCAGCAGAGGGCAAAGTTATTGTGTGGAAGGCAGGCACAGGCTCCAATAGCGTTTCCTCTTATATATACTGGGTAGGACGATGCCTGTGCTTGCTTCCCACACAATCACTTTCTCCTCCTCTGACCTAGCTTTTAACTCACATATGGCCAAAAATTGGGAGCATGCACAGCGACTGATGTTGGGTAGAACGCCTGTCCTACCCAGTTAATGGTTGTGAGAACAGCCCTGTTATCTTGTTCAAAAGCCACCTCAAATGCTTAGATAAATCATACATTGTTGTGCATGTTTGAAAACCAATCAGCAAGTTGGGCTGGCTTGCTAGAAGTCCAAGATGATTGACTGAAGAGGGAGGACTAGGAAAGGTTCTTGTTTTGTTTTGTTTGCATGGGCAATCTACCTGCACAGAGGGGAGGAGATCTGAGACTCCTCCTTTGCAGGGGTGTGGGAAGGGGAAGGAAGAAGCAGCTTGCACTTTGAAGTTGAAGAGAAGGAGATGGAGAGAAGGTTCTCTCTCTGCTGTGCTTTGGCTGAAGGCCTGAAGCATCTTTGAGGTGTGGAGTTGCTCTCTTTGAAGAATTATATAGAAGCATATCTGCCTTCTCTGCACTCTACCTGTATATTTGTAAGTAAAGCAAATGTTTCAAAGACATTGCGGCTGTTCTCATGCACAGCCAAGTCTGGGCTAAGGCAGACAAGAATGGGCTTGGCTATGAGTGAGAACCGCTGGCAGCCGCACGGCTACTGGCAGCATCTCAATGGCAAACCCACCAAAGAGGCCTGCCCATTATTGAAATTGAAGACACAAGTGCGCCCTTAACCTGGGCTAAATGACCATGTGTTGGCACCACGTGCTCCTGGCCAATGCTGGAGGGGTCCCAAAAATGCACCTCACTCTTGTGCAGTGCACCATGGGATTTCCAGGGGCTGGGGCAACACATCCCAGCCCGCAACCCTCTGTGCTGCTGGGGAAAGCTGGTGGCCATCTGGGTGCGCCATCTGACCACCCAGCATGGACCCAACAATAGTCTGTGGGGGGAGTAAGTTTTAGCAGCCTTCCTCCCCATACACCCATTAGCCCTTCTCACTGCTCATGAGAAAGGGCTACATAGGTTTTCCCATGCTCTCTCATCCACAAAGGCAGCTCCAGAAGGGGGCAAGCGCCCCACACTTCCCATTTCTGTTTCAGAAATCTAGTATGTGGAGCACAGCTCGCCCACCCATAAATGCCCTTTGCCCCTTCTGTGCCTCCCTCTTTTTTTTCCCTGGTGCCACACTGCTCATCCAAAGGAAATGAAACTCGTTTGAGCTGACCCTGAAAGGGGGGGGGGGAACCCATTTGTGGAAATGGGAAGAACGTAACAGTAGACCAGGGCTGCACAGCTTCAGCTCTCCTGCAGATGTTGGACTACAACTCCTATCATCTCTGTTGGCCGCTGTGGCTGGGGATGATTGGAGTTATAGTCCAACAACAGCTGTCAAGCCAAAGTTGTGTAGCCCTACAATAGACTCAAGAATACCCTGGGGACTAGGAGAGATTATACCTGCTGTTCCTGTTTCAATCCGGGACCAACACTTGGTACAGCCTTACAGGCATATCTTAAGGCCTTCCCTTCCCTCTCTTCCCTTTTTTATATACTCCAAGTCTGTCCCCCCTAAGGTTGTCAACTCTTCAACTGTGCCTGAAGCTGTGCCTTTAACAGCAGCTTGGTTTGCAGGCATTAGCAGGAGATAATCCTGATCTCCATGCTGTGGAAAGGTTCACATGCCGATTCCCACGGAGCAAGCTGCTCTTAGAACTGCAGGTGCAGCAGTTGTTCTTTTTCTGGTCAGCGGGCGTATCCCTTCTCCCTCTCTCTTTAATGATCACCAGTTCCCCCTCCTACCACACAGACTCTGCAAAGGAGCAAGCCAGGGCGAGAGGTTCCTGCTAAGCCTTCCTCTCCTACAGCATCTACCACCACCCTCTCTGCACCCCATTCCTCCAGGCCTGCAGCAGCGGCATCTATTGCTGAGCATCCCAAATCAATTGCAGCAGAAGCTCAGCCCTCATGAGCCCAGGACGGGGCCACTGAGATCAGCTGCATGCTTGGATGAGGAGGAGGGCTCCAAGAGGCTGTGATGGGGTGGGGTGGGGGGTGGGGAGGTATGATTCAGCCAGGAGACAGGCGGGATTTGTCATCAGTGGTTGCATAACTCTGGCAGCAACCTTACAACACCCACAAGTTAGTATGGGTGCCAGTATGTGCAGCCTGATGCTGAAGCAGGGCGTGCCTGCCATCTACTGGCAAAAAGAAGAACTGCACAAACAAGTCTTGTCTGACGTCCATCTCTAGCTCTCCAGCCTTGCATAAGCCACCTTCCTTGGGATAACCAGATTTTGCCATGTCGTTTCTGGAGTACTGAGAATTTTGCCCAGTGAAACTTGCCCCATCATTGTGCTGCAGTGGTGTAAGAAGCTGCAGCTGACAGGATTTTCTCCCAGGCACAATCTCAAGTTGCAGACTTGGTAACCCAGCATTCTAGAGGGACAAGAGGAAATCATCCAGACTCCTATATCTTGAATAGCTTTGTAGGAGAGGGAATGGAGGCTGGGGTTGGTGCACCTGCCAAAACTTCATCTCATGAACATTTTTCCTGCCCCAAAGCAGGGTGTGAGTAGTGACCAGTTGGACAAAGTTTCTGTCCCTTTAAAAATTAAGGCAAAGTTCCATCAGGGCACCACCCACTAAATGCTGCCTTGCCTCTGAGCTCTTAAAAATACCAGAGTTAGCTAGGGTTGCCAACTTCTTTGCTGGCTCAGCTCCTGTGCCTTTGAACAGCAATCTGACATGCAGAAATGTAGCACCTGAAGCATTGACCGGCAGAGAGAGAAGCAGCTTTGCCAGACTGCTGTTGACATGTTTATACAACAAATACCATAGTTCTCAAACCAAACTGGCTTTTGAGTCCAAAGAAAATACGATGTAAATGGAAGGTTGCTAAACTCACAGTGTGCTGTTAAAATTACTAATGAAGTGAGGGTTGAGGCAGCCATGACTTCTCTTTCCCATTTCTCCCCTGTTCCTTTTGCCCTTGCTCCCTCTCCACATACAAGAGGAAGCAAGCAAGATTTCCAGGTGTGCTGCGCTGCAGTTGTGGAGGGGGGGCAGGAGAAGAGAACAGCAACATAAAGGTACAGAGGAAACCTCCAGATTGCATCCTGGCAACCACATACAAATGCCAAAGAACAGGCAAGGGGAAGAACATTTTCAGCCAGAGAGACACCTACAGCTCTCAGCTAGAACAGGCAGAACTTACATAACCAGAGTTCCCAAGCAAGAAACTGTGTATTCACACATGTGGCTTAAAAGCAATTTGGAATGCAAGGGCAGCATTCACATTGGCCGGAATGTTCATTCAAATCATAAGCACCTCTGTTCCATTTGGCATTTTACATTAACAACTGGGCATTTTCACAAAAGGCCAGACTAGAACTCAGAGGCGGCCCTTCCGTGAGGCAAGGCGAGTCAGTTGCCACAGGCAGCAGATTAAGGTGGCAAAATGCCCTTCTGCCCCTAGCTTTTAAAGAAAGGAGGAGAGAAGCGGGGGGTACATACAAGGGGCCAGAGTGTGGCACCCTGCCTCAGGTGCACAAAGGCCCTGAACCACACTGCTAGACCTTGTAAGAAAGGAAGAGACCTCATTTTCATTGTGTCTGGGTATTACCACTATGAGTGGGGATTTATATGATTTAGCATTTCTCCATACGAAACATATCCACCACATTAAAAATTAGATATCACACAGAAAGAAGAGTTCTAGCTTACCCTCTGCCTCTCTGTGAGGGACACATACACAAGCACACATTTAGTGGGGGTCTAGAGGCACCTTCAGTCATGTGAGCCCCTACCTGCAGTCTGAAGTGGTACAGCCCAGACACAAGCTTATCACCTCAGTGAGAACTAGGCCAAAGCTAACACCAATTCTGTAGCTATTTACGCTTTCTTATAATAAAAAGAACATGCAAAGTGACAGCATCACACTATGCATTTCCCCGCCCCGCTTCACATGATTGGCCAGCAGTGGGGGGGAGGGGGTGGGCCAAATTATAAAATGCCACATCACATGTTGTATTAGAAAGAACAACAAAGAAGAAATAAAGAGACATCGAGTGCTGGCAGCTCCATATTTCCTATAAAGTCTAGTTTAGCTCTTAAAGTGTACGTGTGCATATTGGGTTTATTTTGCATCTAATTAGTTTATTGTGCGAATGTAAAATATGCACTGAAAATGGTCCCATTTCAGTTCCGAGGCGGGCGGGCCGGGGGGGGGTGGCACAGAGATTTAGGTGGCAATAACTATTGCTAAGAAATTGTTTCGAATCTCCTGCAGTTCAGCAATGGTCCTGTATTTCTGTCCACAGAGCAGATGGCTGCCTCCTTCAGCTCTAAGTGCTTTAAGAGCAACCAAAATTACAGCACTGCAATGAAAGCAGAGAATTGCTTGAAATGAATCAGAGGCCGACAGCCGATTCCCAACTAAACTACTCAATAAAAATCCCATTGAAATTAATAAGACAAGTTAGTCATGGCAACCTTGTCCTATTGATTTAAATGGGACTTCAATTAAGTAATTTAGTCAGGATGTCAGCCAGATTTTGACTTTGGTTTGGCAGTAATTTAATAAATAAGAATTTTCTGCAAACATTACTCCAAATGTTGCCTCATTCCCAGCTGGGTAAAAGTAAGCAGAAATATGATGTCTACTGAACAAGGTTTTGGTTTTGGCAGGTGGTTTGAGGACGGGACTGTTGTTCATGGTGCATCCACTCATCCTGCTTTTGTCTCTGGCCAACAGGGTTATGCATGGTGTCAGTATCCAGCCAGCTCTACTGACCAGAGGCAAAAGTGAAGCAAAAGAGGTGTGTGCATATATCACAGGAAACGGCGCCTCGCTCAAACCACTTTCAGCTCAAATCACATTAAAAAGTTTTAAAACTATTGTCCGTCTCCAGCCGAAGAAGGTTGGCATTTTTTAATATGTACACTAGTGTCCCCATACAGGGGTGGTGCAAGATGCTTTGCTGACTGAGATGAAAGACAATACGATGCCCCTTGCCCCCCATCTGTGGGTGAGTGCTCAACACTTTCTGGCCATGCTGCTGAGGCAGTGGCAACAGCACATGAGTGTGCACAGACTATTCCCACTAAGCCAGGGAGTAGTGGCAGAAACATTCCTAGCTTAAACTTGAGGCAGTGGGAGAAGGGGTGCTCCTCAGAAGGGTGAGGAGGAGAAAGTAAATATCATACCTCTGTGGGTTGAGGAAGGACTGTGGCCATGTGCAGTGGGGTATGCACATGGTGGAGACCCAGCACTTGCCCTCTCCCGTGCCTCTCACTGCAACTGCTCCTGAGGCAACCATCTCACCCTGCCTCATGGAAGGGCCACCCCTCCCCAAACCCCATCTGCTGCCACCACCCTCCACCTCCGACACCTGAATCATTTTGCCTGCACTCTGAAGTGGCACAGTGCATTTTGCCACCTCAGGATCCTACCACATCGTTCTGCTGCATGTGTAAACCAGGCTTGAGTATGCCCTGCAGAACAGATGTTCCAGATGTTGCTGAATGGCCTTTGGCCATGGTGGCTGGGGATTCTGGGAGTTCAGCATGATCAAGTCCAACATGATCTGGGGACCCAAGTTTAACAACACCTGCCCTAGAACATACCCATCATTCTCCTGTGGCTTCACAGTGTAGGTCAGGGTTTCTTAACCTTGGGCACCCCCTCCCCTGATGTTGTTGGACTACAACTCCCAGAATCCCCAGACATGGCCTTTGTGACTGGGGATTCTGGGAGTTGTAGTACAACAACATCTGGGGGCCCAAGGTTAAGAAACCCTGGTGTAGATAATCAGGAGTCATGGACAAGCTGCCATGACTCATCTTGGCACTAAGGAACCCCTTAATAAGCTTTGGATGAATCCTAGAGTTCCCTGGAGCAGAGTTTTAAAAGCCACTGCTTTAACCAACTATGCAGGATCCTTCTCTAGCCTGGTGTAAAATGCACCTCATTCATCCTCTGGAATTACCTGAATGACTCTAGAGCACGGCTGCACAATCTTGGCCCTCTAGCTGTTGTTGGACTACAACTCCCATCATCCTCGGTCATAGTAACCAATGTCAGGGGTGATGGGAGTTGTAGTCCAAGATCTGGAGGAGCAACATTGTGCAGCCCTGCTCTAAAATGAGGGCAAGTCTCCAGTCATACTTGAATCTCAATCGTTCTTAAAAATGAGGTCTACCCAAACCCGTTTCCCCAGATTTGAAACTAACTCCAGGCAAGTGCTTTCTCATTCATATAACTGGGTAATTTCTGAAGTTTCCTAGGTCCTGAAGTGAGGGGCTTGTTGGCCAGTGGCTTGGCCAGTCCTTCTTCCACCAATGATGCCTGCTGGAGATGCAAAAGGAAGTGGCTGGTGTCTAGTATTACTCACTAAAGAGAATCTGCAGGCATGCTTCAGACATTCCTCCAGTGATGTATCCTTATCAGGCTGTTGTGTCACACAGCCAGAATAACCAAATGCAGAAGAGCACACTTAACTGATAAGTTTCCAGTTCAAATGGCACTTCAGCCATGAACTTGCTAGGTAGCCTTGACTTTTGTTTGCGCCGTCTCCAACATTCAACCACCATCTGGGGATAGTAATGCGCAGGGGTCAGTCAGTGGCAGACACAGGATCAAGCCCCACCACCACAACCAAAAGGCAAAAGCATGTGGAGGAAACGGTGGTTGGGGCCATAGGACTCGCCCGTAGGCCACTTGGAAGTGGCCACCATCACCTCATCAAAGTGGGCCTCCACTCCAGTAAACTGGGGATTAGACCAGAGCGGGGAAGGAATCAGAGCACCGAGCTTGTAACCCAATTCACCAGCAGTATAAGCTTGCAGGCAGAAGAGGCACCGTTCAGCTTCAGTCACAGACTGGAAGGTTCACATTCATGGAGAAACAATTCATACAATCCATTTGCTGTGAGCATGACATGGTGGTAGCGTGTGTGGATTCTGTGGAAGAGACACCAACCATCTTGCTAGGCTTGTGCATCTGAAGGGGTGAATGCGTACTGTGGTTTTGCCCATTAACAACAGCCATTGCCACACAGCATTACTGTTTCACTTGTTTATTGACATGTGTGAGGGGAGGGGATGCACAAAGGAAACGACCCCCACATCAATCCCCACAAGAACCACAAGAAAATCTCCAGCTCCGAGCGACACAGCAAAGCAAATGTTCAGTCTGACGGGGGAAGAGGACAGATAGTGGAGGGTATGGAGAATAGGAGAGGGCCATTGACCTTGCTGACCTCCTTCCCTTGCCAACATCTTCTTTGGGGGATCAGCCTAACAAATGGGGCACCACTCAGATAAGCAGTTTGGATGGTGGAGTTGTCTTGTAGCGGCTGGTCCTTTTCCACGAAAGGGAGAGAGGTGCTGTAGTGATGGCTTCAACATTAACTGAAAGCATGGTCTGACTCATCCAGGAGTCCAGGCCTCTTCCTGACAGAACCCAGCCAGCTCTCCCCTTCTCTAAAATTCTAACAAGGCTTTGTCTAACTTGGCCAAACAATAACAGTAATAAATTAACAGAAGGCAAGACAGACATAGCATTCTAAGAGCAGATTCTTCACCCACAACATGCACTCACAGTTGGTGCTACATACATACCAGCAAGTCAAATACTGAATTGGCCAATTGCTTCCTAGAACAAAGAGATGTGTCAACTCAGTGTCTTGCCCCAAATTTCATGCATTAGGAAAACCAGACTAATGTTTTTTGTTAGGTGGACATATGCTGCTTTAAAACCTATGCTTGTATTTGTTCTTCTTTCACCACACACATACATATCCAGGATGGGGGAAGAAGGAATGTGAGCGGGAGATATCGTGGACACTAGCTAATAGGTGCTTGCCACAACTGCCTTTTCCCTGGTTCAAACTGTACTGGACTGAAAATCTGAAGAACTAGGCTCCCACAACCCAGGGCTCACCCCAGAATAGGGTTTGTCTGGAGGGCAATGTCAGTGCTATGAAATCACCTCCACCACTTTTAAAATGTTACATCTGTCTTCACCCACAGGGAGCCTGGCAGAGCCAAGCTACTTCCCTACTGAAGCCCTGAGCATCCCAAAGTGTCTAGCCATTTGCTTCTCAGTCCTGACCCAGCTCTCATATGCTAGTTTAGTTTTGGGACTCCTCAAGGCTCAAGATGCAGCTCTGCTGACTAGGACATTCCCTGACCATTCCAGAGTCCACCGTCCCCACACAGCTGTCTCGCTACTCGGGGGTCCTTCAGTTCCACCAGCTCCTCTCCAACTTATAGCTACCATTTTGTTTCCATCACAGGGAGGATAAAGATGGTCTCGCTTCAACCTCTATCTGCAAAGTTGGTTGGAGGGAGGTTTCCCGCTCCTTGCCACAACATCCTAGCCTAACTCTCCGCTGGCCTCTGTGACTGACATAGATGGGAGTGAGGCGAGTAACACACACACAGCAGGGTCGTGATGGGTCCACCAACCTCAAGGGGATTGGACTTTGGTCCCAGGCAGGGTAATTCTGCACTCTGCTAAGAGCAGGCTGGGCAGTGGTTGACTTGACTTGACTCCACTCCTGGGCCCCTGAGGGCAGAGATATCCCCAGAAGGGGGAGAAGGAAATGAAAGGACACCCCATCCCTTGGACAAGGGTGCTGGCGCAGCGTCGTGGCTGTGAAGCCGCATGCAGGAGGGTAGCTCATGCAAAGGGCAGCGGCCCAGGCTCTTCGGGCACCTGCGGAGGGCAAGAAACATGTCAGAGGCCTAGGAAGTGTCTATAGCACTATTCCCCACCCCGACAGGGAGCCACAGCTCGCAGAAGCGCCTAGGCTTCGCGTTCAGAAGGTCCCAGGTTTATTTATTCTTTTTTTTTTCATATTCATATACTGCCTGATAGAGATCTCGAGGCAGCTGACATAAAATTTAAACAAAACAAAAAATTAAAAAGCAACCGGCCATGAAACATTCGACACAATTTAAAAACCATCTGGAATGTAGCCAAAAGCCTGAAGTAACAGGTGAGTCTCCAGGTGGGGCTGGGGCAAGGCCTGAGCACGTGAAGGAGGCCTGGAGAGCTGCTGCCAGTCAGTGCAAACCCTTCGCTGCTCGAGGGACCTGAGGCAGCTTCACAGGGGCACAGAATCCTCTCAGCCCCATACACAGGGGAGCCCTGTTCCTGAAGAGGCAGCCTATAGGCCCCATCAGATCTCTGGGGCCTCCCTTTCTGCCCCTCCTACTGCCATTGGTACGCCATTCCCAGCCACCATTTTGTTTATGATACTGTGCCTGTATGGCCTCATAATGACACATGGCAGCCAAGGCTGGGGTATTAGCCAGCTGTCAAGGGAGCAGCCAGCAGCCTGCAGGGTGAGCCAGCTCTCTCCTCAATTCAGCTGAGAAGCAGCTTTCCCATCACAGTATATCACTGCTGCCATTTCCCCTGCTCTCAGGCCATTGGGGATGGGGCCATCGCTTGGCATGCAGACAGTCCCAGGTTCAATCCCTGGCAGCATCTCCAGGTAGGGCGGGGAGAAACTCCTGCCTGAAACCTTGAAGAGCTGCTGCCATTCAGTATAAACCAGGCCTGCACCACTTCGGCCCTCCAAATGCTGCTGGACTACAGCTCCCATCATCCCCAGCCATTATCCCAGTCCAGGATAGTGGGAATTGTAGTCCAACATCTGCAGGAGGGCCACAGTTGTGCAGCTCTGGTATAGACAAGGGGTTCTCAACGTTGGGTCCCCCGATGTTATTGGACTTCAACTCCCATAATCCCCAACCAAAGGCCACTGGGGCTGGGGATTATGGGAGTTGAAGTCCAATAACATCTGGGGACCCAACCTTGAGAATCCCTGGTATAGACAATGCTGAACTAGATGGAGCAATGGTCTGACTTGGTATAAGGCAGCTTCCTGTGTTCCTAGGCTCTAACCATATATAAACACCCCTGCTAATTGGCAAAGGGGCACCTTTTTTCAATGGTGGCTCTCTTCTATTTAGCAGGGGGAAGAGGATAGTAGGGGGAAAGGCTGACAAGCCTATCCCAGCAGCTTCTGGCAGGCAGGGCCACCCAAGTACCCACCTCTCTCATCACCATTTCCCGTGCTGTCCCCCGGAAGTGGCCTCTCCGATTTCCTCGCCATCTGCACCAGGTCCCAGCTTGGTGATGTGGCGCAAGAAGGATGTGGCGTTGAATGCTCGCTTCAAAAACAGAAAACCTTGTTATCAATAAATGGCGCATCAAACTGCTATCCAAGCAACTTTCCCTGACATGGAGAGGGAATGACAGGAAGAGCCTCCGCTGCTGCATTCCTGAGTGCCAGGCTGCCGTTAAAAACACAGAAGCAGGGCCAATAAGTGAAAATGAAATAATGAAAAGGAATACATGAAATGGGCCAATAAATGGGCAGTCCCCATCGACTCCTTTTCCTTCTGACCTCTCTCAGCCGGTTGCTGCTTTTCCTGAGGCCCATACACCCGTCACGGTCAACATGTGTACGACGGGTGTAGAGTGCACACAGGTACAGTCATTCCCATGTCATGTTGAACGCAGGGACAGAAGTACACTTCCTATCTGTACCATGCATCTGAAGGGCCTGTATCCAGGTTCACTTTTAAAATGGACACAGGTACAGTCGTTCACATCAACACGTGTATGAGTGTGCCGACATGTGCACACAGGTACAGCATAGTGTCTGAACTGGGCTCTGGTCTTTCACTTAAGCAGGGGGTCCCATCCTGAATCCCCAGATGTTGCTGGGACTACAGCTTGCATCATATCCCCAGCCATAACAGCATTTGTGGGGCCCCTAACAGAACAATTGTTTTTTGCAAAAAGGCAAACTTCACCCACTTGCCCCATTTGCCCCTAAATTGGGGATCAGAGCTTAATTGACTAATGCCCCTGCTCAATGGGCAAAGCGGCACCTTTCATAGTGGTGACTCTCTTATATTTAGAAGGGTAAGAACAACTGGCTCTCTCCAACCCCAGCACAATATCCTTCCAGTGGCTGTTGCCACATCTTTGTTTTGTTTTCATCTTGCCTCTCTTTTGAGACTGTGAGCCCTCTATTGTAAACTGCTTTGATAACCTTGTTGTTGAATGCAGATTTTATTATTATTATTATTATTAGGGCCAAGGCTCAGTATTGCAACATATATTCATGTTGTTATTAATAATGAGTAAGGATAGTGACAGTGTCTCATCATCATGCAAAAACCTGCTTCCACACATCAGGGGGCAGGGCCATCAGGCTAGAGGGTACAGGCTCCAAGTAGGCTTGAGCAACACTCTCTTTAAAATTAACCATGGCAAAAGGAGTGCAGAATCTCCCCACCTGAGCGTAAAGTTAAACTTGTCCTCTTACCTTCCACTGGCTGCGAGCAAAGTTCTTCTGGATCTGTTCACACACAGAGCCATGGATATCTTTTTCCAGAGCTGTATCTCCAGAGATCCTGAGGGAGGGAAATATATTTTATTATTTCATGGCGTCATGAGCCAGAGTCTAGTGTAAGTGGAGCTGGCTTGTGCAACTCAAAACACGGAGCACTTTATACATGTATGTGTGTGTCTCAGTGCACTGCTGTTCTACCAGCGTGTAACAAGATACACATGCTTTTGGTTATCACCAAAAGCAGAGTGAAGACTCAGAGTTGGTCCTTTGCCATGAGTTTTTTGTTACTATGATGTTGCCATCACTATCTTGCCACATATTTTACTGCAGGTGGGATAACGTCCAGGAAACAACTGAAGCATTTAGAATTAGGTCGACGGGGGGTGGGGGTGGCTGAGTTCTCAACCGAAGAGAGAAGGGTGTGTAATCAAAAAAAAGAAAATATATGCAACAAGACTGGCATTTCCCCTCTGAGGGGCTAACTATATGTTATGTGAAAATTCATGAAACAGAGCCAACAACTTAAAGAAAAGGGAAAAAAGAAAAGAAGAGAAAGAAACGAACTATGGAAAGGGAGATTTTGAGTGGAAAAATAGTAGGGGGAAGAAGGTACATAGCCCTTTCCCTGCCTCCTGCTTCTCTGCTCCAAATTTCCTTCTCAAGTAGCTCCATTTTGAATCCTATTGGGTGAAAAGCCATGGAGGGGTGTAAATTTAGAAGAGAAACAGTAGGTGGGGGAAGTGGTTAAGCATCCCCTCTTCCACTGCTGCTTCTCTCAGAATTACCCTTTCACAAATACGTTATTTTTAAAAAAGAAAAAGAAAAAAGAGTCAGAGCTCCAGTACAAACATTTGCACATAACATGCTGTTAACCCCTTGACCTGCAGGAATATAGCAAGTAATGGGGAAATTGCACATCCAAGATGGAGATAATTTGACTCATGAAACAAAAATAAGATATTTTGTTTGTACTACAGCTTATTTCAATATATCTGTCACCACATACCTCTTAGTTACACCAAACTCTTCGTTGGACAGAGTTTGATTACACTTCCAGCCAGGGCTGATAGCACTGGTATCGTTTGGCAGCCAGCTGCCAAGGCCCAGGGCCCTCCAAAAGGTCCACAGCTGATCCCAAAGACCATACCTGTGCCCACAGCCTTCATGTGCTAGCGGCAGAGCAATTCTCTCAGGGCCCATCCAAGTAGGAAGGGGCCCACGGAGGGCAGTTTGCCAAGAGCCCCCTGAAACCTGGAGAGACAGCCTTGCCTCCAACTAGAAATCTTAGCAAGGGGCAAAGTTCTCAACCTCCTCTTCCTAACAAGGCTTCAACAGATGCCATCAACCCCTCAGATGGGACTTACCAGGGATGCTGCAGGGCCTGTTCACAGGTGAATCGTTTCTCAGTATCACGTTCTAGAAGGTGCCGGATAAAATCTTTGGCTGTGTAGAAACAAAGACATGGACCTCACAACAATTTCAATTAAATATCATTATTGCAGTCAGCAACCAGTCTTTGATACATAAAACTTAAACACAAATTAAAATCAAGATAACACAACTTAGACATAAACCTCATGAATGCCTTGGCTACAAAAGCGGTTACAGGAATAGGCACTGACATGACTGCATTTGCTATCTTGGTTGGTGAACCACCTCTTTTCTTTTCTTTTTAAAGTTAACAGGAAAGGGAGGGTGAGGAAAAATTTGAGTGATAGTCATGTTGTTCCCTTTTGCTGTTGCCAATAGGCTAGTCTTAGCTGCTGATGACTTGAAACGCTGTCTCTAGAACGGAGCACTAGTTTTCACTGAAGCGGTAAACCAGTGTCTGGGTTTGTACCACTTCAGACACCAGGTGGGGGTTCACCTGTCTGGATATTCCTTCACACAAAAAACACTAAAGCACTACGTCAAGGAGAAGAGTTCCTATCCGACTTTGTCCCTCTGACATATTGTTTTCTATGAGCAGGGATTTTTGTTAGTGTTGTTGGAGGAGAAATCAATTGTGTGAGCTACCTCAGTGAGTCACCATCTCAGTAAAAACTAGGCCACTAACTCCCCGGAAAATGTCTAAAATTTTATGGAGTCACGCTTGTAGAATGGAAGTGTTAAAATGGAGGTGGACGCATGTCTCTGTGAGGAGTCTCTGAGACCACTCATAAATACCACAGGAGTCTATTCACATTTACTGACCTTTCCTGCTTTGTACCTATAAACATTCCATATGGGTATGCTATAAGCCTAATTCAGACATCATAAAACCACACCACTGTAGCTCTGTACCACAGGGCAAAGGGGGAGGAAGTCCCACCCCTGCAGTGTCAATCACCCTCATGGCCCGTCAGCTCACGCTTACGGGAAGGGTTCTACCCGTAGTGGGGGGCACTTCCTTGACTGCTTGCCTGAAGTAGGAAAAGCCCTAAGCGTGATGGCAGGCACTTCTTTGATTGCGAGGCTGGATCAATCCAGCAAGGGAACCAGTGGCTAATATCCCACAACCCAGCACTGGGTCGCAACCTGAACTTTGACAACCACTGTTTACATGACCCTCCAGTAAGGTCCTAAGACAAAGCGCTACAGCTCTGGAAGTTGGGAGGTAATAAGTAGGCCACCCCAAAGTCACTTGTTCTCTGCCAAAAAGTCCAACTAGCTGTGAGCAGGAAGACGGGTAGTTTTATGCACACCTCTTTGGGTGTTAACCAACACAAGCACCCCCGCAGCAAACCACTCACCTGACTCGGAGATGTCATCCCAGTATGGAGAATCAAACTCATATTCCGCTTTCAAGATCTGGTTGAAAAGTTCAGAGTCGTTCTCATCATAGAAGGGGGGGTAGCCACAGAGCCTGCAGGCACGAAATCTTATGTAAGTGTATACCAAGACAGACAGAGCGCCCTCTAGGGGCCGCTTCCAGGGCTAACATGCAAGAGGCTGCTCTGGGAAGTGAAGAGATGGGATACGCACAAGATGTAGGAGATGACACCAAGTGCCCAGGAGTCCACGGCTTTTCCATACGGCTTCTGTTCCAGGATTTCAGGGGCTGTGGAGATCACAATGGTCAAGAATGAGAGAGGAGGGCATACAGTCCCTCACTGCAAGCCTCATCTCCATTGTGACCACATGTAAATCAGAAAGAAAGAAAAATATCTTGCCAGTCTGATTGGTCTTGTAGCTCTACCCTTCCCACCTCTTCAAGCCACACTCACCCACATAGCCAGGGGTGCCGCAAGCTGTGGCCATGATCCCATCAGCCTCAATCTTGGACAGTCCAAAGTCCGTAATCATAATCTTAGCATCCTCAAACGGAGTGGCATAGAGAAGGTTTTCGGGCTGTTGGGGAAGCAGAATAGAATGGGGTTACCCTCTTATCATGTCACACTTGTATCTTGCTCTTTAAAGATCTCAGGGAAGCGTATGTGCATTGTTGTTGTTCTATCCTCACAACAACCCTGTGAAAGAAGTGTGAGGCTATGAAATCATGACTGGCCCAAGAAGCCACTCAATGAGTTTTAGAGCCGAGTAGGGATTTATTATATGTGTACACTGCCCCAAACCCACGGCTGTGGGCATTTTACAGCAACATAAATTATTTTATTCATTCATTCATTCAAATTTGTACAGAGCCCCAAACTTCTGTCTTTGGGTGGTTTTAATTATGAAATTAAAACCTTAAAACAGTTTAAAGCCACAGGTTTAGTTAAAAAGCTTGGGTGAATCAATGTGTCTAAAGACTTTTAAAAAGTTGTCAGAGATGGAGAGGCTCTTATTTCAGCAGGGAGCACATTCCAGAATGTCCAGGCAGCAACAGAGAAGGCCCGTCCCTGCATAGCCACCAGACAAGCTGGTGGCAACTGCAGACAAACTTCTCCAGATGATCTCAATGAGTGATGGGGCTCATAGTGAAGAAGACATTCTCTTAAATACCCTGGGCCTAAGCTGGTTAGGGCTTTATAGGTTATAACCAGCACCTTGTATTTTGCCCAGAAACTTATTGTTAGTCATTGTTGGTTTTTTAATACAGGAATAATAGGACCTGGAAACCAACCAGGTTGCCACATTCTGTACCAACTGCAGCTTTGGACTATATACAAAGAATACCCCACATAGAGTACATTGCAACAGTCAAGTCTGGAGGTTACCAGCATATGTACCACTGTTCTTAGGTCATTTATCTCAAGAAATGGACACAGCAGGTGTATCAGCTGAAGCAGATAGAAAGCACCTCTGGTCACTGCCTCAACCCGATATACCAGGGAGAGTTTGGGATCCAGAAGCACTCCCAGACTGCATACCTGTTCCTTCTGGAGAAGTGTGACCTCATTCAGAACTGGCAGATCAAAATTGTCTCCCAAGTTCAGACAATAAATGCCACCGTCTTCAAGTCAGTCTCAAAATTCAGTCTCAACTGGTTATCCCTCGTCCAGCCCACCACTGCCTCCAGGAAGGCATTTAGGGAGGTTATGCCTTCTTCCAATGATGTTGACATGGAGAAATAGATTTGGGTGTCTTCAGCATACTGATAACACCCTGCACCAAATCTCCCAATGATCTCTCCCAGTGATTTCATGTAGATCTTAAAAAGCATTGGAGATAATATGGAGCCCTGGGTGACGCGATATAACAGTTCACATTTTGAAGAACAACAGTATCCAAGCGACACCATCTGGAATCTGCCTGAGAAGTAGGAACAGAATTTGAAAAAAGAACCTCCCAAAGCGAAGTCCACTTATCACAGTCATACACTCCAGTGTATGAACGCAGAGTGGGTCGCCTAGTTAGCCAAGGATAAGAATGGGGCTGTAGCTCAGTGAAAAATATCTGCTTTGCACATGGAAGATTTCAGGTTCAATCCCTGGGGTCTCTGAATAAGGCTAGGAAAAGACCACACACACACACACACACACCCATCTGAAAGCTTGGAAAGCCATTGCCAGTCAATGCAGTTAACAGTGAGTGAGATGGATGAAGGGTCTGATTCGAGATAAGACAGCTTCTCATGTTCCTATATGTTAAGCACCACCCCTGCTCAGTTTCTAATTCTATCAGCTCGATAAATATAGAACTCAAGATCCCCCGGTGCCATCTGTTGCTCTGACCGCAGCCTGCACAACTTGAGTGACTCATCAGCCAAGCACAGTTCTTAATGGGTTACTTCCAAAATGGGTGGGTGGCCTGTCCAGCACCTGGCAGGCCACTGTACTTCACTGATGGGCTGTGTTTGGCTTGGTGGCTCACAGGTTGTGCAGGCAGAGGTGTTAATAAGGCATCTCTAAAGATGGGCAAGCAGTGACTGTAGCCTCCACCACCCCTAGCTTGAGGCTCTTCGCTTGACCTGGACTGATCAGCCCTGTTCCACCACCACCGAAACAGGCCTTCCTCCCACTTAGCACATTGGTCCACCCACACACCTAGGATGAGAAAGCATCTTCCCTCTCCTGGCTCCAATTACTAGCTGCTGAAGATCAGTAAGACCCGTCACTGAAACACAGGAAGGTGCCTTATACCAAGTCAGTCCATTGGTCCATCTAGCTCAGTACTCTCCACACTGACTCCTGCGGCTCTCCCAGGTTAGAGGCAGGAGTCTATCTGAAGATGCCAGGGAGTGAATCTGGACCCAAGATGCTCTTCCCTCTTGAGGCTGGTCTTGTGGTAGCAAGCATGGCTTGTCCCCTTAGCTAAGCAGGGTCCGCCCTGGTTGCATATGAAAGGGAGACTTGATGCGTGAGCACTGCAAGATATTCCCCTCAGGGGATGGAGCCGCTCTGGGAAGAGCAGAAGGCTCCCAGTTCCCTCCCTGGCAACATCTCCAAGATAGGGCTGAGAGAGATTCCTGCCTGCAACCTTGGAGGAGCCGCTGCCAGTCTGTGAAGATAATACTGAACTAGATAGACCAATGGTCTGACTCAGTATAGGGCAGCTTCCTACGTTCCTATGTCCCCCTGAGCCATGGCCCCATCCCCTAAGGGAAACATCTTGCAACACTCACATGTAGTCTCCCATCCAAAAGCAAACCAATGAGACAATTCATGCTTGCCACCACCAGACCAGCTCTACTCCTGGCCGAGGAGAGGGGCAGCAATTGTCCCCCTCTTGCCTTGTCTGGCAACTTCTGTCCCTCAGGCGACTCTCTCCCTGCCCACTGCCGAAAATAGAATGCTGTGCTCTATCGAACCTTTAGTCTTGATTCAGCCTAAACACCATTCTTATGTGCACTGGTGGTTCAAAACCCCTATGTGCCCGAGGCAGAGAGCCAAATGTCCTCTCCCATCCTTACATAGGAACAGAGGAAGCTGCTATATGCTGAATCAGACCATTGGTCTATCTAGCTCAGTATTGTCCACAGACTGGCAGCAGCTCCTCCAAGGTTGCAAGCAGGAGTCTCTCTCAGCCCTATCTTGGAGAAGCCAGGGAGGGAACTGGGAACCCTCTGATGCTCTTCCCAGAGCGGCTCTGTCCCCTGAGAGGCATATCTTACAGTGCTCACACTTCTAGGCTCCCTTTCATATGCAACCAGGGGGGACCATGCTTAGCTAAGGGGACAAGTCATGCTTGCTACCACAAGACCAGCTCTCCTCTCTCAGTATAGGAAGCTGCCATATACTGAGTCAGACCACTGGTCTATCTAGCTCAGTGTTGTCTACACAGACTGGCAGCGGCTTCTCCAAGGTTGCAGGCAGGAATCTCTCTCAGCAATATCTTGGATATGCCAGGGAGGGAACTTGAAACCTTCTGCTCTTCCCAGGGCAGCCCCATCCCCTGAGGGGAATATCTTACAGTGTTCACACTTCTAGTCTCCCATTCATATGCAACCAGGGCAGACCCTGCTTAGCTAAGGGGACAAGTCATGCTTGCTACCACAAGACCAGCTCTCCTCTTGTATGCAGGCTCTCCCCCGCCCCCATTTCCCTCCCTTTTCTTAAAGCAGGGGCAAAAAGCCTCTGCCTCACTAGTGCCCCCATAAATCTTCTGCCTGAGGCAACCACCTCACCTCACCTCACCTCACCTCACCGAAGGGCTGTCTCTGCTTAAGTTCCCAGCCTTGTCCCAAAGGCTAGTAGCCTGCTGGATATGCTTAACTGCTACCGGTGTGCAAAAACAAGCCTTTAAGTAGATGAAGACACATTTCATGTCTCATCTGGTTTGTGGTAGATCAAGAGAGAGAGAGAGAGCCCAGAATCTGGCTGGTCTATGTATATAAGAGGTATATTAGTGATCAACTTTGATGAGAATGTGTAGCCCCTTTAGCTCCAGGGAATGAAAGCGATCTGCTCTAACCTCTTTTGTTCCAAACTCTGCCAGCTGGCCTGGATACACAAAATCTGCTTTCTTGTTAACATTCAAGGCTAGGTATCTCTGAGCAAAGCATGGGCTCAGGCCTGGAAGCCGGCATGCAGCACCCTCCGGCAGCTGCCAGGGCCCCAGCACCTTGGTAAAGAGAGCCAGCGTGGTGTAGTGGCTAGAGTGCTGGACTAGAACCGGGGAGGCCAGAGTTCAAATCCCCATTCAGCCATGAAACTAGCTGGGTGACTCTGGGCCAGTCATTTCTCTCATAGCCTAACCTACTTCACAGGGTTGTTGTGAGGAGAAACCTAAGTATGTAGTACACCGCTCTGGACTCCTTGGAGGAAGAGCGGGATATAAAATGTAAAAATAATAAAAATAATAATAAAGCCAGTCACTGATATAGGTGGTCTTGGGTAACCCCAGGAAGCATGGGTTCAACTGTGGGGGGGAGCTTTCACACACACCCCCAATAGTGCCTCAGAACACCATCAAGGCGCTGAGGGGGGCGGGGACATGGTGGCTGAGACATGGTGGCTGAGAAGAGCTTCACTCATCACTGCCATCATCAAAGTAACCCCTGACCACCAGCCTGGGGTAGTCACCAACATAGAAGGGTCACCCAAGGGCACTTTGCTGAGGATCCCTACTCAAACCTGGAGCTAGTGCTACGAGGGCGTCTCCTCAGTCCCAAAAGAGACTGTTGTTGTGAGTGGGCCTCCTTCCCCTATCCCAAAGGAGAGGAGAGCTGGTCTGGTGGTAGCAAGCATGATTTGTCCCCTTAGCTAAGCAGGGTCCACCCTGGTTGCATCTGAATGGGAGACTAGAAGTGTGAGCTCTGTAAGATATTCCCCTCAGGGGATGAAGCTGCTCTGGGAAGAGCATCTAGGTTCCAAGTTCCCTCCCTGGCAACATCTCCAAGATAGGGCTGAGAGAGATTCCTGCCTGCAACCTTGGAGAAGCCTCTGCCAGTCTGTGTAGACAATACTGAGGTGGATAGACCAATGGTCTGGCTCAGTATATGGCAGCTTCCTCTGTTCCTATGATCCTATGGGCAGCCCCAAAGCACCCCAGTGTCCTTTGCCCTCTTACCTTGAGATCTCTATGAACGATGCCCAGGTCATGCAGGTAGTTCACAGCCTCCAGCACCTGCCGGATGAGCTGGCTGGCGTCCTTTTCAGTGTAGTAGCCTCGCTCAATTATGCGGTCAAAGAGTTCCCCACCTGTTACACTGCAGGCCAGAGAGAGAGCCGATTTACATTCCGGATCTCCCTCAGCACCTGGACTAATTTAACAGTGAGATGCAAGTCCCTTTCTCTAAGCAGAAAGATAATTCAGAAAAACTAACATCCACCCCAGCTTTAAAAATTTTCCTGGGGCAGTTTCTGTTGCCGAGTTGCCTGGTCTTCCCTGATACTAGGAGCAAAGCCAGGACAAATTTGGGGATTATAATGAATTCTCCCTCTCTCTTCAGATCCCTCTTCCAAAAGGAACTTTTGCATGAAGCATTATTCCAATTCAGACATTAGGCTATATGAGTGTACAAATGTTTGTACACTCGTACGTGTGTGTGAGAATGACTATACCTGTGTTCATTTTAAAAACAAACCTGGATAGGCATGGTACAGATAGGAAGTGTACTTCTGTATCTGCGTTCAACAGAACATGTGAATGACTGTGCCTGTGTACAGATCTGTACCTGTGAGCACTGTACACTGGTTGCACAAGTGTTGAACATAACATGTGAATGGGCCTATTGGCTTGGCCTCTTAGCCTTCAGCCAACTGTGACCATGCCCAAGCACCTGAAAACGGCACTGGTCCCCTCAGTCCTTTCCTCGCCAGGTCTTCCTCTCCCTGTGTTGCCTTCCCAACCCCCAGTGTCAGAATTTAAACAATAATAGCAACAGCAATAGCAATAGCACTTACATTTATATACCGCTCTATAGCCGGAGCTCTCTAAGCGGTTTACAATGATGTAGCATATTGCCTCCAACATTCTGGGTACTCATTTTACCGACCTCGGAAGGATGGAAGGCTGAGTCAACCTTGAGCCCCTGGTCAGAATCAAACTTGTAACCTTCTGGTTACAGGGCGGCAGTTTTACCACTGCGCCACCAGGCGCAACAATAAGCTCCTTGGTGGTGAGGCAGGGACTCCTCTCTCTTATTTCGCCCATGTTACTTTGTGAAAAGTGCCCTACACAGAGATGGTGCTATGTATATTTATCCATTTTGTCCAACCCCTCGCTGCTTGGTCAAAGAGGCACCATTTAAAGTGTGCCTCTGTAAAGCACAATCATAAAACACAATCTGCTTGATGAAAAGACAATCTTATACTCAACAGGAGCAACTGCTCCATCCAACCCCCCCACACACACACACACCTCTCCAGCTGCTGGCTGTCCCCTCTGTATTCTTCTTCTTAGATTGTGAGCCCCTTTGGGACGGGGAACCATTTCCTTATTCCTTTCGCTAAGTAAACTGCTTTGAGGGCATTTTCGTTTAAACTAATAATCACTCATTCGTTCAATTTTGTATAAATAAATAACAGATGTTGAATTTGCCACTCCCAGTGCAGAGGGTCTCTCTGGAAAGGACAGCTCACTTCCAAAGAGCACTGGGGCACACAGACACCCCCAGGCCAGTCTGAAAGGCAGGGGCAAGTTTGGAGCAGCAAGGATCACTACTCACAGCTGCATGGCCAGGTAGAGATGGGTGGGGCTCTCGTAGATGTCTTCCAGAGCCACAATGTTCTCATGCTGAATCCTGCAATGTAAGAAGTTAGCAGTGGAGGAAGGGTGGGCAGAATTAGCACTCCGGGATTCTATCCAGGCTCTGGGAAGGGTTCGTGATGGAAGCTCATGAGGTTAAGTACCTATCAGACTGCAAGAACCCAAACCCACTTTGCTGTCCCCACAAAAAGGAGACCCCTTATGCTCCTCCGCCAACCACAGACAACCGCCTGTGGTTAACTGCTCAAAACCCAATGAACAAATGTGTGGGGAAAGGGAGGGAAGAAAACAGACACAGACCCTTACTTTTTGAGCACAGCAATTTCATTCTCCACTGCTGCTTCCTTGCCCCGCAGGGCTTTCTTCGGAATACATTTGAGCGCCACCAGGTGTTGGGATCCATGCTCCTGTGCCAGGAGCACCTCGGAAAAGGCCCCTCTGAGGGAGAAATGCACCAGAAAGGTCAAGGGGGGCAGGGTAACTCACATCTCTACCTACCCACATACACACACACACACACACAATGGTCTCTAGAACTGGACGCAGGCAGCACGAGAAAAACCTAAAAAGCAGCTGTAGCACAATATGAGGAGGGCCAAGGATCCTTCAGGCAGGGTGTTTAGTCTGGGATTGCCACACCTTGTTCACAAACTCTTTTTTGGGGGGGGGGCAATGTGGGATATGGCATGTCGTCACCCATCCACTTGCTTTTTTTTCTTTTAAACACAGAAAATCTGACTTTTTTGAGACTGGCAGTCCAGCAGCACAATATCACAACTAAGAACAGTTAGCACTGCTGTTCCATCTTTTTTGAGAGGTGTGATTTTGACGTGTGCAGTGATGTCTTGGGTGGTTGAGCTCTAATAGTCGGCAACTTCGCTTCTCTATCTGGGCACACCTTCACCATTACATTTCCCTCGGCACCATTCTGGCGCCACGGTTGTTTGGGAATTGATTTTAATTTGCCCAAATATGCCTCCTTTAAAAAAAAATTAATTCTTCTCTGAATTAATAAGAATTAGAAACAACATTTAAGAAGCAGAAAATTGCAAGCAATTAAGGAAGAAAACTTGCAGGAATTAATCCATTAAAGCGGCCGCTTCAACTACATCGGGAGAAGGGCAAGAAACATCTTCAAGGCCATAATTAAAGCTCTGCTTTAGAATCATAGAATTTTAGAACTAGAAAGGACCCTGGAGGCCTTCTAATCCAACCCCCTGCTCAGCGCAGGAAACTGCTACAGCATCTCTGTCTGTCCAGCCTTTGCCCCAAAACCTTCAGTGATGGAGAGCCCACCTCCACAGGAGGCAGACTGTTGGACAGCTCTACTGTGAAGGCATTTTCCCCTAATGTCTAGCCTGAATCTGCTTCCTTGTGGAGAGCAAGAAGCTGTTCTTTGAGAGCACTTCCAGCTGTGTCCCTTGAAGCATCACCCACCTGCTGCTTTTCTGCTTGGGGTTGCAAACAGAATGGCACTGCTACTTCCACACCAGTGGGTTTTTGTGCCTTTTCATAGTGCTGTGTTCCACCCATGCCAAGAGGCCTTCCATAATGTTAGATGATAGAAGGACATAGGAAACTGCCATATACTGAGTCAGACCCTCGGTCCATCTCACTCAGTATTGTCTACACAGACTGGCAGCGGCTTCTCCAAGGTTGCAGACAGGAATCTCTCTCAGCCCTATCTTGGAGATACTGCCAGGGAAGGAACTTGGAACCTAGATGTTCTTCCCAGAGTGGCTCCATCCCCTAAGGGGAATACTTTACAGTGCTGACACTTCTAGTCTCCTTTTCATATGCAACCAGGACAGACCCTGCTTAGCTTAAGGTGACAAGTCACGTTTGCTCCCACAAGACCAGCTCTTTTCTCACCCTCCCCTTTTTTACCCCTCAAGTTTTGTGTATATTGTATTATCAGGGCATGCACATATACAGCAGGTATGCCTGTGTGCACCTCTGCCATTGTTTTTTTTTTTAAACAACTGGTTCCATGTTGACATAAGTTAACTATAAGCACTCATACAGTATTAGTGCCACATTAATAAGGCATTAAGTTACAAAACTATTGTATTTTTAAAAAACTGAACAAGGGCCCCTCACCAAAACACACCCTCCAGCAGCACCCTCCAATAAAAAAAAAGGAAAGGGAAAAGTTGTAGGTGTGGAGATGTGACTCAGTCTCACACACACACAAACACACACACACACACACCAGTTATAACTGAACGTCTCCACACCTATCCAAAGAGATGGAGCAGTATTGTTCACAACAGTCCACATGGGCAGTCATTGCACAGCTGTACTGCTGTTCTAAAACAAGTTAGATTTTCCATATTAATCAATCTGAAGACTTAAAGCTTTTAAGTACAGATTGGCAACAGATGGATGACAACAGTCATGTGAACCCACCCCCACCTGTTTCAGAGTCGATTCTCACACACATTTTCATCACTTGATGACTCTCTGATTAATGTGTGAGCTGTCTCCATCAAAAAGTATCGTGTTTGAACTGACATTAAGGGACATGCAAATTTCATCTGTGGCAACTGATTTGTGATAGCTCATTCACAAGTGCAAACATTATTGCTTCATATTACAGAGATAATTAACAACTGATAACCCTCCATACATGAACTGGTGCTTATGGCTTGCTTGCTTAGGTGAAAATCTTTTGAAGGGTCTCATCTCATATTCAAGGATCACACAACCTAGGTTCCATGCCTCTCCTAAAATTGTACATGTTGTCCAATTCCACTTCATCCCCAATTCCAAATTAAAGGGGGGGGGGATGTATGGTCTCGGTTAGGAAAGGGTTAACTCGCTGGCGTGCTCCCATCAATTCCCTGAACATCTAGTCTATTATTGTCCCATGCACGTCAGACATGTCTGGGAGCCCCCCTCAGCCAATGGGATGACAGTATGCAAATGAAGCAAATTGGGCTGCAGCGTTCCTTTCTGGGATCTTTCTGTAGGGGAGCACGTCCAACTGCTGGGACAGCAGAGGAATCGGGGGTGGCTAAAGATGACCGTAGGGCAAAGGAAGCAGGGGCTGCAGATTGGGATCAGCAGATTTGGGGGAGTGGACTAGACTAGGAGGATGGTGTACAAGTCCCCAGCAAGCTAGCACAGTGCAATGCTAACGTTGCCACCACAAAGTGGCAAACTGTAGCTAGCAATGTGCAAAGCTGCACTTTTCCCTCATGGGAAAAACTGGTTTTGCATACATGTAAGCACATGCATATTTAACATCTGTCTATTGCCTAACACTGGAGTTGAGCGAGGGCAGAGAGAAATCACAGCTTGGCCTCCTGCTAGAAGCTCCCTAAAGGTGGTTTAGAAGGCGGGGGGGAGAGATGCTAATGTGGGCGGAAACAGAGGACAGGGAACAAGACATCAGCAGAGGTGGAGCGGTCCAGAGCCTAGTAAGCCCATTTGCTTTCTATCAAGGAATGGGAGGCCCTGAATGCAAGGATGCTCCAGATCCAAACAGAGGATCACTGGCAGAACCCACACAGCTGCCAGGGCCCACGCTGGTCTCTTTTCAGGCCTCGGTTCACTCACGCGCCCAGCTTCTCCTTGACGTCGTAGACACTGGTGATGTCCTCAACCTTTTTCTTCCAGCCTTTCCCGAGCGGCATCATGGACAGCTGTAAGTGGGCAATGCACGATGAGCTGGAGATAGAAATTTTGGGAGGAGGAGGAGGAGGAGGAGGAGGAGGAGGAGGAGGAGGAGAATGTCACACACAAGGAACATGGAACGGGGTCAGCTTATTCCCATGACTTCTCAAGCAGTAAATCTCCCAGTTCTCCCTGCTGATACTGAACAGACATCAAATGCAGAACCCACACAGAGTCAGATCAAGGCATTATCGTCTCTGATAGCACCCTCCCCACTCATGTTACATCAGGAAGTTCTCTTGTGCAAACCTCATTTACATGAATGAGAGCTGTGCGAGAGACTACCCCCATTCATTTCAAGAGGGCTTGCATTGAAGGGATTCAACAAATAGTGCCCCCATGGATCAGATCTGACTGTATGAACATAAGAACAGCCTTGGTGGATCAGGCCCAAGGCCCACCTAGTCCAGCATGCTGTTTCCCACCATGGCCCACCACATGCCTCTGGGAAGCTCCCACAAGCTGGAGATAAAGGCATAGCCTCTCTCCTGTTGTTGCTCCCCTGCCTCCTGTTGTTGCATTCTGCCTCTGAACCTGGAGGTAGCCTATAGCCATCAAGGTCAGTAGCCACAGATAGACCTGTTTCTCCATGAAGTTGCCCAAGCCCCCTTTAAAGCCGCCACAACACCCCATGGCAGGGAATTCCATAGATTTTTTTATATGCTACGTGAAAAAGTACTTCCTTTGGTGGATCCTAATTTCCTAGCAATCAGTTTCCAGGAGGTGACCACATGGTGTGGCTGCTCTGCCAGGAGGTGCCACAGGACCCTGCAACATTTTCGCCACCCTTCCCAGAAACAACACAGCCCAATGCAGGCCTTGCTCTGTCATGCCAAAAACAATTACAGACAAGCTGGTTGGCTTATTACATATTTCTGCATGGCTGAGAGACCAAAACAGAAAGAACATTATCTCTGGTAACCCTTAAAATGGCTGCCAGGCAGAACCTGTTCTGTTTTCAGTGTCAGGGTCCAGTGCTTCTGGGCATGTACAGAATGGATTTTGTTCACCACGAACCACAGCCAGTCCAATACACCTGAAGGTTTCAGATCAGAGGGCGAGGCTTCCAAATTACCTTGAGTTCTGGTATCCATTCAAGGAATCTCATTTAGGTTATACAAAGCTGACTTCTTCCAAGTCAAACCATTGGTCTATGTAGCCCAGTATTGTCTACATTGACTGGCAACAGCAGCAGGGATTGAACCGGGTTCAATCTTTCCCACTGAGCTATTTGCTCTTCCACGGACCTATGGCCCCTCCCCATATGCATGCACACATATGTCTAGATCACAAATCCAGATCACCCATTTACTGGACAACTCAGTGGTTCTACACTGGGAAGCGGCAACTGGAGGTTCCTGGGTCAAAACCGGCCTCTGAGCAGGGGGCACGGCGGGGGTGGGTGGGGGGTTTGATACCTGGCCTTCCAGTTGCCAATCCAAGGGTAAAAGATAGGCATGGAGGGTGTGGCAGCTACAACAATGGCATCTGCCTGCAGGTTACTTTGTAGGGATGTAGGCTGGAGCCTTGTGGGCCAATCTCCTTCTCAAAAGAGCCATGCTGAAAAGCTGTTCCTGACCAGGGCTCCACACACTAGCTGTGTGACAAGCAATTAAGTAGTATATATTCCAAAGGCACAGATCCCTTTGCTTGAGAGAGAGAGAGAGCGCACGCACGCGCTGGACAGAGAGAAAGTGTGAGAGTGTGTGTGTGTGTTTGCGCTGGACCTGAGATGGCAACTACATTATGGTTATTATGGTGTAGAAAAACATAGAAAATCACAACACAAATACTTCACGTACACTTTTTTTGCAACTTAGAAATCCACTTTGAATCTTGTTCACTGCTGCACCACCATCACATACACACACACACACACACACTGAAATCACACTCCCGCACCTCATCTTTAAGATGTTAAGCAATGGTCAATGCAGAGGCGTAGCTAGGGAAAATAGTGCCTAAGGCAAACACTGAAATTGCATCCCCTGTCCAAACATCTGACACCCATCTTTCAGATAACTTTACCGTAATATCAGCTGAAAAATACAAGTCAAGCTCATTAATCTTTTAATATTTCAAAAACTATTTAGCAGTGGATTGTAGCCATACCAAAAAAATGCTGGAAAACTAAAAATTTCAGTATACTGGGGCTCATGAAATACCCAAATACTATGTGGAGGTGTACTTGGGAAACTAAACAGAAGTGCCTGTCTAATTCCCTACTAAGCATTGTAGCATCCCTATTACATAAGTTTTAAAAATAAATGGAGAATTTGACTTTTCCCAGATACTCTGAAAATAATTAAAGGATATGCAGAGTAAACTGTGTCACTGCTTGGAATATATTCTAGTCTTTCAGAAAGACAGTTAAAATGAGAGCAAGAGAGCAAGAAACTCCCAGTGGGCCTTAATACTAAGGATTTCACACCGATTCAAAGACAAACTCACCATTAATAGCCATATTATTAAGACATCACATTTAACTCACTTATCACAAGAAGCAAAGTAAGAGCAAAATGAATACAATCCTAGCTCATAAGCTTCAGCTCAGTATTCACAAGCCCTGATTCTCCGTACATAGTGCCAAACTAAATATGTGTACAGTGACTTATATTACATTTAAAAAAAAAAACCTGTAGCCCATTCAGGGGGCTTCCTAAAGGCTGTGGGGAGTCTGCAAAGGTCCCTCCACCCCCCACTGGCCTCTAGGGCTTTGCAAGGACCATTTGAGCATGTGCAGTGGCCATTTTTAAAAAAAATATTTAAAAATGGCCGCTAAAAACAAAATGGCTACCGTGCATGCTCAAATGGCCTTTGTGAGGCCTGGCATGTGAGCATGCACGGTGGCCATTTTGTTTTGAGCTGCCATTAAAAAAAAATTTTTTTTTAATGGTGCCCCCCCTTCAAGTGGCACCCGGGGCACGTGCCCTGACTGCCCTCTTCTAGATATGCCCCTGGGTCAATGTGTGTCATACACAAAAGTACTGTTTCCCAACTTTTGACTATGAGTACCAGTGGACCACCAACAAATTTACTTTTGTTTGGGATTCACCAAACAATTTAAAATTCCATTTAAATTCCTATCAGATGCTTTGTGAACATATAAGCAAAATAAGGTAAGACCCTGCCCCTAAAAACCTAACAATCAGTATGTGTACAGCTATGCCCCTCCAATCAGGACTGCCAATTTTTCTACTGATCCCTGCTCCTGTACCTTTACAGCAGCTTAGTCTGCAGGCATTAACAAGGGCAATAAGAACATAAGAACAGCCCTGCTAGATCAGGCCCAAGGTCCATCCCATCCAGCATCCTGTTTCACACAGTGGCAGTATTCCCTCCAACAGGGTTTCCCAGATGTTGACTACAACTCTTAGAATCTCCAGCTGCAATAGCTTTTGCTTGGGGATTCTGGGAGCCGTAGTCAACAACATCTGGGAATCCTTGTTAGAGGGAACATTGCACAGCAGCCCACCAGATGCCTCTGGGAAGCCCACAGGCAAGAGCTGAGGGCATGCCCTCTCTCCAACTGTTACTCCCCTGCAATGGGCATTTAGAGGCATCTTGCCTTTGAGGCTAGAGGTGGCCTTTTTATTCCTATGTAGCAAAAAGCTTTGTTTGCCGATTTCTGAGGATTCAGCTGCTGGTAAAGGCACAGGAACATTCCATGCTCTTTTTTCTAGTCAGTTGGCAATGCTAGGCTATAGACTTTACACATGAGCTCATCTGGAGGTGGGGGGAAGTATTATGTAAATACAGACATGTTGATCTTTCTCCTAATATATAGGAAAGAATACAGAGAAGTTAAACATGAGGAATTAGTCTCACGTATACCAACAGCAGCTAGAATTTTGTATGTTAAATATTAGCAATAGCAAATGATAAATAGCAATAAAATAATGGCGAGGGGAAAAATAAGAGATTATATATTAATGTCTTCTCAAGAAGACAGATCAAGCCAGTTACCTACGACTTTGTCACGTCATGGCTGGATTACTGTAACATGTTCTTCGTGAGGCTGCCCTTGAAGAATATTCAGAAACTGCAGCTACTGCAAAATGCGGCACCTAGGATTTTATCCGGAGCTGCCCGCTGGGGTCATATTACACCCATTTTGAAAGAACTACCTTGGTTGCCAATTTGTTTCCAGGTCCAATTAAAGGTTCTGGTTTTGACCTTTAAAGCCCTTAACAGTTTGGGCCCAGGATACCTGAGGGACCACCTGCTCCCAACAGTTGCTGCCCACTTGATGAGGTTATCTGGGGGAAGCGTCAGCCGTCGTGCATGTGGGACAGGGGCCTTCTCAGTTCTTGCCCCCAGACTTTGGAATGCTCTCCTGGTGGGCATCCGCTCCTCAGTCTCCATCACAGTTTTTTGAAAGCAAGTGATATCTTGGCTTTTGACCCAGGTTTTTATACGAGTGGTGTTCTTGTTGTCGCTACGCTGTATTTTATGGTCATTTTGTGTTTTTAATTAGTTTTGTATTTTTATATTCTAATTTAATATTTTTTATTGTGTAACTTTTATATTGTGTTAAAATGTTTTGTAAACCGCCTTAGGATTGTTTTAATGAAAGGCGGTATATATGCTCCCCAACAGAGTTCTTGTAGTATAGAAGCCCTTCCTCCATAACAGGAGGAGTCACTGTAATTGCTCCATTTTCCTCTCTAGGCCTCCTGTTGTGAGTGCCAGTTCAGAGTGTTTGTACCTGGGGCTGGACTCTGGGGACAGAGTGGGGATTCTGTTGGTAAACCGCCCACCCCACTGCCCAGCTGTCCTCCTTGCCTGAGCTCACAGAGATGGTCTCAGATTTGGTGCTGAGGACTCCCAGAATGATTGTTCTGGGTGACTTCAACATTCATGCCGAGACTGCCTTGTCTGGAGTGGCTCGGGACTTCATGGCCGCCATGACAACCATGGGGCTGTCCCAACACGTTGTTGGCCCAACACATGAACTGGGGCATACTCTGGGATTTGAAAGTGGGTGATATGTCATCCATGCCCTTGTCATGGTCAGGTCACTTCCTTCTGAGGTTTAGAGCTTCAGCAGCCACACCACTCTGAAAGGGTGGGGGAACTATAAAAATGGACTCCAATGGATTCCTGAGGGCTCTGGGGGATTTTCCAGCCAATATGGCAGCCCCTCCTGTCAAAACCCTAGTTGCTCTCCAGAATTGAGAGATGGCTTGGCGGTTGACACAATCGCTCCCAAGTGCCCTCTCCCACGAAGCAGAGCCCTGTGAAGCGCCTTGGTATACTCCTGAGCTGAGGGCAATGAAGCAAGGTGGGAGACGACTGGAACGTAATTGGAGGAAAATTCGAGGTGAGACGGAACAAACACAGGTTAGAACTCATTATCGAGCCTACCCTGTGGCAATGATGGAACAGAAGAAATGCTTTGTTTCCTCCACCACTGCATCCTCTCAATGTCGTCCAGCACAGCTTTTCTGGGTGGTGCATGGCCTCTTGAAATCTGGCCCCAGGCAAGATGTATTAGAACCTTCAGTAGCACACTGTGATGCATTTGCACAACACTTTGAGGGGGAAGGTTGCTCGCATTCACTGTGAGCTGGACTCTACAGTTGATGCAGGGTCATTGGGAGAGGTGTCCAGAATAATAACTGGTCCATTTTGCTGGAGGAATTCAAATTATTGGTGCCTGAGGATGTGGACAAGGCATTTAGTCGAGTTTGGCCAACCACATGCTTGCTTGACCCTTGCCCTTCATGGGTATAATAAAATGAAGGAAGGGAATTTTTAAATCTAGTAAGGAGTGAATTTTTTAGCTGGGTCCAGCATGCCTCATTGAGAGAGGGAGTGGTCCCAGCTTCATTGAAGCAAGCTATTATTTGACCACAACTAAAAGAAACCCAGTCTGGACCCAGAGGATGTAAACAACTATAGGCCTGTGGCCAATATTCTCTTCCTGGGCAAGGTACTTAAGCGTGTATTGGCTGACCAGCTCCAGACACTCCTGGAGGAAACAGATTATCTAGTTTCATTTCAATCAGGCTTTTATTTGAACAGAAACTGCTTTGGTCACCCTGTGGGATGACCTGTGCAGAGAGGGCGGGGGAGTGCAACCCTGTTGATTTCCTTGGATCTCTCCGCGGCTTTCAATACCATTGACCATGGTATCCTTTTGGATAGGATGGCCAAGTTGGGTGTGGGAGGCACTGCTTGAAGGTGGTTCCACTCCTACCTCAAGGCTCATTTCCAAAAGGTGGTGCGGGGGGGGGGATTACTGCTCAGTCCCTTGGCAGTTATGCTTTGGGATTCTGTAGGGTTCCAATCTTTCCCCTATGCTGTTTAACATCTACATGAAACCGCTGGGAGAGGTCATCCAAAGATTTGGCCTGAGGTGTCATCAGTATGCAGATCAGGATCTCTCTTTTTCATCAGACGCAGGTGAAGCGGTGACTGTCCTGAATCAGTGCCTGGATGCAGTAATGGACTGGATGAGGGTAAGCAAGCTGAGACTCAATCCAGACAAGACAGAAGCACTGCTGGTCAGTGGTTCCTCCTTCCAGGTGAGTAATGTCCGGCCTGTACTAGATGGGAGTCGCCCTCTCCCTGAAGGTCCAGCACCATCACTAGTGGCCGCTGTGGCTCAAAGCACCTTTATCAGCTTCAGCTGACATACCAACTGCAACCTTACCTAGATAGAGATCGCTTGGGCACAATTACTCACACTCTGGTAACCTCTCACTTAGATTACTGCGATGCATTGTATGTGGGGCTGCCTTCAAAAACAGTCCGCAAACTGCAGCTGGTACAAAATAGGGTTGCAAGATTATTAACTGGGACTGGACGCTTTGATCATATTATGCTAGTGCTTTGTCAGGTGCACTGGCTCCCAGTTCACTTCTGGGCCCAATTCTAAGTGCTAGTTTTAACCTTTAAAGCCCTAAATGGCTTGGGACCAGATTACCTGAGAGAGCGCCTTGCCCCATACGTCCCGACCCAGACCTTAAGATCTTCTTCAGGGGCCCTGCTCCAAATGTCCTTGCCAAATGAGGTGAGGCGAGCGGCTTACTAGAGAGGGGGCCTTTTCGGTGGTTGCACCCCATTTATGGAATAGCCTCCCCAGTGAGGTTCACCAGGCATCACCACTTTTTTGTTCACTCAGGCCTTTTAAACCTTGATTTTTAAAAAAGTTTTAAATTGTGTTTTATTGTATTTTGTATTCCGCCCCCCCCCACCCCACATTTCTGGTCTGCTGTGATTTAACGTGTTATGTCCCACACACTTAATGTTGTGTGGGACATTAATATTGTGTGAGGATAGAGGGAATGTGAATTCTGTGCCTCTGATGGTCAGTGTGTGTGAATAACGCTATATTTTTATTCATTCATTCATTCAGTTTATATACTGCCCTCCCTAAAGTGACTCAGGGTGGTTTACATGAAAAACAACACACCCTCACATAAAACAAAACAACTGAAATAAAATAAAAGCATTTAAACCAGATTAAAATTAAAACTAGATATCATTATGTTGGGTGTACTGGGCAAGTGCATGCTCGCATGTGTGAATGAACAATGGTGGGGCAATAGCTCAGAGGTATGTCTTACATGCAGGAGTTTCCAGGTTCAAGCTCCAAAATATCCAGATAAGGCTAGAATAGACCCCAGTCTGCCAGTCCTGGCAGGACCAGTTCATTGAGGTGAACACCTCCCTGCCCTGCTCCCTAGGCCGGACCTGGCATGGACACCACCCTCCCAGTCCCAGCCCCGCCTACCTTGCCAGCCTCACTGGCCCCGATGCCACCTTTCAGCCTCACCTTCTGGGGCACACCACTGTCTGGTTATCGCAGGCCGGTGGAGAGGCAGTGTGGACGCAGCTTGCCACCAGCAGCTGCCTCTCCTCATGGCCACTGCCACCCCAGCACTGCACTGGCAGCTCACTCATGTGTGTTCTTATTCTCTACTATACCAATGTGGTTCTTATAGACCTGCAGCTCCATTGCAGGATGGAGGGAACAAAGCAGACAAGTTGGTGGCGGGAGAGGAGAGAGAACCGGAGCGCCAGCAAGCAAGCACTGAAGAGAGGCTGTCACTGGATGCAAGCTCCATCCATGTTGCCTTAGGCACCAGCTTAAAATCCTAACCAGTGGCACACCCTAAAAGGTGAGGCTGCTGGCAAGGAGGAAGAGGGAAGGCATTGGGGCCAGGGAGGGGCAGCGAGGAGGGAAAAGGTAAGGGATGGGGCAGCAGCTGGAGCGATGCCCACGGTGGGGGGGGGGGACGACACTTGCTGCCTTGTGGCACACTCATCAGCTGAGGCTACCTTGCCTCATGGGGAAGCCTCCCTTGCCCTGGAGAGATGCCACTGCCAGCCAGTGCAGAAAATACTGACCTAGACAGGACATTAGTCTGACTCAGCTTAAGGCAGCTTTATAGGTTTCTAATGCTAGGGAATTCATGGCTGCGTTGTCTGAGACGAGTCCGCAACAGAAGGTCCCGACAACAAATCCGGCCTCCGAAAAAGTGCTCCCCTGGCCTCCTAGTTACCCATCTAGAGGCAGAAGGTAGGGAAAGCTGCATCTTTGGCAGCAGACCTTGTTGACAGGTCACTTCACAGGACAGAGGTTGAGGCACTAGCCCCATCAGTCCTTTGCAAAGTGGCCCTTCTCACAAACTAGCTGCTGATTAGGAGGCGAGTACAGTCTGTGCATTAGCAAAAGGCTTGGGTTAATCTATCTCCAATCAACCTGTTGCATGTGTGCCTTCCCTCCGGAAGTTCAGGGCAACACACCCAAGATCTTAGCAGTCTGGACACACTAGCAAGTGTCCATTGCCTGGCTCCTAAATTTGGGGGATGGATACTAGGCAAAATTTGCCAAGGTCTGCAATTGCCTGTTGGATCTATAGGGCTATGAGACTGCATGTATTTTGTTTATTGGCAAGATTTATTATTTTTGTGAGCTCAAGCAGTATTACACAGGATGCAATTTTTATTATCATCATCATCATCATCATCACGATTATTAAAGAGCCAGTGTCTTGTGCAGTTAAGAAACACTAGTTGCATCCAGCCATTCTTATATTTTCTTAGGAATGATAGTGATGGTGTTCTATGTAGGGGAGGGCATCATGTTTGGCATGGGGTGAGTTTCACTGAAATATTAGGGAATACTTTTATGTACATAGTAGATGTAATATGTATTAAAATTGTGTGTTATGTTACAGTGACATGTTTGGTGTCTGAAATGTTATTGTGCTGAGATAATGTGTGGGAGCAGCAATGTTTGGTGAATGGAGATTGTTAGACTCTGCAGAAATATGACTGCATGTGTGTGTATAATCTCATTTTGAAAATGTGCATGCATAGAAGCGAGGACTGTCTTGTCATCCCTAATAAGCTGTGCATATAACAGGCACACTTGAAGCTGTGATATAAATAACAGGGGTTTGCTTGCAGGAGAGATGTGCAAATGTGTGTTTGTGTGTGCGCACGCAGCCTTGTTTTGTGGTAATAAGACCTGATGCTGCATAGATAGATATGAAGGGATCATCAGTGATATAAATAGGCATGAATGGGGAATGATGGAGGAATGAAGCCATAAGAAGGGGGTTCATGTGCGGCTGGAGAGACTAAGGTGGCTGGAAGGAGAGAGGAGAGTTGGGGCAGACAGAGGACTAGATATGGGGCATTTGCTGAAGGAGGGAAGCATTTTTAGACAGATGCATGAAATGGGGAGGAGGAGGAAGAGGGCATGTGGAGAACGATGAAGCCAAGGAAATGGCTGGACAAGCTGATGAATGGATAGAAAGGATTCGGAGTAATGGAGAAGAAAAACAATAATAATGGATGGGTGAATGGATGGCTTTGAGCTCCGATGGGTGGACAAGTTGCCGAAGCAAGTGGAGAAAAAGCATAGCACAGGATACACTGCACAAGCACAACACACAAACCTCGCATGCATTCAGCAGCAACAAAAACAGATTAATTGAAATATCACAGATACAGACACCCACACCATCTTCAGCAAAACGATCTATCCACCTGTTCAGATGCACAGCAAATTAGAACGTCTATACAATGAAAGAATATATCGGGGTGGTTTTCATCCTTCACCCATGCAGACCCGAAGAGACCAAAAGAGACAGCCGATTTGTCCACAGCACATTAGATATGCAGTATTTTCCCCATCAACAACCAGGCTGCAAGAAAACTGGATGGATCCAATGCACAAGTCCACAGAAACTTTATTCAGCCACTTGCCTGCCTTTACACACCACACCACACACACAGAGACCAGACACCTCTAAAACGATTCCTCTGACATGCACAGACTTCCGAATTTTTTAGCGCATACATCAACATTAGCCCTCCTGCGGGGCTCTCTGGTAGCAACGTGGGCACACAGAGCCTTCTTTCTATATGAATGAGAAAGCTCCCTGCCAGCAACACAAACACAGCCCCAGGCAACCACAAGGCTGATGTGTATTCGAAACCTCTCTCACGCTCAGGTTAACACACACCCCACACCGCTCGCCCCTCTCCTCCTCCCTAGCCAAGGTGCCCCTACCTCTCCAAGTTTCACACCCTACTAGTCCGATCCACCACCCCGCGCGTTTCCACTGCAATCCGCTTTCGTTTACATTCCTTCAGCGTCCGCATCCTGCGCGGCCGCCAGCCTGGTGGTGCAGGCGAGTCGCGGGGGTGGGGTGGGCGAGTGGGCTGTGTGCGCGCAAGTGTGGGGCCGTGTGCGTGGTGGACACACGCAGGAAGGGGCTTGCAGCGAGCCCCACACTTCTCCGCCCCCAAGCCCCGCTCCCTCTCTTAATCCCAGGCCAGCACCTCCTTCCTACCTGCTGCAGCCAGACGATGAGCGCCCTCCCGAGTTAGCCTATCCTGGCGGCGGGCAGCCCCCTCCCCACACCAGCCCAGCCCGACCCGCCTCCCCGCTCCACGCTTGGCGCGCTGGGTTACTCCACCCACCTCATCCGTCTCCCTTAAAGCATCTCCCCGGCCCGGCCTTGTAAGGAAATAACAGGCAGACCTCCTGGTCTTTCTGAGGCTGCTGAAAATCGACCAAAGAGGGACGTTAGTAGCCACTCCGGAGCTGGACTACTGCCTAACGGCTTTGTTGACCGGGAGGATTAGTGGATGGCTCCTCCGTCTCAACGGCTGTGTGGGGTCCTCCTGGGGGTTAAGTCCTGCGCTGGGGCCCCCAGGCAGTGTTCCCTCTAACAGGGATCCCCAGATGTTGACTACAACTCCCGTAATCCCCAAGCAAAAGCCATTGCAGCTGTGGGTTCTGGGAGCTGTAGTCAGCAACATCTGAGGGTCCCTGTTAGAGGGAACACTGCCCTCATCATGGTGGCTTGGGCCCTCGCCCCACTCTCTGCTGCCTGCCCACCGTCTCCAGTGCCCTCTGGAGAGGCTCACAAGGCAGCGGTGAGAAGCAGTGGGCGCCTTCTGCTCAGGACTGGGGTTTGGAGGTCAAGTCTTCTGATGAAAATAGGCCTCGTGATCCTGTGCCCAACCTGGCCAGCTCCTGAGCATTCGCCACGATAGCTCAAGTGGAGCACCAAGTCCAGGAAGAGTATAGCTCTGAATTCCTTGTGTGGCATATGCTTGTGTAGCATAGTGGTGCTAAGAGACTGCACGAGGAATAAGGATGTGTCCCCATTTTGAATCTGAGCCTTAGCTAGAGGCTCAGGAGGTAGCTTTAGGAAAGCTCTTCTTCAGCCCAGCCTTCTGTCTGCAATACAGGCATCATAATGCTGACCTTCCTTGTGTGGTTGTTGTAAGGATTTACAAGAAGGTAATCTACATGAAGCACTTTACATATAGAAGGAGGACAGCTGGTCTTGTGGTAAAAGTAAAGTTGTGCCATCGAGTCGGTATCGACTCCTGGCGACCACAGAGCCATGTGGTTTTCTTTGGTAGCAAGCATGAATTGTCATCTTTGCAAAGCAGGGTTTGCCCTGGTTCACATTTGAATGGGAGACTACATCATGTGTGAGCACTGTAAAATATTCCTCTCGGGATGGGGCCACTCTGGGAAGAGCACCTGCCTGCTTGCATGCAGAAGGTTCCACATTCCCTCCCTGGCAGCATCTCCAAGAAAGGGCTGCAAGAGACTCCGGCCTGCAACCTTGGAGAAGCCGCTGCCTGTCAATGCAGACAGTACTGAGCTGGATGGACCAAGGGTCTGACTCGGTATAAGGCAGCTTCCTACGTGTACAAAATATACATATACTATACATATACAAAATATACTTTGTATACTAGTTGCTGGAGAGAAACAATCAGAGGGGAGCTCTAATCTCATGCCCTGCTTGTGAACTTCGCAGAAGCATCTGGCAGGCCGCTCTTGGGGAAAGGATATTGGTCTAGAAATCAGGGTTTACCAGTCTTGGGTCCCCAGATGCTGTTGGACTTCAACTCCCACCATCACCAGCCACAAAACCATTGCAGCTGGATGATGAAAGTTGTAGTCCAACCACATCTGGGGGCCCACGGTTGGAAATCCCTGCCTGACCTGCTCTGGAAGGGCTCTCTTACTGTGTTCTCAGGAAGCGGAAATCTACCACATAAGAACTGCCTTGCTGGATCAGACCAAGAACAGTGCTTGAATTGTGGGAGAAAGGGTAGGGGGGCTCTTAACAAAAATCCCCAGGCCTCATCCCTGACTTCCCAATCTTAGCCAAATCTCAATCTCTCTCTCTCTCTCTCTCTCTCTCTCTCTCTCTCACACACACACACACCCTTCTAAAAGCAGTAGCTAAAGGAGCAGCTGTCCCACTTCCTAACCCCCATAATATGAGCACACACAGAAGAATCCATCTAGCTAACCCCATATTCTGGCTCCAGCCAAATGGAGGCAAAGCATGATGGAACTCAGTGGCAGGCATGAAGGCAACTGTTCTGGGCAATCAGAAGCACACTGCCTTTAATTATGGAGGAGGCTCCCTTTGGATCATTGTGTCCATTGATGGACCTGTCCTTTATGACCACAAATCCTGGCCTGGGGTACGTATGAGCAGTGGGGGCTGAAGCCAGCCAAGACCTGCTCATCAGACCTCCCTTTCCTTCCAGACCCCGTTAGGGTCCAATGGCGAGGGAGAATGTTTGTAGTAATAGAGAGAAACAAGGCATTTGCCACCAGTCGGCACAAGAGGGCACCTTTGCACCAACCACAGACGAGATTAGACAAAGGCCTATGGGTTGGGCTGTTGAACAGGGGCTGTTCACATTTGTCACTTGATTGCAGTATCAAGTGATGACCCGCAGGTGTGAATGATGCATTGCCACACATACAGAACCACAAACTGAATGCCTGTATAGTTAAGATAAGAATTTTCAACATTCTGCCATTTTAAGCCCTGAATATTCTATTGCTTATAAAGTCAAAAGTATCCACCCAATCCCTCTGAAATTGTGCACACATCAGCTAGGGCAGGGATTCTCAAACTTGGGTCCTCAGGTGTTATTGGACTTCAACTCCCATAATCCCCAGCCTCAGTGGCCTTTGGTTGGGGATTATGGGAGTTGAAGTCCAATAACACCTGAGGACCCAAGTTTGAGAATCACTGAACTAGGGGGAAGGAGACACCATTCCTCTGGATTTGGTGCAAATCCGTTGCAAAATGGCTGTAATAAAGCAGTTTAAATATTTAACTCCTTCAAAGAGGTTTCAATGTTTTGGCGACCTTTTTTCACCGCAGATAATGAGGCGCTTCACACGATCGGTGTGAAGAGCCGGAGGGGGTTCTGTGCGGAGAGCAGGCTTAGCCCACTCTCCCCACAGATGATCAAGAGGCAGCCCATGATTGCTGGCTACATCACGGAGCCGGCGGAGGCTGCGGGGATCAGGGGCCACACGGCCCCCGGAAGTTCCAGGATGCCCCGCGCAAGCATGCAGAGCATCCTGGAGAGACCCCCAAGCCCGGGAAGCTGCTTGCAGCCTCCCAGTCAGGGGTCTACTTGTGTGTCGCTGCATGCCGCGGTGACACATGAGCAAAAAGATGATGTTAATGAATCAAGGTTAACGCTCCGTTAACCTTGTCTTAGGGGAGGGGTAATTAGGTGGGCTAGCCACCTTGGGAGCACCAGGCTCGCTGGTGGTTCTCATGATCCCTGGAAAGTGGGCTAAGCTCCCTTAGCCCGCTTTTCAGTGGTCGTAAGAATAGCTTCAATGTATATTTTTAAATGTTTGATGTCTTTTTAGCGTTCTCCAAATATTCAGGACCATGAGAGACTGGGGCCTTTTGCTGGTTTGAAAAACATTGATCTAGTGATTTTTGAGTAATTACTGTTTGATTTAATCAAGCAGGAGAACTGTGAGATTTATGGGAAATTTCTGGGAAGAGAATCTGTAGTTTTGGACATGGTTGTTAAAGCATTTGTTATTTTTAATGATCATTGTCATTTGTGTGTGTGTGTGTGTGTGTGTGTATGTGTGTTTTGTATTTTTTTTAAGGAAAAAGATGAAGTACAGATTTAAAGTGAACACAAATTACCTGCTTCTTGTGTCCTTATTCACTGCTGAATAATCGTGAAGCGAGATCACCCTGTCACTATTACTGAATCCACTAATTTCATTTAATGGTGTTTTTTCAGCCGGGGGGCAAGGAGTGTGACTTTATCTTTGCTGAAGGTTTTACAAAGTTTTTGTTGTTCAACATCAGGAAGTTCTCCCTTGTGGTTTCAGTAAGCACTCCCCCATAGCGTTTAATCAGATTTCCCTTTTTAAAACACCTGGAAATTCAGTCATCCAAAAACCTTCAGTTTAAGGTGAGAGTTAAGATGCTTAATATTTTCATTCGTGCTCTAAAAAGAATGGAAATTGCTAGTTAAAGTGTGCATCTTAATTTCCATGTCATCTAAGTTGTAAAGACTTTGTACAGTCTGGTATATAATGATGGCTTTAGAAATTGGAGCATTGGTTACTCACTGTGAAGGCTTCTTCTTGCTGCTGCATCCAAAGGCGTCTCACGTGTGGGTTATACGCCTCCATGTCACTCTAGAAGGCAGAACTATGCAAATTAAGTTAGGCTTTTTAAGGCTGGGAGGAGCATGAGCCCCCAGTTATTTTAGGTCCAGAGGTGAAGAGCACCTCTATGAAGAAAAAACCACTTTAAACTAGCGTTAACTCAAGCCAACAAATCCAAACTGGAACTACTTATGGTAAACAAGAAAAGTCTTGTGGCGCCTGTCTAGGCTAGACTCTAGTAGGACAAAGAAGTTATAAAATATTCAGGAGCAGGTCAAAGCAAAAAGAGATTACCCCTTCAGAGTGTCCCTGTAAAGTAGGCGCTGGTGCTGCAGGGCGGGTCGAGACACCCTTGGATGCAAGCAGCAAGAAGAAGCCTTCATAGTGAGAAACCAATGCTCCATTCTCTGCTGCTGCAGTCCAAGGGCATCTCGTGTGTTGGGACATACCACAGCCATAAGTCCAACCAGGGATGGAGCCCCGCGCCTACTCTGAAGGGAGAACCCGGTGGAGAACTCGCCTCCCAAAAGATGCTTGGGCAGAGGTGAAGGCATCCAACGTAGTGTGTAGTAAAGGTAGATGATGCCCTCCAGGTGGCTGCTCAGCAAATATCCTGTACCAGGGCATTCGTAGAGAAAGCCGCAGATATAGCTGCAGCCCTGGTAGAGTGGGCAAAAACCTTAGTGGGTGGCCTGAGGTTTGGGGACTCATAGGCTAGAGCTATGCATGTCTTTAACCAACTAGCCAATGTGGCAGGGGTGACAGCCTGGCCCATGGTGCGAGGTAAAAAGGAAACAAAAAGTGACTCAGTTGTCCTAATGCGTTTTGCATATGTTTTAAGGCACCTCTGGATGTCCAGCTTGTGCCAGGCCTTCTCTGCCAGGTGAACTGGCTTAGGGCAAAAGGTAGGGAGAATAATGTCCTGTAACATATGAAAAGGAGATGCCACCTTAGGATGGAAAAAGGGGTCTGCACATGTTTCATGGCCGCCTCCATGCGTTTGTCTGCAGGGTCTTTGTGGTGCCTCTGAGTTCTCAGGTTCGTCACCCTCTGACCATTCCCCCTCCTCTCTTGGTTGATCACGATCCTCTTCCCACAAGGGGTCTGTAGGGAGTCCTGGGTTTTCTGGTGAAGTAGGTTCCTCATCAAGCAGAATAACAGGTATCGGTTCTCCCAGGGGTCTTCCTGGAGCCCTTTGAGGGGTTTCAGTGGGTAGGTCACTTGTCTCCCTAAGTAGTGGCTCCCTGGGATTGAGGGAACCTGGGTCAGAGAGCTCAGATGAGTGCACACTCTTATCTCTGTGTTTTGAATTAGATCTCCCCTTCTTGGCTTTTTCAACATGTTCTCGCTTCTTCTTCGCTTTTTTGGGGACTGGCTCTTCCAAGACTGAAGAAGCAGTAGAGGATGAGGAGGAAACCCGCTTGGTTCGCTTCCTCTTTTTAGACCGCAGTTGGTCATATTTCTCAAATGATTTCACCAATAAATCCCAAACCACATGCCCCAGGGCTTCACCCACAGGGGTAGGCTGAGGGAGTATGAATGCCCCCAAGGGTCCTGGGGTGGGGGAGGGGAAAATGTCCAGAAGACCCAGATTGTGGGTCTTAGATTGCGAGCCCTTTGGGGACAGGGATCCATCTTCTTATTTATTAATTATTTCTCTGTGTAAACCGCCCTGAACAATTTCTGGAAGGGCAGTATAGAAATCAAATAAATAAATAAATAAATAGCAGCAGCAGCAACTTGGGCCAGGCTCACTGGATAGGAAGTCGCTGCACTTCTGGTAACAACCATGTGCGTCATTGCAACCTTGGACGCTGTTGGGCCTGTTCCCGCGCCTTCAGGCGCCTCCATTGCCTTTGGGGCTCCTGTTTTCCTCTGTGCCTTTTGGCCGCTGACGAAGGCCATAGTTAGGGCTTCTAGGCCTTGGCATCCTTCTGCGCACCCCACAAGACTTCTTGGAGCATGTGGGGGAAACGGGGCTGCAGCCGCAGATGGCGGGCTGCCCACGGGGCTGGCGGGAAGCGGCAGTGAGGTTGGTGCCTGGGCCACTTCGCTGCCTTCCAAAATGGCGGCTCTTGCTCTCCCTTCTCCGGAACACACCTGTCAGCTGTTCGGCCAGGGCCGCGCATTCCACAGAGCTGTGCTGTGCCTCTGAGCAAGCCAGTGAACAGGACCTCAGGGGTGGGTTCCCGGCTGCTATAATGGCCTTTGGGAGGCCCTGTTTGCCTTTTGCTACCCTCACATGGAGTCCCATGTTTGCTCTTTCCATGCAGCAAAAGAGCAGAGAAAAACAGTAGAAGCACAGAGGGGGGAAATGAAATTGAAAAGCAAACTGGAGCTATCTCTCTCTCTCTATATATATATATATTGAAAAAAACAAAGAGCCTAAGAAAAGATCAAGAAAACTAATAAGAGCTGAGGAGAAGCTGCCTTCGAGCCAGGAAAGGAAAGACTGTGCTGTTGAGTCAGTGTCGACTCCTGGCGACTATAAAGCCCTGTGGATTTCTTGGTAGAATACAGGAGGGGTTTACCATTGCCATCTCCACGCAGTATGAGACGATGCCTTCCAGCACCTTCCTACATCACTGCTGGGAAACACACCAGCAGGGATTCGAACCAACAGCCTCCTGCTCTCTAAGTGCATTAGGTGGCTGCTGCGCCATTAGGCCTTAGAGCCAAGAAAGACTAAAAGAATGGGGGGGGGGGTTTCATGCTCCTCCCAGTCTTAAAAAGCCTAACTTAATTTGCATAGTCCTGCCTTCTAGAGTCACATGGAGGAGCATAACCCACACGTGAGACGCCTTTGGACTGCAGCAGCAGAGAAGAGGCTCCATGCACTCACACTTTGCCTTGGTCTTTCAGTTAGACATCCAGGCAGACATTTCACAGGCGCAGTTTCCCTAATCACTTCCTAGAGATGCCTCTGATTAATTTCTGCCTAATGCACCTCTGTTCAAGGCAAAGTGTGGGTGCATGGAGCCTCATTTCTAAAGCCATCATCATATACTGGACTGTACAAAGTCTTCACAGCTTAGAAGTTACGTTGGACACCTTGATTTGCAATTTCCATTCGTTTTAGAGCATGAATGAAAATGAAAAGCACCTTAACTCTCATCTTAAACTGAAAGTTTTTGGATTTCTGAATACAAATACAAATACGCAGTGCTTTCAGTTGAGTCAGTGCACACATTCAGTTGATGGTAATCAAGTGTATATTAACCAAGTGAAGAATGCAAGTGATCAATACAATATACATGTAAGAACCAGGCCTGCAGGTCCCTGTGATTTATGAAAGGAATGAATGAATAAATATTGCTTGCTTCTCCTTCTGAAAGAACTCTCTGAACATTCTGTAGAAAGCTAGCAAGTCAGGATGAAAGGTTCAGCCTAGTGGCCGGCCTTCCTCCTAAAATGCTATATTTCTATGGGTAGAGAGTTTTATTTTGTGTGGGAAGGGAATCATTCGGATGTGTTACCTCCAGTTCACAGCCTGAAATGGTAGAGTACAGGAAAAGCTTTATCAACTGATTTTGATGAATATATGGATTGATCCTAGGCAGAGGTCTAGGGTGGCCCAGTTTAAGGGGCTCCCACGAGGTCAGAAGCAGAATTCAGCTCTGGGTTTTTGTGTGCTCTAGAATTGCAGTTTGTCAGGTTTCAGTTCCCTCCTCCACCTGCCTGCATACTAAAAAGTATGTTGCAGTGGGGAGGGGGCAGCTTAGTAGTAGGGGACTCTGAAGAGCCACGGCCAGTCAGTGTAGACAGTATTGACCTAGGCGGGCCAGTGGTCTGACTTGCTAGAAGGCAGCTTTATCTGTTCATAAAATGAATGACAAAGAACGGCCATTGGAAAGTATTGTTTCCTTCTGAATGGCCATAGGAATCTCATAGAGAAAACTACATGAGACTTTGAAGAGATATATCTCACACGCCTATGCTCTTTTCCCAACATTAATTCCCCCTACCCCAAAGCTGCTATTTGCCCTGTTAGGGAAAACTAATATGTTCTTGTACATTTTCCCGAACAAGGCAAATAGCAACTTGGGGCAGAAGTGTGTGTGGTTTGCATTAGGGAAAATGAGGAACGGTGAGGACTAACCCAGGGTGGCAAGCCTGAAGCTCTCCAGCGGTTGCTGAACTACAGCCGTTGTGGCTGGGGAGGATGATGGGAGCTCTTGTCCAGCAATAGCTGGGGACCCAAGTCTGAGAAACCCCAGTCATGAGGGGATGATGCTGGTTTGTGCCATGTGGAGCCACCGAGAGAGACCAGGTTTCAGGGGCTTGGCCTTAAGTTTCAAGTCAGAGAGGACATCACAGGTTGGCCAATTTTGGCCCTGGCCAAGGGCCCCCCTCATCTGACACCCAAAGGCCTATATGGGGGAGTGGGGAGTGCCAGACAGAGGCATCCACCCCACAAGAGCCCCTGGTGGCGCAGTGGTAAAACTGCCGCCCTGTAACCAGAAGGTTACAAGTTCGATCCTGACCAGGGGCTCAAGGTTGACTCAGCCTTCCATCCTTCCGAGGTCGGTAAAATGAGTACCCAGAATGTTGGGGGCAATATGCTAAATCATTGTAAACCGCTTAGAGAGCTCCAGCTATAGAGCAGTATATAAATGTAAGTGCTATTGCTATTGCTAAGTCTGCTGTGCCGCCCGGAGTCTCTTTTAGTGCTGCTGCCTCCGCACTCACTTGCCCACCGCACTGCCAATGGAAACCTTCCATTGGCAGATGGGGACCTGGGTGGCCCAAGGCAGCGGCACCAAAAGAGTTTCACAGCAATGCAAGAGAGACTCACGATGACACACTGACTCCTTCCATTCTCCCCACCCCAAAAGGGAGTCCTCCCAGAATCCCCTGCAACAACGCAAGGGAGGCCTGTTCACCCAGGGGGAGGGAAAGTAGGCACCACTGAGAGACTCGTGGGTTGCTCTTGGCTCATGGTGGGGGGCAGCAGGGCATAACAGCTTCTCCTTTTTCCATCCTCTAAGGATGAGGAAGAGGGAAAGCTGCCACCATCCCATACCCCATCGCCCTCCATTTGCCAAGGGGGGCAACAGCTGTCGTCGACTGGCCTGCCAGTATGTCCACTACCCATAAGCCGCCTCCACATCCCCCCCCCCACTCACCTCCAGTATGCCGAGGCAGGGGGATGGAGTGTCATGAGGGGAGAGGGTGGGAGGAAGAGTACCATGAGGGGCCAATTGTAGGGCATTGCCTCCAGCAACCTGGTACCACACCTGTAGGGACTCCAGGGGAGGGAGTTAAATCTGAAGCCAAGAAGCTAGGTCCACACCTTTCTCTCCAGACAACATTTTGAGATCCATTGCCCAAGTCTCAGGAAAACTAGCAGGCCATTTATGGAAGTGACCAGAAATTCCATGTGATAACAGCAGAGGGCCCCACCTCCATTCTGCAAGCAGAAAGCCATGACTTCCCTGCCCTTACTAAAGGTAAGGTAAAGTGTGCCCTCAATGCCTTTCAGCATCTTCCTATATCGCTGCTGCCCGATATAGTACCAGCGGGGATTCAAACCGGCAACCTTCTGCTTGTTCATCAAACATTTCCCCGCTGCGCCGTAAAAGCCACTCTGAAACAGATCTCCTAGCCCAGAAGAGCGGAAGTTTTATTTCTTTCCTGGATGGGTTTGGAAATCTTTGGAGGACAGTATTTGGAAGCCCAGGTGAAGCAGAAAAGAGACCAGAATTCTAGAATACAAAATAGGTAAAGACTTTATTAAAGATCAATTTAATATTGGTAATAAAATTCAGCCATCCCAAGTCCTTGGGAAGGACTCGATGTCTGGATAAAACAAACTAGTCAATAACACCTTGCTGACTGTGTAAACAAGAAATAATAATAATAATAATAATAATAATAATAATAATACCCCCAGTGAGGCACTACCTCGGCGTGGTTGTGGGGCTTGTGTGCTCTGAGGAAGGTGAGAGCTATGCCAGAGGTCCAACCCAGGGACATAGCTATAATTGGGCGAACGGGTTCAAAGAACCCGAGCCGTGCCCAATCAGGAGCCGCCATTCGCAGCCCTGACACGCCCCCCACGTCTGACGTCAGACACGGGGGCGGTAGTTTAGCTCCCGAGCAGGGGCCGCGCAGCCCCGTAGGAAGCAAAAAAAAAGGCTAGCTCCTGAAGGGGCTGCGCGGCCCCTTCAGGAGCTAAGACTGGTGCTGCGTTCACAACGCAGCCCAGAAGCGGCTCTTCCCTGCAGGGGAAAGCCGCTCCTGGGCTGAACTGCAAACGCAGCACAAGCCTTTCTCTAACTGCCGAAGGGGCCGCGCGGCCCCTTCAGCAGTTGCTGCTTCTCCCAAACGGAGCCTCAAGGCTCCATTCAGGAGCCAGACCACGCCCCCCGCGTCTGGCATCAGACGCAGGGGGCGTGGCTATCCCCTGCATCTGACGTAAGACGCAGGGGGCGGGGCTATCGGGGCACCCACCGCAGCCACACACGGGCCACCGGTGGGCTAGCTACGCCCCTGGTCCAACCATACTGGACAGGTCTCACCAGAGGAGCCAGACGAAGAGTGCCTCTCCCATCAACAATATGGTGAGACATAACTTTAATAAATCTATACTGGATCGGTCGTCACCCGGGTCAACAAGGACTGTGCCAGGTGCTGGAGTCATTGGACATAATCGAAAAAAATATACGAAAAACACCAACAAGGAAATAATGATCTGCTATTACAAGTCTAGTCCAACTAGAAGAGGTTATTTAAAAAGCATGTACCAAATTTGGAAAGAGAAGCATCCAGATACAGAAATAACAGAACAAAGGCTAGCAGACCAGAGAAGATTCATAAGAAATAAAGTATTCACAGAAGTTGAGCTGGAAGAACTGCAAGGAGCAACACAGGCTCAAGACATGGAAGAAGAATTACCACCAACTGAAGAAGTTGCTCAGGCGCAGGTGGAGGAGGAGGTATTGGAAATAGAGGATGCAACTGTTGCTGAACTGTTTCAAAATCAAAACCAGGCAACCTCCCCTTTGCCTTCCCCTCAAAAACCCGAATGCCGTTTAACAGAAAAGCAACAAGAACTAAAGCAAAAAATAACTGAGCACATGAACCAAACAACCACCAGGGTTTGACTTCCAGCTCTAAAAACAGTTGCCAAAAAACAACTTGCTCAGGCATTAAAAGATGTCAATGCTGAACTTGCAGAAATAACAACCAAGAATTTGCAAGAAACAAACCAACTAATGTACAGTGCAGCAACAATAACAACACAAGAGCTCGGATATAAGATCAGTGGACCTGTAAAAAAAGAAAGTAGTACATCAACTAAATGGAAGAATAGATTAGAAAATAAAATTGCCAGGCTTAGATCAGATGCTAGTAAATTGAAAGATATGAAAGACAAGAAGCTGAAGAATGAAAACACCAAACAGTATCTGATCCAAAAATACCACCTAGATTCAAGGAAAATTAAAAATTGGACTGTGCCAGGCGACGATGAACTGCATGGCTTTTGGCTTAAACACCTAACAAGCCTTCATAAACAACTATCAAAACAGTTCAATCACATTTTGCAAGGAGGTGATATTGAACAATGGCTAACAACTGGGAAAACTCATCTCATCATTAAAGACCCAGTAAAAGGTGCAGTTCCAAGTAATTATAGACCGATCACCTGCCTGCCCACCATGTTCAAATTATTAACTGGAATAATAGCAGATGAAGTGATGCAACACTTATTAACTAACAAACAGCTTCCAGTTGAACAGAAATGAAATTGCCCGAACACCAGAGGCACAAAAGACCAGCTGCTGATTGACAAAATGATTTCAGAAAATTGCAAGAGAAGAAAAACCAATCTAAGTGTTGCATGGATTGACTACAAGAAAGCCTTTGACTCAGTGCCTCACACATGGATACTAAAATGTTTAGAAACAACTGGTGTCAGCAAAAACATTCAGATATTTATTTAAAAAGCAATGAGCATGTGGAGTACACAGTTAACAATCAATGGCGAGACACTTGGACACTTGGACAGGTTAGCATTAGAAGAGGTATTTTCCAAGGGGACTCACTATCCCCTCTGTTGTTTGTAATCGCCATGAGTCCACTTTCACAAATACTAAACAAAACAGGCCTCGGATACCAAACATCTAAAACGTCAAGTAAAATAAACCATCTGCTGTACATGGATGATCTGAAGTTGTATGGAAAGTCCCAGTCAGAAATCGAATCACTGCTAAACACTGTCCGTATATTCAGTAGTGATAAAGCAATGGAGTTTGGACTAGACAAGTGTGCTGCATTAATAATGAACAGAAGGAAAATAACAAAAACAGAAGGAATAGAACTGCCCAATGGAAGCAACATCAAGAAACTGGAAGAGAAAGAACATTACAAATACTTGGGCATTCTCCAGGCTGTTAACATTGCACACACTGAAGTTAAAAGAAAGATTGGAAGTGAATACATCAGGAGAGTTAGAAAAATCCTCAAGTCCAAACTCAATGGTGGGAACACCATACACGCCATAAACACCTGGGCTGTACCTGTTATCAGATACACTGCAGGAATAATAGACTGGACTCAGGCAGAGCTAGAGATGCTAGATCGTAAGACCAGGAAAATCATGACCATCAATCATGCTCTGCACCCCCGCAGTGATGTAGATAGTCTCTACCTCCCTCACAGCTCAGGTGGAAGAGGAATGCTGCAAGTCCATCAAACAGTAAAGGAGGAGAAAAGAGGCCTTGAAGAGGCCTATCAAGGACAGTGAAGAAGATGCACTTCAGATGGTCAATAACGAGAAACTATTCAACACCAATGAAAGAAAGCAGGCCTACAAGAAAGAACAAGTCAAGAACCGAGCAGAAAAATGGAAAAATAAGCCACTGCATGGTCAATATTTGCACAATATAAGTGGAAAATCAGACATCACCAAGACCTGGCAATGGCTTAAGAATGGCAACTTGAAGAAAGAAACAGAGGGTTTAATACTGGCTGCACAAGAACAGGCACTAAGAACAAATGCAATAAGAGCAAAAGTAGAAAAATCCACCACAAACAGCAAGTGTCCTTTGTAAAGAAGCGGATGAAACAGTGGACCACCTCATCAGCTGTTGTAAAAAGATCGCACAGACTGACTACAAACAAAGGCATGACAAGGTAGCAGGGATGATACACTGGAACATCTGCAAAAAATACAAGCTACCTGTAGCCAAAAATTGGTGGGACCATAAAATTGAAAAAGTGGTAGAAAATGAAGATGCAAAAATATTATGGGACTTCCGACTACAAACAGACAAACATCTGCCACACAATACACCAGATATAACTGTAGTGGAGAAGAAAGAAAAACAAGTTAAAATAATCGACATAGCAATACCAGGGGATAGCAGAATAGAAGAAAAAGAAATGAAAAAAATCACAAAATACAAAGATCTACAAATTGAAATTGAAAGGCTGTGGCAGAAAAAGACCAAAATAATCCCAGTGGTAATTGACACCCTAGGTGCAATTCCAAAACAATCTGAAGAGCACCTCAACAGCATAGGGGCCACATAAATCACCATCAGCCAATTACAAAAAGCAACTTTACTGGGAACAGCCTATATTTTGCGATATCTATAATAACCAACAATATTGATGATAAAATTCAGCCATCCCAGGTCCTTGGGAAGGACTTGATGTCTGAATAAAACAAACCAGTCAATAACAGCTGTCCGACTGTGTAAAAAAGAAATAATAATAAATTAATAACAATGTAAATAAATAAACTTTATTTGTTAGCTGCCCCATAACAAATTGTTCTCTGGGTGGCTTACAACACAACATTAAAACATGTGCTGCAATACTATGGCAGAATTCTACTGAGTAGCTACGGAACAAAAAAGCCAAATCCCTTGGCTTCATAGTCCAGTGCCTTATTACCAGAAAAGCTGCTTTATTACCAAAAGAGGGTGGCTTTAGAGCCCTCGCCCCCTGTTAAGCATATGGGAACTATTTTTGCTTTTAAAAGCTTTTGCCTTCATAGAGAAGTCCCTATTTTTCCTCCAAGCCCCTCTAGAAGTCTTTTATTTAATACCCTTGGCTTTCCTCCTCTCTCCCCCACTCCCCGCTAAGCAGGGTCTGCCCTGGTTGCACATGAATGGGAGATTTGATCTGTGAGCACTGTAAGATATTCCCCTTAGGGGATGGAGCCGCTCTGGGAAGAGCAGAAGGTTCCAAGTTGGCTGAGAGAGATTCACCTGCAACCTTGGAGAAGCTGCTGCCAGTCTGGGTAGACAATACTGAGCTAGATGGACCTATGGTCTGACTCAGTATATGGCAACTTCCTATGTTCCTATGTTCCTAGCTTGTGACTAAGACTCCATAAAAGTTATGGTTCCCTCTGGTTATATAGGATCTGAAATAATATTTTTTTTTGTATGTACAGCCTTTTTGTCAGTGGTCTGTGACCATCCTGAGGCTTTCCTGTGGCAGTGGCTTCCACAAGTTAATTATATGCTATATGTGAAAGAGTCAGTTGGTCTGGTAATAAAATTTATGTATTTATTTATTTATTCTTTCTTTCTGTGCAATTATACCCCACCCTTCAATGTGTGTAGATCCATTTTGTATTATTATACAAAAACAATTTGTCTCCTTTCTGATGACTGATCCAATACCTGCTTTCTGTGCTTTCTGCTCATATAAGAATTGTGCAAACAATGACTCCGTTATGCTGGTGAACATCCTGTAACCTACAATGGTTGACATCCAAATTAAGTTACTCAATATTACTACTCAAGAGCTATTCTAAAGAATTACTTAATGTCAATAGGACTTTTGATGAGTAATTTAGTTGGGGTGTTGCCCATCATCTTGTTCATTTTAGCAATCTGCAGACCACATCTGGAAATAAAACCCAGCTCCCAACCCCATGTTCTAAAGTCTCTCCCAGAGAACCTAGTCATCCTGGTTTAATTCCTCTCTTTGGTGGGGGGAAAAGATTAATGCTCTCCCAAATATATCACAATCTCAATAAAGGAGGGGAAGGAAGGAAGGAACTGCTTCAGATGGTTAGGGATTACAAAAGGCTTGACATTTAAAAAAAATAACAAGGAGATAAAGGGGAAAGGAGATTTAGGCTGCATTCAATTATGTTCAGGTTGCAACTTGATCAAGAATGCATTGAACTATACAAAAGACTCACGTGATTACAACCCCTGCAAGGTGACAAGGCCTGGAGAGATCAAGTGATATGCCCAAGGTGGTCACCCAAGAAGTACATAGTAGAGCAAGGGCCTTCTGCCCACCCCACCCCCACATCCCCTTCCATTCATTTCTTTTCCTAAAAAGCCCTGAGTAGTCTAGGTTGCTCTGTACAAAGAGCAGCAGGTCTGTGGGTCATCACTGCTAAATTTCCATGCCAAACCCAAATGTTGTATGGGCCACAGCCAATCCCCAAAAGGCTGTGTGTGAACTACAGCAGAAATTTCACCTCCTCCTGAGACAGCATGGAAATCCCCCCTCCTCCCCACCCATCTCACCCATTTTTTGCAGAATTGCTCATCCCATTTGTTATTCAGCAGAGGGGATGTAACTCACCATCTGCTGACTTTTCTTCCATCTGGGATAGGGGGTAAGTAATGTGTCAGCTGCAAAACGCATGTCCCCCCCCCACACACACACACACAGACAATATTCCACAGAGGCTATGACCTTTTCCTTCATGTAAAGGGAAACGAGGAGATGGAATGGGATACGGGGCCTACAGGGGGCAGGAGACAGTGAGAGGCTCTGGCTCAGATAAAGGTCTAAGCAGCACAAGAGAGACTTTGCTATATCGTTGGGGCAAGACATGGTATGTATCAGGCAGGGCTTCTCTGGTTTAGACCCAAACCATTTTTGATTGTTATTTTATATATTGCTATTTATACAACCCCATGAATTTACGTGGTGCTTTATGAAGTCACTTAAGATCCCTGCCCCAAGGTGCTTGCAGTCTAAATTTTGACAATGGAGGGGAGAGTAAAGGGGGGGGATGAGAGTGATAGGAGGAGCAAAGATAAAAAAGGTCCTCATTATTATTAGTAACATATTTTGTGAGCAGAGGTGCGCCTAGGTAATTTTGGAGCCTGGACCTAGTGGCTTTTGGAGCCGACGCCCCCCCCCCCCCCAGCAAATTAAGCATCATCATGCTCGCCCGGGTGATCACACCACCCGGGACAGACTAAAGAGGATTTGGGGGTGGGGGGCTGGGTCTGTGGAGGCCCTGCCGAAGTCCAGGGGTAACTTAAGAGACAGTGCCTCTGTGTGTGATTTTCCGTATGTAATCCTCCTCCCTGCTTCTCCCACCCTACCCGACAACATATGTCCAATAAATATGAAAATAAGGTGCCTAACAATTGAAATCAAGCATTCAGGTACTCGTATGGAGACTTCTCGCAGCCGTGTGAGTCAGGAAATAGGGCCCACCCAGAACGGAGCCAGAGGTAGGAGGGGGTGTCTTTGATGGATTTGCGGGAGGAGCCCCCCGGAGTCCCGAGGCAGAGCCCAGAAGGTTTTCTGGAAGGTCTGGAGGTGCAGCCCTGCGACAGACAGCTTACAAGCAATAGCTGTGGAGGAAGGCAACTCTGTCCCCTGCTTTCCTTGTAAAGCGATGCAAAGCAAAGCAAAACCTCCAAACAAGCGACCCGACCTCCCAACCCCAGGGCCATGTTTTGGTCCCGGTCAGTGGGCAACAGCCTCTAGGAATGATGAGCCCGGGGCCCCTTCCTTTCCCGGAGAGGCGAGATCATTGGAGGCGAGGAGGGAGGAATGGGTCTGTGCTGGGCAAGTCACATGCATGCCCCATGAGGGAGGGACTAGGGAGAAGCTCTTCCCCATCCCACGAATAGAGCGTGAGGGGACGGATCCTGCTTCTTGACGGGCATCCTTCCCGGGCATCATGTGCCCGTGCTTGGATTCTTTTTTTAAAGCGATCTCTCCGAGGCCGGGTTAAGAGGCAAATCCTGTTTATTTCAGGAGGTTGGTGGCTTAGGCGGCATGCTGGGGAAGCAAAGTGATTAGAGACGTAAATTATCTCATAATGAAGGCCGGTAGCACTGGGCAGGGGACCAGAGGAGCAAACTACTACGCCTGTTCTCCCCACAACACACACACTCTCTCCATCCACCCACCCCCGTGGCTGAACCATAAACTGGACATTAAAATCAGCCTGCAGTCCTAAGTAGTAGTAGTATTTAAAATATTTATACCTCACTCCTCCAGTGCACTACTGCTGGAGTGGCTCACAACAATAAGACAGACACAGATACAATAAAAGTAATAAATTAACCAATTTTGTTTAAAAAGTCAAATTAAAAACCACAATTATTCGGTTCAAATTAAAACTGAAAATGATAAGAAGCTAAAGAAGCTAAAGAACGTACCAGATATATATAACAATAATGGAGCATTAAAAAGCCTAAGAATGTTTGGTATTGACTGAAAAATATTTGAACCTGCAGTTATTTGAACTCTGTTTTATCTCTATGTAGTTTTAAGTTTGTTGACTCAGTATTTTGTTCATTTGTAATTCTTGTAATGCCGGTTTTTTTTTTAATTGGCCAATGGCTGTGCAATCAAGATGTAACATTAACCCACCCACCCCCTCTGCTGAACCATATAAATTGGACATTAAAATAAGCCTGCATTCTTAAGTATACTTACTTGATATTTAACTCCATCGAAATTGATAGTTCAGAGGAAATAGGTTTAGGATAGGAGCATTATTGTTATCTTTCTTTCAGAAATGTAATGTGTAGGGTAAAGCTCCCCTCACCCAAAATCTGCGTTGCCCTTTTTGTCCTCACTCCCACAAACCTCCAATATCTTGTTATGCAGCAGTTGCCACATGCTGTCATTCCTTCCCCAGCGAGCAGAAACTGCTTTTAAAAGGGTTACTGACAGTACTTAAGATCACTTCATGTGGTTTCATTACCCATGAACATACTTTAACTAAAAAAGCAAAGTGTTTGTGAGGCCTCACACTATATTACAATCTATTTTGCATTTTTCTTCCCGACTGCCTCGAAAACTAGTGAAAGGGTTGAGCAGGTGTTCGGAATTCAGAGAATTACATCATAAACATACATGCCAAATTTCATTGCAACATCTCATCTCAAGGGAGACAACACATTTTTGGCATGTGTATTGCATCTTTCCTGGCTCCCTTGAATATGGGTAAAGGGTCAGACTGATGTTCAGACTTGAAATGTAGAATGTCATCCTGAACATGCACACCAATTTTTCTTTCAACATCGCTCTCTTCCCCCCAAAGCATGTATCACTTTGTGGTAGGTTCTAAATCTTTCCCAGCCCCATTGGAAACAGGTATAGGGACTGAGTATAGAGACTTGAAATGTAGAATTATTTTCTAAACATGCACATCAATTTTCATCTGACTGTTTCAGCCTTTGGGGGAGATTTCATACTGCATTGCCTTTTGTTCTCCCCTCCGTTGGGGGCAGGTTTCGGGCAAGAGTTGTATTTTAACCTGAAATGTAGAATTCTGTCCTGAACATGTGCCCCACATTTTATTCCAAAATCTCAGCATTCAAATGAGTAATTATGTAACAATCAAATAAACAAATAGGATGTTAAAAGGGGCTAGTTAAACAAAGACCTCACTTCAAACCAATACAACACAGAAAAAGCACTGTGTCAACATGATCAAGTCCGCTGAACCTTTTTGTTGGGGGTGGATTCTATGGTGGTGGAGGATACGTGATAGAGCTTTATACAATTATGAATGGTGTGGAAATAGATAAATGTGTTTCCCTTTCTCATGATGCTGGAACTCAGAGTTACCCAACGACCGTGATGGACTGTAGATGCCATACCAATAAGAGCAAATTCTTCAGTACAGAACTCGTAATTTATTGATGCCATTCACTTCCTCAGGATGTGGTGATGCTTGCTGCTAGCTTCAATGTAGCTTTTAATTGATTAGACCAATTCAGGGAGGATAGGTCTATCAAGAATTGTAATCTTGTGGATGTGGCAAGAAACACACACACACAACCCCCATAGATGTCTGGAGAGGGGTCAAGGGGGGACAGTTGCCGCTCACTGGATTGAGCCAGTCCCACTGAATTAATGGAGGTTTACTCTCAGGTAAGTGGATAAAGGATTGCAGTCTTTGGCCCTCACCTCCGGAAAAGGTCCTGCTCATGACGATCCAATGTCCATTTTGCACAAGGTGATTCTGAAATCCTGACTCCTGGCTTCTTCTGCTCTAGAGGGTTGCCTTTGATTTCCGAACATCCTGCTGGTATCTGAAAGAGCTGGGGGAAAGATGCTGGAGAAGATTCAGAGATTCCCTGGTCAGGGAGTGGAGCCTGATGGACTTCAGTGGGAGGAGCAGAATAAATAAGAAAGGCTCCCTATTTGTTCCTATGTTGGCCTGTTGAGTGTGGGTTGGTGAAGAAGGAGCTATGCAGAGCAATGTCTGCAAGAGCCATCCCCAAAGCTGCTGCTACCCAATTGCCATGCTACCTCACCACCCACTCTGCCCACCCAGGCACAACACAACCTGTGGAAGGGCAGCTACCCTGATGTGTGTCCACACGCATGCCCTTGGCAGTCTTTCATGCTGCAGCAGCTGGAAACATGGAGCTCTGAGGGCGCTGAGCTCCACAACCCATCCACAGCCTGCTGTGTGGACACGTTGCAAAGTTCAGGTATAAACAGCAACAAATCTTGTGACAGCCCCTTAAAGACTAAAGGACTTGTTGTGGCATCAGAGCTCTCCTGGACCACAGCCCACATTCATCAGGTGCAGTTAAAGGAAGCAAGCCCATTAAGGAAGATGTTGTTGCTCCTGTTTTTCTTTTTCTTTTTTCTTTTTGTTTTAAATATGTATTTGCTCACAAAATGCTGACAGCCAGTTCCAGATCCTGGCTTGTACACACACAATCTGGCAACTGGCCCAGCAGCCACAAAAACTGGCTAGGATGGATCTCCCCCCCACCCCATTTTTTTTTAATTTGGTTTTGATTGGTTGGTGATTCTGATCCAATCAAATGTCCTTCCCCTCCCGTATCAGGAAATAGAGCTCAGGAGATGGGAGGTATCAGGGCCTGTAGTCAAGGAGGTATTGGGTATCAAGAATGTAGGACTGAAGGAGCAAGAAAAGGCAAACAGATACACTCCAAAGGCAGGCTCTGACCCACTGCAGGGCTCAATTTGAACCCAAGGCTTAGTCTAGAGGCCAGAACCTATGTTAAGTGCCAGAGCTTGGATGGAACAATCAGAGTTATGATAAGAAAGCGTGCATCTTTGAGCATATTTCAGAGTGCAGTGTTCTCGCTAATTTTTTCCATCTGGGTGCAAATGGATTTTGTTCGGGGCAGCAGTGTGTGTGCATGTGCATTTGGAGTGGGGCGTTCCTGATTTAACTTGAGTAGGATCTAAAATTAACGGAGCGGACATCAAAAAACTTGTGAGTGTGCACATGTGCGCACACCTTAGAGGGAACACTGGCAGCGTGTCTTCATCACTACAAGCAATTTCAGCACACTTGGGAGGAAGAGTATGGGCTTTGAGGTAAGGAAAGGTAACTTCCACAAAGGACCGAGCCCCATCGCCTTTCATTTTAGGAAGTCAGCAGCACTGCCTTGTGGTGTATGGGCACCCTCTGGTGCTAAAAGGTGTCTACACTTGACTGCAGTGGGATTGGTGTAGGAGTTTGATGTGGCTTGAGGGCAGCAGGGCAGGTTGGGTGGCAGCTGACAGGAAAATACTTGTCAAAAGGGATGCGGGAAAGGTTGTTGTGTTGTGTTGAAATAAACTTAGGAACATAAGAAGCTGCCATATACTGAGTCAGACCCTTGGTCCATCTAGCTCAGTATTATCTTCACAGACTGGCAGCGGCTTCTCCAAGGTTGCAGGCAGGAATCTCTCTCAGCCCTATCTTGGAGATGTTGCCAGGGAGGGAACTTGGAGCCTAGATGCTCTTCCCAGAGCGGCGGCTCCATCCCCTGAGGGGAATAATATCTGACAGTGCTCACACTTCTAGTCTCCCTTTCATATGCAACCAGGGCGGACCCTGCTTAGCTAAGGGGACAAGTCATGCTTGCTACCACAAGACTGGCTCTCCCTTACTTATTAGTTAATTATGTATGACGTTAATATACCTCCCCATCCAAACGGCTCTGGGCAGTGCACAGCAGCAAAAATAAAACCCACGAAACAGTCCTTTAAAAACAATCATTACAAAACCATTTCAAAACCATTTCAAACCATAAACAATTAAAACATTTTAAACAGTTTACAAACCCTGGAAGGCCAGGCCAAACAGAGAGGTTTGAAGGAAATGTGAGAAGTGTCATAACGGATGGAGCTTAGCTCAAGAGCAGGGCATCTGCTTGACACACAGAAAGCCCCAGGGTCAATCCAAGTAAGGCTGGGAACTACCCCCATCTCAAACTCAAAGGGAGAGCTGCTGCCAGTTAGTGTAAACAGCAGGAACTTCATCCGTTGTTGGCCAAGTCAAGCACTGGCTGGGAGCCCAGGATCATCAGAAGGCCCACAGCCAGCCTTGAGGCCCTGCCCAGTGCCCAACTTGATAGAGAGTCTGGGTGGCAGTAGCAATCAATAGCGCTGCATTAGCTGCTGCCATGTTTGTTTGTTCTTACCAACAGGGCAATGCATTCATCCCATCATCATGATGTGACTGTGATGCAGCCATGGGGCAACTGTAACTGGCTGGCTGGGAGGCTTCCTTGAGTCTGGGTTCACCCTGCTCTTAGCCCTGGGACCTTTTTGGATGCCTGGATCAAAGCTTAGACGATGTGAAGGTGAAACCGAAGAGGGAAGTGCCTCCTCCAGCCATGCACCAAGTCTAGAGGCGTAGTAGTCGTGTTAGCCTGTCGCAGCAAACACAACAAAGAGCCCTGTGTTAGCGTAGAGACTAAAAAATTTATTGTGGCATCCTCTTTTGTGGGGGCAGAGTCCATGACAAAGCATCTGATGACATGGGCTCTGGAGCATGAAAGATGATGCCACAACAAATTTGTTAGTCTTTAAGACGCCACGTGACTCTTTTGCTGTCTTCCATGTATAAAATGCATTTCATTGTCCACTGAGTAACTGTAACCAGGGGGTCTGGGCCAGGAGAGTTAAGATGCAGAAGTTGTTGGTTCCATCGACTGATTCACACATTAAAGACGAACATGTTGATTATAGCATATGCTCCCATGTACTGCAGTGGACTTCGTCAAGATAGGTTTCATCCTGTATCTGATGAATCATAGACTTCTAGAATTGGAAGGGACCTCAGAGGTCCTGTAGACCAACCCCCTTGTTCAGTGGACAGGTCTGCTGCCGTGTCCCTGTGAGGGATGGCCGGAAACCTCCAGCGAAGGGGAGCCCATCACGGCAGGTAGCAGATTACTACACGGACGGTTAAGCAACTCCTACAGGAAGGCAATTCCTCTGGATGTCTCTAGCCTCGTTCTGCTTCCTTGTAATTTCAGAACTACCCTGGTCCCAGTCCTGCCCTCAGAAGCAACGGAGATGAAGCCCGCTGCTGCTCCTCCTCCTCCTCCTCCTCCGCGACAGCAATTCAGACAGCTGAAAACAGCGATCATGTCTCTCCCCCTCGCCCGCCCCCTCAATTTTCTCTTCTCCGAGCTAACGACGAGGGCGGCTGTGCTCCGGAGCTTGTGGGGCTGCTCACGGGCACCTGTCCAGTGGCTACTATGTGCTTGGCGCAAGCTCAGTGTTCAGAGCGTCCGAAGCCGGCGGCTGCAGTCCTTCTGCGGAAATAAATCCATTAGAGTGAAGCCACAAGATTCTTTGCTATAGAATTGCTACACAGACTCACGTGGCTGCCCTTACGAAAGATGTATTCCAGACCGCCCGAACAGTATTTCCTTATTCCCGTTGCTCTATCACACAAGTGAGCCCCTCCTGCCCTAAGCAAATGTGTGTGTAAGTAAGAGAGACAGAGAGCACAGGCTGGAATGGGGTGTGTGTGTGTGTGATGGAATGGGGTGGTGGTGGTGGGAAGACAGACAGCAACACATCCGTTCAGTAATAAGAGAGAGGAGAGTGCCTCTGAGCATGGGCTAAGTTCCCCCCCTCCCCCAAGCATCACTAACTGCAGCCTGCACACATCGGGGATTAACGCAAAAAGTGCCTTAATTTCTTAAAGCAAACAAGAGTTTTAACTTAAGGCGCCGCAAGTATATGGTAGTAAGTGAATAGTACCTAAGGCACAGTCAGGGCATAGGCTTGCAGCCTCCGTGCTACAGGAAACACACAGAAAGAGTCTTGTGACATTTTATTATGACATTAAGGAGCCACACAAGACTCTTTTACGGTTTGCTGCAACCCTGACGCTACTAGGCGCCTACTTGGGAGTAAGCGCATAACTGCATGCCACAGGATTGACTTCGGTGAAAGGAGTCGCGCTGTGCCGCGTCTGCCTCTCTGGGATTGGGATCTTAAGCACAAAGCAGTAAATCCAATTCAGAGAATCAATCTGTTGACGAGGATCGAGCTGCGAGGAGCGGACTTTCTCGCTCATAACGAGGACGACGAAGGCTTCAGGCCCGGCCCATTTCTTTGTAGAAATTAACCCTTGTGGCAGTGGCGGGGGAGAGTTGAAGTAAAATGGAAAAGGCTGGAGATGAAGGCGCCCTGGGAGGGAGGGTGGTTAATGTTGCGGGAGATTTGTTAGTATTATTGCCATGTTCGTGATCGTGAATGTAGAGCACGATCGTCTGGACCCGCTTGCCGGAAAGTGCCCCTGAATTTAGCGGGACTGCACTCCCAGGCAGGCACGTATAGGCACAGCCTGCCCGCATCGTCTGTATGCATGGCGGGTGAGCGGGTGGGGGGCGGGATACAGCCGTAATCTTGCGCTTCTTTACGTAGGTATACAGTATGTCCTTTCGGAGCGGGAAGCAAAACACACATATTCCAAAGACATAAATGCAGCAGAAAGACGTAGCGCGGCGGGGGCGGGAGGGGACTGGTGCAGGGAGGGGGGGGGGAGAAGAAAGAGAACAGCTCTCCTTCGCGGGCGGCCGCTGCAATCCATCGCCTCCCCCCGCCCCCCGCCACCGCTCCAGTGAGTCCCTCCTTCTCTCTCCCCCCCGCCCGCTCCACGGCGACGGCGGCGCCGCGGCAGTGGTGGGAGAGAAGGAGGGGCGCTGACGTCACGCGGGCTCCCTCCAGCAGCAGCAAGCCCAACAAGCCGCTTCGAAGGGGAGGCGATTGAGCAGCGGCGGCCGCGGCAGAAGCGCCAAGGGAGCCAGCCTAGACGGACGGGCGCGCTGCGGACGGACAGGGCTCGTCCTCCCCCCTCCACCCCTACCCCCTGCCAAGCCTCCGGGCGGGGTCCTGCGGGGGTGTTCCCCCTCGGCTGCCTTCGCCGACCTTCACCCTCCGACACCCCCCTTCCCCGCGTCCACTGAACACATGAGGTTTTTCAGGTTGACCTTCAAGTGCTTCGTGGATTGTTTCTGAGTCGCTGCCAACCCCCCCCAACCAACCCCACAGCCGAGCCCCTGCGAGCCCCTCCCGCGCCACAGACACCCCCCCCCACGCCGCCGCCTCCCGCTCGCCCTTCCGAGGGGGCTTCTCCCCGCACCCACAGCGCCCCTCTGCCCACCCGCCTTCGAGCATCGCCCCGATCCGCCTGGAGGGGGGCGGCCGGGAGTCGGGGGTCCCCCCCGGCGGCATGGCCAAGGGGGCTTCGTCGGAGAGCAGCGGCTGCGGCGGCATTTACAGCGTCTCCGTGGAACAGCCAGAGAAAAAGACGGGGCACCCCGCCGCCATGTGCCAGGGAGCCCCCGCCGCGGGCAAAGGGGAGGACACGGAGCCCCCCGGGCCGGCCCGGGCCTTGCCGGCCCGCGAGAGGGAGACCTGGACCCGGCAGATGGATTTTATCATGTCCTGCGTGGGCTTCGCCGTGGGTCTTGGCAACGTGTGGCGCTTCCCCTACCTGTGCTACAAGAACGGGGGAGGTGAGCAGCCTGCGGGCACGTGGCGGGGTGGGAGGTGGGCGGATGGGGTGGGGGAAGATCCGCTTTGGGATGAAGGGAGGGTCTGGTCGGGTTCCAGCCCTTTTCTTGCCAGGGGGACGGGCTCCGGTGTCCGAGTGAGCATCCTCTGGATCCGGTGGTGCGATGTGATCCTTTAGTAGAGGAATCTGGGCAGGGGACCCTTTGCAACCCAGAGATGCGCGGGCGGGGCATTGTCCTTTACCGAGAGTGAGATCCAAGGACCATTCTGGTCCTGGCCAGCGGGAGAGGGAATCTGCTAGAGCACTCAGCCTTGAAATGAAGGTTGGAGCTCTGTAAGGATCTCCTCCTGTGACCTGGCAAACGTCCTGAACTAAAGGGACAAGGATGTATTCGGAAATCCCCAACAGCAGCAAGAAGAATATCACTTAGGAGCCACTGGAAGGCCAATGATAGGGTCCGTTGGCTACAGGGAGCAAGGACAGAGCTGAATTATTGCTCTTGGCATTTAGCCCTGGGACCTCTTTCAAAAGTCAGGGTGAAACTGTGGATTCTGGGCATCTGCAGAGTGCCTTCCCCTGTGTACTTGTGTACTTACAACCAGCCCTACATTCACCTGGGATCATGAAGATCCAAACTTCAGAGTGAGACTGCCAGGCAATCTTGAGCCCTGGGGTCTTGCATTTCACCAGTGTCCAGAGTGGGGGGGGGCAGCAGATCCCCCCCCCCCGGATTGAGCCAGTCCCATTAGATTAAGGGGGTTTACTCCCAAATAGCCACCTAATGGTGCAATGGGGAAATGACTTGCCTAGCAAGCCAGAGGTTGCCGGTTCGAATACCCACTGGTATGTTTCCCAGACTATGGGATACACTTATATCGGGCAGCAGCGATATAGGAAGATGCTGAAAGGCATCATCTCATACTGCATGGGAGGAGGTGATGGCAAACCCCTCCTGTATTCTACCAAAGACAACCACAGCACTCTGTGGTTGCCAGGAGTCGATACCCACTCGACGGCACACTTTACCTTTACCCCCAAATAAGTGAGTATAGGATTGCAGCCTCCCCCCTCCTCCGGAAAAAGTCTTGCAGGTTGCATTTCAGAAATTATTCCCAAACTTTCACTTTCAACAGTGAGTCATAACATCACGTAGGGAATCTTGCCAGAAGGCAACAGATGGGATCCTGAACTTGGGTGCTGGGAAGGGAGTTACCCTTGTGCATGACATTGTCCTGTAAAAAAGAGATCTTGGGTGGAGATATGCGAGGAAAATCTCCCCTTTCCTCTTATCAACACAAGGCATTGAGAAATCACATGAGAAAGCGATTCTTCTCAATGGGTGGAGAAGTTGCAGGGAAGGGTGCAAAGGATGAGATGCTGTCTGTGCAGGAGAAGATGATGGATGAGGGTGTAAGATAGGCATGATTAAATGCAGGAAGGATCCTGTCTTAACTGGAAATGCATGGGAGGGCAGGGCAAGAGGCAGCTCGGCACGGCACTGTCCTGTCTGAATGTACCATCCCGCACCGTTATTGCTAGGCAAGGAGCAAAGTGCAGCCTCCACCTTGCCACTGGGAGTGCCGGACAGCGTCCTTTGCATGGGACAACAATATCCACACACCCCCGCCCCAGGCCCCGCAAAAAGAATCATGGCTTAGGGGCAGGTGGCATAAGCAGGTGAGGAGGCTTGTGCCCAGCTGGTTGTGGTGGGCAGGAGTTGACACAAGGGGGCAGCACTACCAGAGAGGAGCACAGCAATGCGGTAGGTGCCCCCAGCCTGACCATGGCCCACTCGCCCCTCCTTCACAGCTGTAGTGCCCCTCCTTGTCTGGCAGCCACTGGCTCCCGGGCCCAAAGGACTCATGACCATGATGCAGGATTCACGCGTCCATCCCTGCACCCTGCCTGACTCATGGGTCTGTTGGTATGCAGAGCTATGACTTAAAGCAGCCTGACATTTTTGTGCCAGAGGTTAAAAAGTCTGTCTCACTCACACACACACACACACACACACACTCAGTCACATATACTGTTTCTTTAATAAAAATATGGCACAAGGAACATCTCCTGCACAACACACCCTGAGATGGACGGGCGCTGCATAAGAGCAGTACTGTCCTCTTTGCCTCTACCATGCTCTTGTGTAGCTCCCCATCCATTTCAGTGAGAGTTGTGCAAGAGATCTTCCTGGTCGATTAAGCCTGTCATCATTAAAGGCATTCAAAAACCACTGCCTCACTTTGTCTTTTCGTAGGGCTGCTTTTGGCGGTGACCTGAGACCAAGCTAGACATAAGACATAGAGAGCCAGCGTGGTGTAGTGGTTAGAGTGCTGGACTAGGACTGGGGAGACCCGACTTCAAATCCCCATTCAGCCATGATACTAGCTGGGTGACTCTGGGCCAGTCACTTCTCTCTCAGCCTAACCTACTTCACAGGGTTGTTGTGAGGAGAAACTTAAGCATGTTGTGCACTGCTCTGGGCTCCTTGGAGGAAGAGCGGGATATAAATGTAAGAAGAAGAAGAAGAAGAGGAGAAAAACAGAGCATTTTCCTTGTATTCATTCATTCATTCATTCATTCACAGTTTTATCTCACCATTCCTCCAAGGAGATCAGGATGATATATATGACTCCTCCCCATTTAAACCTCACAACAACCTTGTGATGTAGGTTTGGCTGAGGGATAGTGACTGGCCAGTGAGCCTCATGGCTGAGCAGGGATTTGAACCCAAGTCTCCCCAGTCCTTGTACAACACGCCAACCACTATACACATTGGCTTGCAACGCTAGTGCAGGGAACAACTGGAGAGCAGCATCAGTGGATGAAAGTGGATGTTTAACCACTTATCAGTTAATTCCCTTCCCTGTAATTCCCCTCCCCTCAGACAGGCTTCAAAACTGACTGGAGGCAATACTGCCTCAGAGGAGGGGTGTTTGCAGGGGAGAATCAGGGGGCACAGGAAGGCATAACACCTACTCTTTCGTAAACCCTCTCCCCTGGTAAATGCCCCTTCTGTCCCCACATTCCCCATTATTTTGGCAAATGTTGGGTGGGCAAAAAGTGCTTGCCCTCCCATTTCTGTTTCAGAAACCTAACATGTTGGACACGGCTTACCCACCCAAAAATGCCACCACTGGGGTATGTGTGTATAAGGGGCAAGATGGAGGAAACAGTTTTCTGAGTTTCCCTAGAGGCCCAAACACACTCCTGAGCCCTGAAAATAGAATTTAGGCAGTCTAATGTTTAGACAAGTCATAAAACCTATACACCATAACATCCCCTGGCATGAGCTAAGGGTGTCCTTGGCGCAGTGTCCATTGCCTGGATCTGCAGAGAGCCTGAACAAGAACTCCTGGGCAAACCTGCTTCTACTCATTAAAGCTCAATAGAGTGCCTGACCTGTTATGGTCAAAGATGAGACATCAGCACAATCTGCTTCGTGATTGGTCCATGTTTAACTGATGGAACGGGGAGGGATGTGGAGAAGCAAGTTGATGAGAAGCAAGGAATAATTCATTTCCACTCAGGTGTGTTTAATGGGCACAACCTAGTGCTCAAAGTGTATGGCCAAAGTCAATGGGAAGGACAAATTTGCCAGGACGCGGGGCAAAGGAGATGGGCATCACCAGGGTTTAAGCTGAGCACCATAGCCTCTTCTCAAAACCAGGGCTCAGCCCCCAGAACAGATGTCGATGCAGTTATGACTACAGTGACTCTGCACACACAGAGTTCAGTCCTCCCATCATAAAGAGTTTGATCGCAGCCAGACCCTCACGCTTCTTGGCTTGCAGGCTAGAGGGCATGGCTTCCAGGCTAGCTTGAATCCTCACATGGCACCTGAAGCTTCTGTGGCGGGGGTGGGATGGAGTCAGCCCAAGGGTGAAGGACGATATGGCGCCCCCCCCCACTCACTAGATGGGTGCCGCTGCTTGGCATTCTGTGGCTGTGCTGCTGAGGCAGTGGCCCGTGGGCTAACACTCTTGGGCTATGCCACTAAGCCAAGGAAGGGGCATTCCTAGCTCACCTCGGCAGCGAGAAGAAGGAAAAGAAGAGGAAGGGTGGGGCCAGCAGGGAGGGCAGTGAGTGGGGCCTGTGGTAGCAGGGAAGCAACACTTGCTGCTCCTTATGTGCCTCCTTGCACCCGAGGTGACCGCCTCGCCCTGCCTCATTGAAGGGAGTCGCCTACCTCCCTCGGCCTCTGAATCCCACTGGGCGTCATCGTGCTCACTGTGGTTCTGTCTCTGGTCTAGTGCCAAGTGACTGCATAGCATGATGCCAAGTTTACCATCTCCATAGTCTCCCCTAGGATGGAATGAGTTTTTCTCCCCTCGTTTCTTCTCGAAAGGAAGACAGGCACAGTCGGAAGGTCGGCAGTGGATCTGCAGGCTTTCTTGTGCCATTGGCGAGCATGACTGTGATGATGTCACACACACACACACAGACACAGACACACACACAGGCTCCCTGGGGAAAATGACTGAGCCCAGCTGACATCCCTGCATACATTTCCCCCTGCCGAGTTCCCTCTCTGGTATGTGTACAGAGCCAGTGTGATGCCAGGTTTGGACCAGGGAGACCTGAGCTCAACCCCCTGCTCAGGGATGAAGCTCACTGGCTGACTTTGGGCCAGTCTCTCCCTCTCTTAGCCTAACCTACCTCTCCGGATCGTTGTGAAGATTAAAAGGGCTGGGCAGGAGATGGTGCATACTGCCTTGAGCTCCTTGGGAAAGCAGGATTAAAATGCAGTCCTAAAATACAGTCCACGCTCTGACAGCAAAGGGCGAATGTGCTAGCTAGTGTTGCAGAGGACGCTGATCACACTGACAAAGTTGGCTCCATAAACCACATGATCCTCCAAAGGTGGTCAAGTAAAGTGTGCCGTCAAGTCGATTTCGACTCCTGGCGCCCACAGAGCCCTGTGGTTTTCTTGAGTAGCATACAGGAGGGGTTTACCATTGCCTCCTCCCGCGCAGGATGAGATGATGCCTTTCAGCATCTTCCTATATCGCTGCTGCCCAATATCGGTACCAGCGAGGATTCGAACCGGCAACCTTCTGCTTGTTAGTCAAGCATTTCCCCGCTGCGACCTTTAAGGTGGCTCAAAGGTGGTACCTTTGCTTTTTTTTTTTAATTTAATCCTCATCTTGTTGCGCTCTAGAAAATTTGAAATAAAGTCTGCCATTTTTATTGATAATGTTGTATACGCAGATTGCAGCTTATGCTTTGGCAGACTCTCCCTGGAGCCAGTCTCCATCTGACATTGGGGATGGGGATGGAGCCCAGTGGTGGAGCATCTGCTTCACCTGCGGAAGGTCCCAGGTTCAGTCCCTGGCATCTCCAGGTAGGGCTGGGAGAGACTCCTATATAGCCCTGGAGGCGGCTGCTAGCCAGAGGAGACAGTACTGAATTAGATGAACCGAGAGTCTGACTCAGTAGATGGCAGCTTCCTATGTGCCGATGACGTTCACGGAGAATGAATTTAGATGGCATAAACAGATTCCAACCCTGTTGTTTTAAAAAAGAAGAGAGAGAAACTTCTCAGCCCCAAGGCAGAAGAGCTTATGCGGTGTCCCGTAGGCAGCCACCTGCTACTGAAAGAGAAATGGACAGGATTGAAACACAGAAAGCAACACTCTACGGAGGCCCTAGCTGTGTTATTCTTGCACCTTCTGGGTGGGATGAATTGTTTTTCCTTTCCCCGTTCACTGGAAAGATCTGGGATCTGTCTTCCCAGGTGTTTTGACATTACTTGTATATCTTGTTATGCTAATAAAGTCTCATTGAATGGACTTGAGTTGAGCCAGCACCCAACAGACTGCCAGAACCAGACTGCCAGAGGGCCTAGAGATGGTGTGTTCTTCTGTGTGTCTATGGGGATGTCCAAGAGTGATCCCATCGGACTGGAGGGTCCAGGTCTTGTCCTGCTGAAGCCCAAGGCTCTGCAAAAAGAAATGATTTCTTCAGGCCAATAAGGAAGGGGGCCATGACAGAAGCAAGCTTTAGCATGGCCACCAAGCCTCTCTTGACTCTCAGCCTCGACAGGGCAAGAGTTTAAACCTCTCTAATAACATTTTGAGGCTTATAGGAGCTCAGAAGCAGGGGAAATTATCCAGGCAATCAAAGAAGCTAGATGGAGCAGTCTAGGCTCCAATTGTCTCTGTTTACCGGGGACAGTCCCTAGTTGTTGGAACCTGTCGCTGGTAAATCACTGTCCTTGTTTTAGTCTCTTGGGGATGCCTCCCCCCCCCCCATGTGAGTTGCTGGAGTCGTCATTTTTGATGATCGTCTCCCACCCAAGAGTCTCTAGAAACTGCATCTGCAAGTGGGTGGGTGGATAGATCGTGTCTCTAGTGTACCTGCCTGTAAATGGGGATACAGCACTAAATCCGCATGCAGGGCACACACGGAGTGGGCTCCCATCTTCAGCCATATCTAATAGTGGGTAGGGGGCTTGGGTCGTAGCCCTTGGTATGAGCATTGGTTGTGTCCTGATGATCATCTGCAAAACGTGGGCGGGTATGGGCTTGGTTCCCCTGTGTTGGGATCTGGAATCATGGGCTTGGCATGCACTTAATTACCTGCTTTCCATGTGTGGCATGCTGGTCGTCAAGACCTCCCCGGGTTGCTTGGCTGCGCCCCCCCCCCCCCGCACATTCACAGGCATGTCTGTATTTTCATCAGGAAAATGAAGGGTATGGGGAAGGGGGCAGAGAGGGAGCTGTAATGAGAGGAGCAGAAAGCTGTGTGAAGGAAGGAGCACTTTGGAGTGAAAGGGATTGTCAGTTGGTTGAGGTTAGGCCAGGGCCGGCGTAGGGGATAAAGAGGCCTTTGGTGGACAAACTCTCTGGCCTGGATTGCCTTTTCTCCCGTCTTCCAGTGCTTTCTAGGGAAAGTGGCTGAGGGGTATTGGCTCATGAGGAGGCTGGGATAATCCACTGCCTCCCCTCTGAGTGAAAGTGACACAGGGCATCGCCTTCATTTAATCCTCAGCCAGCCAGGAAGGTATTCAGCTGTCTAAAAACCACAGAACAATTAGGCCCATGCAGCCATTTCTGAGGGTTGGTTGTGCAATAACATTTTGATTGAGATCCAGTCAGTCAGTGGCTGGCAGATGAATAAGTAAACTGCTTCCGTTTGGAACTTTTGTGTTTGAGGCAAAACTCTGTTTGTAGCCTTGGATCTCATTCACATGGGCAACGGTCTCATAATGTTCAATGAAAAATGAATAGCATCAGGGGTGGTTTTGTTGTCACCTTCATCTCTAATTTCTGCCTTTCTGATCTATAAAGGCAGTGGTCGTGACATATCTAAAATGCAAAGTTTATTGGTTGTACTAGTGAATTTAAGCCCGTTAAATTAACGGGCGCTAGTAGACCGCTATTGCAGCTCGCTCTTTGGGGCTGGCTGTTCCCTTCTCTCTCCTGCCCCACTCTCCCTCCCTCCCTTCTGCCCCACACTCTTGCCTCTCTTCCCCTCCCTCCCACCCCACTCTCTTGCCCTTCCTCCCCCTCCCACCCCTCTCTCTCACCCTCCCCTCCCTCTCAGCGTCCGCTGTGGGTGGCCGGGCCGAGAGTGCCGCCGTCGCTGTGGGCGGCTGGGCGGAGAGTTCCGCCGCCGCCGCCAAGAGTGCCGCCCGCCGCTGCCGCCTCTGCCCTCCCCACAGTCCCTCCATTCCCGCGGCCACTGCTTCCGGCCTTCCCATGGCCGGGCCGGCCATCCAGCCAACATGGCCGCCTGGTGCCTGCAGCCGTATCTTCCTCGGACATTCTGGGCATGCGCTCTGCTCATGCCCAGAACGGCTAAGGAAGTCACAGGCGCAGAGACACGGGCGCACACCCAAGGCTTTTATTATAGAGGATACCTGTTTAACTATCATGGCTTCCCTCTCAAAGAATCTTAGGAACTGTAGTGTAGTTTGGAGAGGGTGCTGAAAATCCTGTTAGAGATCCCTAAATCCCCCAACTGAACTATCATTCACTGAGTTATTTCAAACAATGGAAAGTGCTGGGGATGAAATGTGAGCATAAGAATATAAGAACAGCCCTACTGGATCAGGCCCAAGGCCTATCTAGTCCAGCGTCCTGTTTCCCACAGTGGCCCAACAGATGCCTCTTAGTCATATGCCCAGAAGTCATGTTCTGTATTCGGAATCTCAACTCGCTAATCCCAAACGTGTGGAAGTTACTCTGGGCTGTAGTTATTCTGGAGAGGGAGAGAGAGAGAGAACATTCTCAGAGTTGTTCTTGTCTTACATAGGCACGTAGGATGCTGACATATACTGAGTCAGACCATAGGTCCATCAAGCTCAGTATTGTCTTCACAAACTGGCAGTGGCTTCTCCAAGGTTGCAGGCAGGAATCTCTCTCAGTTTGTTGGTTCAATTAAAAAAAAGTCTTGTCCTATAAAAATAAAAAAGTCTTGTCCTATCTTGGAGAAGCAAGGGAGGGAACTGGAAACCTTCTGCTCTTCCCAGAGTGGCTCCATCCCCTGAGGGGAATATCTTACAGTGCTCACATGTGGTCTCCTATTCATAGGCAACCAGAGTAGACCCTGCTTAGATAAGGGGACAAGTCATGCTTGCTACCACAAGACCAGCTCTCCTCTCCATAAATGTCAGCAGTTGTTTCTGGCTTTGAAACAGAAATGGTCCTACCATGATGCAGTAGTTATTGGGCACCATGAAGGAGAACAACATCAGAGACAGGGACCTCTGAAGTGTGGGACACAACCTTGCTTTTGCACAGTGTCCATTCATTTTTCTGGATTTTGCTACCTCAGGACCAAAATATTTGGGGTGGGGTTGGGGTTGAAAACAGATTCCCAGCACTAGGGAGCTCTAGATGTGGCTTGTTTTCATTGATGTGGTAAATCTGTGCAACTGTACCAGCTGCAGGTGGTGGCTTATGTAACTGAATACACTTGTATATAAAAAATTATCTTCACTTAGAAAGCTAGCATGTCACGGGAAAGACTGTGCTAGAACCCTTCTCCCTGACATTTACTTTTGTGTGCAGAAGGATTTTTTCCACAATATGCATTCAGTCATATGAGCTTCTATCTGCACTCCTTAGTGGAACAGCCTTAATTCAGGTTTGATAGTTAAAGTCCTGTGTGTGAACTGTGTGTGGACACATGCCTGTCCACACTCCTCCAGGTCTTACACAAACACACTGCCAGAGTCATACCACTCCCCACCTCCAACACACACACACACACACACACACACACACACACACATGAGTTTGCAATCCCTGCGTTATGGATGACCCTCTCCAGCTCCCATTGATGAATGGGTTTCCCCAACTACTGCCTTGCTAATCCCCATGGGAAAGATCTTACATCCCCAAGATTATCCTCTTAGACAGGATTTTCAGGAAGAGAAGCAGCACTGGGCCTTCCCTTCGCCCAGGGACCTGGGATATAAATAGTATCCCCTGGGGCGATTCACACTGAGACCCACGTGTGTGCGCTGTGAACACACAGGCCTGTCACTCACAGCCATGGGCCTGGCATGCCAGTGCCACAATGGGGACAGGAAAAGCAAAGGCTATTTGGGGAGGAGGAGAGGCTTGAGGGATGGCAGCAACATCCAGTGAAACCTTCAATGTTGTAGCCATTTAACTTGAGAAAGACCCTTTCTGGGCCTGTGCATGTGAAAAAATACTTCAGAACAGATACTTGTGGAAGAGTTCAGAGACGTCCAGGAGGACAAATGCTGGCAGGAGAATGACAGAGAACAATATATTCTGTTTTGTATCTAGCCTCTTTCCAACTCCCTAGTAGCAACTCTCTCAAGGATCTGTCCTTCCTCTGTATGTTTTACAATTATTTGTACATAGAGCTTTCTGCCTTGCCAACAAAGTATCTCTAGATGGAACTGGGAGGAGGGCGCGTTTCTATGAAACAGGGGTGGGTGTTGAGTTGTGGCACTAAGAAGCGTTGGTTGTGTGTGCAGTTCTGTGGAACGAGAGAAAAGCTGGCAAATGTTCTATGCCTGATGTTGCTTCAGATGCTAAACAGTGGCTGAATATGATTTCTAGTGGATGGGTCTTCCATGCCTTGTGTTAGATTCCTGTGTCCCTCCCACCCAACTAACAGCAGCAAAATAAAAATAAAAATGCAAAAATAGTAAAAACCCAAACAAATACAGGATGCGTTTTGCAAAAGAAGAAAAGCCATGCTTGCTTGACTAGTTCATGTATGCCACACAATGTAGCTTCTCTTGTTACAAGATTTGTGTTACCTTGGCACAGTGGGCAACATCCAGATTAAGTCAGGAAGTGCTATTGAAATTAATGAGACTTAAGTTAGTTATGACTAACTTGTCTCATTGATTTCGGTGGTGCTTTGTTGTGGCTAGCTAGTATGGATGTTTCCCATCGCTTTGGATTGTTTTAGCACTGAGTACACATAGCTATGGGGAGGGGTTTGGAGGGGCTGGGATTGAAGAGTTGGGGACTGTTGCTTACTTTGTGCTGCTCACCTGGCTACAGGTGTGTTCCTCATCCCTTACATTCTTATTGCCCTCATTGGCGGAATTCCCATCTTCTTCCTGGAAATTTCCTTGGGGCAGTTCATGAAGGCCGGGAGCATCAATGTATGGAACATCGCACCACTTTTCAAAGGTAAGAGGCTCCCCTTCCTTGAACCAGTTAGATCCTTCGCTTCCCTACCCTGCACTCACACCGAATCTAGGATTGCTTCATCACAGTTCCTGCTTGCAGGGAAAGGTCCTGTCCCTCTTTTTAAAATTTTAAATTTGGAGCCTCTTTCTCAACTCCTACTCCTCAAGCTCCACAGCCAACCATCTGGTGAGTTGGTGAGCATGTGGAGATTTTTGTTCATGTTGGCATGCGCAAGAATTCAGGGCTCGCCCAAGACCAAATGGCACTGCAAGCAAGGAGCATCTTTGTTGGGGGGGGGGCTCAATTTGTTTTGGTGCCCCCTCATTTGTTCACTGCATATATAGCCCCTTTTATGCATGATCTGCACCCATAACTTATCACTATCATGCAAGATGGTAAGTGTGCATGCATGGATCTGTATTTATTCATGCCATACAGAAGCAAATAAAAACAAACGTTTCTAATCTTAGAGGAACTTTTTAATTTTCAGAATAACTAAAATGATCAGTGCCTCCAGCAGATTGCCTGCTCCTGTATCTGGCTCTGTAAGAATGTGTAGATTGAGCTGAATCGATATTAGATATTTATCTGTTTATTAACATTTTCTTATATACCACCTCCTCCAAAGACTCTAGGTGGTGGACAACAATAATACCACTCACTATGTGTGTGTGTGTGTGTGTGTGTGTGTGTGTGTGTGTGTGTGTGTAAAATTAAAGGGCAAAAGACGGGCAAAAAAGGTAGGTCTTAAGAAGGGCCTTAGAAGCCATTAAGGAGGGGGCTGGATGCATCCGGGGGGAAAGGGTGTTCCAAAGAAGAGGAGTGGCCACAGAGAAGGCCCTCCGACGGGCCCAGGCACCACGCACTGCACCAGGGCCTGGGACACTAAGGAGGGCCAGCTGAGAAGACCTCACAGGACGGGATACAACTGGCCGAGAGAGGCGATCCCGGAGATATACAGGTGCTAAGCCCATAAGGGTTTTGTAGGTGAGAACCAGCACTTTGAATTGGACCCGGAAGCGAACAGGCAACCAGTGCAGCAACCATAAAAGAGGTGTGATGCTATCAAATCTACGGCCACCCAGGAGGAGGCAGGCCGCTGCATTCTGGACTAGTTGAAGCTTCTGAATCATTTTCAAAGGCAACCCTAGGTAGAGCACGTTGCAGTCATCCAAACGAGAGGTAACAAAGGCATGAGTTACCACTGCCGCCCGCCATTGCACTCCCTGCCTTCTGAGCCCCTCTGCTGCCAATGGTGCTGGGAGTCTTCTAGGAATAAGGGTGCATGTGCTCTGTGTGTCCATCAGGGTGCATGTGCCCTCATTCCCTGGAAGCTCCCTGCCCCAATGGCAGCAGAGTGGCTCGGGAGTGAGGGAGAGCGGCAGCAGGCAGTGAGTGGCGGCAGCGCCTGTCCCAGCCCCCTGGTCCCGTAGCCCCTTGCCATTGCTCCTGCCGCCCTTCCCCCTGCCTGCAGGCCATATGTTGTGCAGGCCTGCTGTAGGCATTTATGCAGATGGCAGGAACGGAGCCCTTGACTGCGGCTTGCAGAGTTCCTGTTCAGGGTCTCAGGAAGAGAGCCCTCAGATACAGCAGCCATGGATCACTCCTAAGGCTCCGCTCTCATGACCTCCCTATCCCATCCACTCTCAACTCACAGTTTGAAAACCTAGGTTATAATTTCCTGACCCTTTTAACCCAGTCAGTCTCCTGATCTGGACATTGTTTGGAGCAGATAACTCCCGCCATTACGTAACATTTCATTAGCTCCCTCTGTGCAAGGAGCTGTACAAAACATAGACGTGACAGTCCCTTCAGGTACATTAGGGGTGTAAGAGAGGAGTGGAAAGTGAGGTGGGTGATTGCCACTGACATTCAGGAATAGCACAAGAATTGGTAAGTTGAGTCAAGGGTACTTCAGGAAAGGCTGAAGGGAGAGAGGAGGATAGAGCAGTGTGACGCAAGAGTGGAGGAGGCTAAAATCAGATACTGTATTTTGTTCATTTATTATTATTATTAATAATAATAATAATAATAATAATACCAAACATCTAAAACATCAAGTAAAATCAACCATCTGCTGTACATGGACGATCTGAAGTTGTATGGAAAGTCTCAGTCAGAAATAGAATCACTGCTAAGCACTGTCCGTATATTCAGTAGCGATATAGCAATGGAGTTTGGACTAGACAAGTGTGCTGCATTAATAATGAAAAGAGGGAAAATAACAAAAACAGAAGGAAGAGAACTGCCCAATGGAAGCAAGATCAAGAACCTGGAAGAGAAAGAACATTACAAATACTTGGGCATTCTCCAGGCTGATAACATTGCACACACTGAAGTTAAAAGAAAAATTGGAAGTGAATACATCAGGAGAGTTAGAAAAATCCTCAAGTCCAAACTCAATGGTGGGAACACCATACAAGCCATAAACACCTGGGCTATACTTGTTATCAGATACACTGCAGGAATAATAGACTGGACCCAGGCAGAGCTAGAGACGCTAGATTGTAAGACCAGGAAAATCATGACCATCAATCATGTTCTGCACCCCCGCAGTGATGTAGATAGGCTATACCTCCCTCGCAGCTCAGGTGGAAGAGGAATGCTGCAAGTCCATCAAACAGTAGAGGAGGAGAAAAGAGGCCTTGAAGAATATATCAAGGACAGTTAAGAAGATGCACTTCAAATGGTCAATAACGCGAAACTATTCAACACCAATGAAAGAAAGCAGGCCTACAAGAAAGAACAAGTCAAGAACCGAGCAGAAAAATGGAGAAATATGCCCCTTCATGGTCAATATTTGCACAATATAAGTGGAAAATCAGACATCACCAAGACCTGGCAATGGCTTAAGAATGGCAACTTGAAGAAAGAAACAGAGGGTTTAATACTGGCTGCACAAGAACAGGCACTATGAACAAATGCAATAAGAGCAAAAGTAGAAAAATCCACCACAAACAGCAAGTGCCGCCTTTGTGAAGAAGCAGATGAAACAGTGGACCACCTAATCAGCTGTTGTAAAAAGATCACACAGACTGACTGCAAACAAAGGCATGACAAGGTAGCAGGGATGATACACTGGAACATCTGCAAAAAATACAAGCTACCTGTAGCCAAAAATTGGTGGGACCATAAAATTGAAAAAGTGGTGGAAAATGAAGATGTAAAAATATTATGGGACTTCCGACTACAAACAGACAAACATCTGCCACACAATACACCAGATATAACTGTAGTCGAGAAGAAAGAAAAACAAGTGAAAATAATCGACATAGCAATACCAGGGGATAGCAGAATAGAAGAAATAGAAAAAAATCACCAAATACAAAGATCTACAAATTGAAATTGAAAGGCTGTGGCAGAAAAAGACCCAAATAATCCCACTGGTAATTGGCGCCCTTTGTGCAGTTCCAAAAGACCTTGAAGAGCACCTCAACACCATAGGGGCCACAGAAATCACCATCAGCCAATTACAGAAAGCAGCTTTACTGGGAACAGCCTATATTCTGCGATGATATCTATAACAATTGACAATAAGATTCAGCCATCCCAGGTCCTTGGGAAGGACTCGATGTCTGGATAAAACAAACCAGTCAATAACACCTGTCTGACTGTGTAAACAAGAAATAATAATAATAATTTGATTTCTATACCGCCCTTCCAAAAATGGCTCAGGGCAGTTTACACAGAGAAATAACAAACAAATAATTATTTAAACAATAATAATTATTAAATAATAATTATTATTATTTAAAGGATTTTTATCCCACCTTTCCCAAGGGTGCAAGCCGCAAGGCACCTTCCCACACCCACACACACGCAAAATACAGTTATAGCAAACTCTGAAAAACAATAGAGCAGACATTGAACGAAGATTACATATACTGTGATTCTGCAGAATGTGATACTGGCTGCAGAATTTGGTTTCCTGAGAATCTCAGGATTTATGTTTAAACCAACAAACAAACAAAACCAAGTTTTTAGCCTTGGTGGCTGTGAGGATACACTTCAGTGGCCGATGCCCCGGAAATCTCAAAGACCAATCTGAATGATTTGTAAAGGCCATTGGATTTGTGGGGTGGAACTGTGTTTATTTTATGATGGATTGCATGGAGGACCCACTGCCCTAGTTAAAGGCTTTGTTGTATCCTGTCCAGTTATCTTTTGCAATTTGTTTGTTTGGACATTTATCCCAAGAGAGTGTTGGCGGAGAAGTCAAGAAAGGAAAGGGGAGGGAAAGGTGAAGGAGAAAATGGAGTTGTTGCTGGGTAAACCTTTAGTTAAATCCACATACCACTTCCTTGTGCGTATAAGGGAAAGAGCTATAAGAGAGGTCCTCCATTCAGTGAGATCGCAGGGAACAGAGGCGGCAGCACCCACATATTCAAGACGTCTGGGTTGGGGGCATCTCAGGTACCCCTTGCCCCTCTCTTCATAAGTAACTTAACTTCTCCACAGGGCTGGGGTTTGCCTCTATGGTGATTGTCTTCTACTGCAACACCTACTACATCATGGTACTGGCCTGGGGTTTCTACTACCTGGTGAAGTCCTTCACGGCCACCCTGCCCTGGGCAACCTGCGGGAATCCCTGGAACTCCCTGGAGTGCATGGAGATCTTCAGGCATGGCGACTGCGCCAACGGCACCGCCAGCAGCAACCTTACCTGTGACGAACTTTCCGACAAGAGATCGCCCGTCATTGAGTTCTGGGAGTGAGTCCTGGTATCCTCTCCTCCTGCTCTGGCCCTCGGACCCCCTGGGAGGGACTGGGCTAGGTCTCCTTTGGGCCCATCTGGGCAGCACTCACTGATTCCTCCCCCAGCCAGTGCTCAGTCAGTCTGTTTTCTCCCTAACTGCAGGAACAAGGTGCTGCGTCTGTCGGGAGGCCTAGAGCTCCCTGGGGCTATCAACTGGGAGGTGACCCTCTGCCTTCTAGCCTGCTGGGTCCTTGTCTACTTCTGTGTCTGGAAAGGCGTCAAGTCCACAGGAAAGGTAGGGGTTAGGGGGAGGCCGTTCAACCGTATGAGAGAGGGTGTGTGTGTGTGTGTGTGTGTGTGTGTGTGTGTGTGTGTGTGTATGCAAGGAGATGGGGGAGAAGCTGCAGGTGAATCATGGCAAAGGTCACCTAGGGCTCCAGGAAGGCACATGACTGCTTCTTCTCAAGAGTACTCAAAGGCCTCATAGTAATGGGTCAGACAAGGACAGGTGGGGAAGGGTTCATTCCCTGTTGTTGCTTACCCATGCTGGACTTTAAAATAACACCTCCTCCCCATCCCCATGCTTTATATGGATTTGGCTGCAGACTGAATGTTAATACAGGAGTCTTTCACTGCCACATTTAGTTTGTCCCTCAGTAGACTGTGCCCTGGGGTCAAATCCATCTTCCAATCTGTCACTCTTAATGGAGCTTAAAATCCACTTCCTGAGGAGACACATGAGGCATGTGTCAGCTCCACATAAGATGCCCAGATGCTGTACAGTTTGCATCCCAACTATTCCTTGCCGTTTGGGGGCAGGTTTCTGCTTCAGCAGCAGGGGGGCATTCTCAGCGCAAAAAGAACTTCAGGGGAAAGTGGTGTTGTCCTCCCTGACTGTGCACCACCCTCCTGACACAGGTAGCAACCCCCTGTGGCTAATTGTTAAATGGTCCACTTTCAAGTTAAGCCCACCTTCTAATGCCAGATTTAACATCGCATGCACTCTGGCCCTATGAGACACTACTGTCATCAGCAGCCAAACTTTCCCTTTCTGGATTTCCTCCTGATGACAGAGATATTCCTGGCCAGAGTCACCACTGAATTTTGCCTAAAGCAAATTTGGAAGTTCTTTCTCAGTTAAGACATCCAGAGGATTTTGTGTGGGGGTGACATTTGGATAAAGACTAGCAACGATTCTGTTCAGGAGCATTCCACACATCTTGGCTCAAGGCCCACAGAAAACACTGATGCAGCTTATTAGTCAAGCTGTTCTATGGGTGTCATCTGCCTTTTACCACTGCTGGATCTCCTGTTGGAAGCACCAGGCTGCTGAGACAACTTTCCAGACAGTGGGGGGACCTGGGGCTTGGGTGTTGCCCCTAATTTCTTCTCAGAGTGAAATTTCAAGGCAAATGTAAGGGGCTGTGCTCAGGTGAAACATCCAAGGAGAGTGAGAAAGAGTTTCGATAAAGCTAACAACATTTCTCAGTTGGGGGCAGTTTCCCACATCCCTATTCCTGGCTCTCCATCTGCACTTCAACTGGAGCATTTGAAGGGCTTTTAGCTCACTTCTCCTCAATGGAGGGTGTGCATTCACATATTGGCCAGATTTACCCCGAAGTTCCTGTGAGCTATTGGGGAGCACTCCAGACACAATTTGCGTTTTTCATTAGGCATTGGAGCAGAGCCCAATTTATGTCTGGGGTTAAAAAACCCCACTTTTTGTGTCTCTTTTTTGGCAAATTCAAACTCGCAGTAAACTCGTGGTAAAGCCCGCTGTCTGAAAATACTCCTGAAGAGTATGGGGTAATCTTATAAAGCTGCCTTGTATTGAGTCAGATGATTTATCTATTAATAATAATAATAATAATAATAATAATAATAATAAATAAAATAAATATATTTGTATGTTGCTTTTCAACAAAAAGTTACAAAAGTGGTTTATGTAGCAAAAGGAACAAGGACATGATTCCCTGTCACAATCTAAAAAGAAATCCAAGGGAGACACCTGCAACAGCCACCCACTGGGAGGGACACCACGTTGGGCTGAATAGGGACAGTGGCTCTCTTTTTTGCTAAGTGCAAGAAGATAGCCACCATTTTGTATCGTCACCAGTTAGCAGGAGTTAGTTTAGCCCATCTTTCCCAGGGATTTCTGTTCAAACTGGCAGTGGCTCTCCAGAGCTTCAGGCAGAGGCCTTCCCTTTCCCAGTCCGGCTACCTGAGATCCGTTTAAACAGAGATGCCGGGGATAGAACTTGAGACTGATGTGTGAAAAGCATGTGTGCTCTGCCACTGACCTTTGGCTCTTCCCCGTTTGCATGCAAAAGGGAAAGTGACCCCTCAACCTTGCACAGCGCGTACACATATAAGAAGCAGAAAGTCAGTCTCTTTCTGTCACACACGCATAGGCATTCCTTTCGCCCTCAGATACCCAGCGCCTGCTTCTCGCTTTCCCGAGCATGGCCAGTGCCTTCGAAATCCCCCCCGTCAGCAAGTTCCATGCCTGAGGAAGCCTGACATTTCTCACCAGACAGCAGCTGGGGGTGGGGGGCAGCAGCCTTGGGGCCTGGGCAGAAAGGCACATGTGACCTGGCCTCCCACAGTTGGCCACAGCTGTGTGCAGGCAGCCTGGCTGAGGAGAGACTGCCCTGAGCAGGCCACCTAGCTGCTGGTTGTCCATCCAGACCTGTGCTCTGTCTCTGGGCTTGGGCAGCCAGACCTTACCAGAGTTCTCAAGCATTCAGCATTAGCCAGAGGCCTTTATCCCTTGAAAAGTGTCTCTTATAGTGCCAGAAGAAAGTTGATCAGGGGAATGATGTCTAAGCACCTTTTCAGGGGAGAAACGAGATTGATCACTAATGGACTTGCTTTCCCATCAGAAGGAAGTATGATGAAAGCCAGTGCCTTGAAGTTCTTTCCTCCTCCCCGCTGCCCCCCCCCCCATTATTAATGTCCAGAGCACTTTCATCTGAAACAAAGGGTGCTTTGTAGTCCCAGTTCCATTCAGTGTTTCAATACTGAGGTCATGAATGTTTAGGATTGTTAGGTCTCAACTGGAAATTCCCCAATGCAGCAGGAGATGAATCAACTGCTGCTTCTCCCACACTTTCTGCTACCCCTCCTCTGCCTGGTGTACCTCATAGCAGGTGAGGGAGGAGGGAAACCTGATGTCTACTTCCAGTGCTCCTTCTAACAGGGATTCCCAGATGTTGTCGTCTACAACTCCCATAATCCCCAAGCACAAGCCATTGCAGCTGGGCATTCTGGGAGTTGTAGTCAACAACATCTGAGAATCCCTGTTAGAGGGAACACTGATGCTCACTGTGGAAGGAAGCACAGGTGGCTCCCCTTCCTGTGTAAGGAGGGGGCGCCATAGTTCCTTGTCTCCCACAGTGAAGGTGTGTGCGCAGTAATTCTGCCAACTCTTACAACCCAAATATGTTGGAGTCTTCCATCTGCTTAGATTCCTTCAGCCATCCAAGCTGCTGACAAGGAATAGTCACGGGACTAACCCAAGCTGTGCAGCATGCTTTGTGGGGATGTTGATATTGCTGGAGGAGAGAGGCTGTTTGCACTTCTCCAGCTCTTGCATCTTCCCACAAAGCCCAGTTCAGATATTATGTTGTAAGAGTGTACAGATGTCTGTACACTCGTACATGTGTTGACGTGAACGACTGTACCTGTGTTCGTTTTAAAAGTGAATCTGGATGCAGGCCCTTCAAATGCATGGTTACAGATAGGAAGTGTACTGTTGTACCTGTGTCCAACATGCCATGGGAACGATTGTACCTGTGTACAGATCTGTACCTGTGCACACTGCACACTTGTTGTATGAAGATTGGACATAATGTGTGCATGGGCCTCAAGTCCTGCCGCCTAGAGTTACCTCTAAAATGCTGAAACAAGATGCTATACAGACCCTATGTGTCTTGCTCAATGAATTCCCTTAGTTCAGTGATTATCCAGCGTTTTGACTATGGGAACACTTTCTGTCAAGAAACCTCTGGTATGCTTTGGAGAGGAGATGCTGCTGTTCAGCCATAGAGCACATACTTTGCATTCAGAAGGCCCCACGTTCAATCTATTATCTCTGGGCACGTTTGGGGAAAGAGCCCTGTCTGTAACCTTGGAGAGCCATTGCCAGTCTGTGTAGACTAAACTGAGTAGGATGAGCCAAGGGTCTGACTCGGGGTAAGGCAGCTTATCAGGTTTATATGAACCCCAGTGTCTCCAGAACACAGCTGGTTTAAAGCCACTGCCTTAGTCTCCACACTCCTCTACCCATGGGCATCCAGGAGGGTAAAGGGGGCAGCCCCCCCCCCATTGAGCCAGTGCCATTGAATTTAATGGTTTATTCCCAGGTAAGGTATTCACACCTTTTTAAGGAGGCTTTTTATTGCTCCGTGATGGTTTTGTTATATCTGGTAGGAAGTGCCTTTCACAGAAGCTTGCCACATGGACATTTTGCAGGAGAAACGTTTCCTGGCATGAGTAGTACAGAAAGCGTCTGAATGCCACGCTTCTCTTAATAGTACAGGTTCTGAGCTGGTAAAAAAGGAGGCACACAGGTTATATATTTGCCTGTATTTTGAAACACCACCCCGTGCCCCGCTTTCTGTTGCTATTCTGTGCAGTCTTCATGCCCTCCCTCCTTCAACACAGATTGTCTACTTCACTGCTACATTCCCTTACGTGGTGCTCATCATACTGCTAATCCGAGGGGTGATGCTGCCTGGAGCTCAGGATGGGATAATCTACTATCTCAAACCCGACTGGTCCAAACTGGCCTCCCCTCAGGTAAGTGGAAGACACTGGGGTGGGGTTGGATTGCCAATGTATCCAGCTGCCTCTAGAGCTGCACCTGTAACAGCAGCTCAAGGGGCGGGAATTAGCAGAACACAGCCAATAGGTTCTGCTAATTGATCGGGGGGGGGGGGCGTTGGTTGGTTTGTAGAATCCAAGGGAAAGAGTTGTGGTATGCAAGGACAAGGCAAGGGCGTGGAATCAGGAATATTAACCGTTTAATGAAATATATATTATGTATAGACAGGCAAGTGCTTTTGAGTGCTCTTGTTTGTTAGCCCTGCCTCTGCGCCACAGCTGGAATACAAGTAACTAAAACCCCTTTCAGAAGCTGGCCTGGATCAAGGAATGGGTTAACCAAAAACACCACGGGGGCGGAGTGAAGTCCAACAGGTTCAGGAGATGCCTCGATGCCAGTTGTATAAATCTCAACACATTTTGATCAAATGAGTTCTTATTCAGAGGACTCTGTTGCAGTTTATTCAGTTACTTACTTCCAAAGGAGCCACTACTGTTGTGACACCTACAGTGATTGCTGAAGCTGTTCACAGCATGAGTGTAAAGCAGGCCTGCTCAACTTAGGCCCCCCAGCTGTTTTTGGACTACAACTCCCATAATTCTCAGCCACAGCAGCCAATAGCCAGGGATTATGGGAATTGTAGGCCAACATCTGCAGGAGGGCCGAAGTTGAGCAGGCCTGGTGTAAAGGCTGGCACCTGCTAAGGACTGCAGATCAAGGCTGCTGTTCAAGGCAGAGCAACAGGAGCAGGTCACAAAGTTGGCAGCTCTTGTCAGAAGGGACTTGGAGCAAAGATTCCCAAGTTCAGCCATCTAACAATTCAATCTCTCTCCCCCCCCCCCCGCCCCTCTCTCTTTCTCTTTCTTTCAGGTGTGGATTGATGCTGGGACCCAAATCTTTTTCTCATATGCCATAGGATTGGGGGCACTCACTGCCCTGGGCAGCTATAACCGGTTCAACAACAATTGCTATAAGTGAGAGCCCATTTCCTACACAGCCAGAGGATGCAGCTGGATCTGAGAGCAGGCAGGACATAGGAGGAATAGACTGATGTTTCCCACTTATCCCCCCCCCCCCGCCTCAGCAAATAGCAGGTCCTTTTTATCAGCTGCCTGGTAGACAAAAATTCATTGCTAATTATCTCCAGGCTTGGAAAAGCCGGACTTTTTGAATGTCTGGCTGTCCTGCTGTTGCTATAACAGCTAGTTAGTCAGGCCATTGATGAGCAGACATTGGCAGTTGATAATGTTTCTTTATCTCTGAAATGCTTCGCTTGCTAGTTTCTGCATATCTAATGACTATTAAAAATGCAAGCCAGAGGGACACCGGGACACCCCCTCCCTAACTCTAGGTGTCAGCCCTAGTTGACTGATTTGTCCATTGTGTAGAACAAGTTTCATCAGGAAAGCATACAGCCCCGGAATAAATATTGTGCGTAATAGTTTTTATAGCTGTTGAGTTCTCAGCCCTGCCTTTCAGTTTTCCTTCCTTATGAGTAAACCTAATGTTGTGTCATCAAAATGAGGCAGGGCAAGAAGATCATCTTCCTCCCCCCTCTGCCTGTCTTCTCACACCTTTCTGGATCCTCAACTGCATCGTGACTTGAAAGATAAGGAGGCTGTTCACACGAGCAACCCTACTGGGGTAGGGCCGCTTGTGCGAAGCACCAGGTTCATGGCCGATCCTGGCACTGCTCCTCCGGATGGGTAGCCCAGGGTTTTTACCTGGGCTTTTACCCGGGTAGAAGGGTGCAAGCACATCCTCCCCCCGTCCCCCGGTCATATGTCTGCTCAGGCTGCAGGCAGGCACCTGGCTGAGAGGGAATCCTCATCTGGTGCATTAGGAATATCTGTAGGCCGGGCTGCATTTTCCTGGCCTCCAGGATGCCTGCACTGCCAAGAGCAGCGTAGACTGTGTGGGTGTACGAGCCACGTGGCCCACAAAGAAAAGAAGATTATCTGGGGGGGAAGGAGGAGCACTCCTGTCTCTCCCTCCAGCCCTCCCCACCTGGCTAAAAAGGTCATGTGAGTGACCTTAAGCTGCCTCAGGTACATAAAAGGAAAGGCACATTTGCAGTCATGCCATCTCAATGGGAATGTTAGCAGTTATTGTTCGTATGTAACCATATATATAACTTCCCACCACATCCAGGTTAACAACCAGGAAGTCCCCTGACATTTTATTCTCAACTGCATTCTAGGTCAGCTGCCTGGATAATTGAACGCGCCCCAGAGAAACTAGAAGGGAAGTCCCAGAGAGGTGTCTCTCATCAGGCTTTTTATAATGTTGCTGTTGAAATTCCCCTTTCCTATCCATGCCTAATCAAATAAGAAGAATCCCTCCAGGCCAGCCTGAATCCTTCATTTGATCCCAAGCACTTTTTGCTTTCCCTCCCCAGAGACGCCATCATCCTGGCGCTGATCAATAGTGGGACCAGCTTCTTCTCTGGCTTTGTGGTCTTCTCCATCCTGGGCTTCATGGCAGCGGAACAGGGCGTTGACATCGCCAAAGTGGCCGAGTCTGGTGAGTGCTCAGCCCACCCCCCTCACAGAGTCACCTGGGGGTGAGAGAGCAGCTGGGATGCTCAGGTTAAGTCCTGGTTCCGTCAAAAGTAGAGTGTTAGCGAATCGGCACATTGGGAACCACATGTAGAGCTGTAGTCTGGGTCCCTTACCTCTAAGATGCCATTCAGACATACTACTAGTAGTGTGAGAGGCATTTCTGCGTGGTGGGATCCCACACTATTGCTGAAAACATTTGGGTGCCAGAACTGTGTGGATACTGGGGCCAGTCAAGTCATGCTTTTCCACCCAATCCTGTCCATGCATCACTCCCATGGTGAGAAGGTCCTACATGATTGGTCCAATCCATGTGGTTCCAGCATTCATATACTTATTGCAACAGCATGGAATCTCACAATGGGAATGTGCCTCCTAGCACTATATATGAATGGGACTTGTGTAAGTGTAGTTATGTTCCATGAGTTTCTCCCATCACCATAGTCTTCTGTCCAGAATGCAGTATGCATCCAGAGGATCTCAGCATTCATATAAACGAACAAAATAAGTTTCTAGCCCTCGCTGCTGTTGTTTATTGTTACATCATGTAGAATATTTTATAGTACTTTGCAAAAAAAGTACTCAAAGGTTCTCAAAGCAGTTTACATAGCAAGTTATGAGAAGATGGTTCCCTATCCCAAAGGGGCTTACAGACTTTTAAAAAAACAACAACCATACATACATGGGAGACACCAGCAGCAGCCACTGTAGGGATTCTGTGCTGGATTGAATAGGGACACTCACTCTTCTGCTAAACAGAAGAGATACACTTTTAAAAGGTGCCTCTTTGACCACTTAGCAGTTTCATATCTCCATGCATAGCCCCCTGCTTTTCTATTATTTGAAAATTTGCTTCTCAGGCTCTTAAACCAAATGAAAATAATTTCCATAACCTGTTCTCTTTGCAGGAAATTGTATTGCTTGCGGAATTAGGGAGTTAGGAATGCAAATCGTCCTGACTGCAAATCACATCCCTCTGTTTCCTAAATATTTGGATTCCCTCTGCTTTTAGCTGTCTTGTTAACCTCATTCTGCTTCTCCTTTTGGTTGGTTGGGCTACCTGTCTTTTTAAGCTCTCCATTACTGGGAACTTGGCTTCTGCTCCCTTGTCAGCTGGTGAGGGAACTGCTACTGTATTCAGAGCTGTGAGGCATTTCTGGAGAACCTGATTAAGGGTGCAAGAGAAACTAACATTCCATGGAAGCAGTGTTAGTAGATAATCAAAGTAGGGCCCAGCTAGATAACCAGAGCTGTGTAAACATTGTGCTTAAAAGAACTTGCTCTGCATAAAGGGAATTCATGTTCTATACCACACAGGAGTTTAAAAATCTTCACCTTTTTTTTTTGGTCATGTAAACACCTAAGAAAACATTTCAGCTTGAGTGTTAGTTAAACAGAGCTACATTGTCTCAGGAGGGTAGCATTTGCTGTCTTCCGGGTTGAGATTAGGAAGAAGGAAGATATTGTAGAACCTCATTGTTCACATTTCTGGCATCCACGGTTGGGTAATTGGCACCCAACCTCAGTATACACAAGCAGGGGAAAGGCTAAAAGGGGTTCAAATCTGTGGATCGAGGGGTGGCTGGAAATTACCTCCAAGGTCATTTCCAGTCGCCATTTTGTGTTTGGGAGCCATTTTGTGGCTCCTTTTCAAAGAAAATCTTTTTCTTTTTTTTTAATGCTGGTTTTTCTTTTTCTTTTCTTTTTCAAAAAAGGGTGGATTTAAGTCTCTTGGGGGGCATTGCTGAACTGCTGAGGACCTGCGGAGCACGTTAGGGCATTTTATTTGGTTGGCCGGGGGGGGCAAGGTTGCCCGTTTTTTGCAGTTTTCCGTGCCTTCGGAACCCAACCCCCACGATCCCATTCACTTCATGCCTCGGTATTCGCAGTTTCGGTATCCGCAACAGTGGTTAAGAATGGAATCCCCGCAAATACCGAGGTCCTCCTGTATGTGAGGAGACAAAGTGAGCAAAGATTCTGTTTGCAGAGGAAACGAGAGAGAGCATCTCCCTCATTATCTCTTTAGGTGCTCAACTGATGATAGATCCAGAAGGAATATCTAAAGGATTTGTTGAGTCAGATGCATAAATGGCCAACTAAATTTAAACTTATTTATGCCCCTGTTGTGATTAACATTTTATCCTAAAGTAGTGTGTGATGGTGTTTTTGCTGCTGTTGCTAAAACTAGGTCTGAATTTTTTTCATGATACAAGATTAATTGTAAGAGGCTGGATTTACAGGAAGAGTTGATTTTTCCCACTATACGAATTTGCATAGTTTTTCCTTATTGTTTAACACACTTGGGTTTGTTCTCTTTTTATGCTGTTGAGGCGTTTTCTTTTGTAGTTTTATTGCTGATAAAATGATATTGCTTGTTATGACCTGTTGTTTAAGAAATGATGCTTTCTTAATATTCTGTGCGGAGAACTGAATCCTGAGCTCCTCAGTTAATGCAAATTATATTTTTCTTATTTTGCATAAGTTATTCTGCCTCTGCTACTTATGGAGAGAGGCAAGGAGCGATGCAAGACCTAGAGACTCTGCGCCCTGGAAATACCACCCAGCTCCCCTCCAGCTTATTGTTCATACATTTGAAGCCATAAGGGGCTGAAATTTGCCTTTTCAAAAAATGATTGGAAGAGAGTAAAAATAAGTGAAAATCAAGATTTTTAGGATCCTGAATTTCTAGACTAGGACCAGTTTCAGCATTTGTGCTGGGCAATAGTGGAATTGTGGAAATAGGTAGACCTTCATGCAGTAAAAGAATCTATATTCTATGCTAATATGAACCAGAATTTAGGGCAAATTATGTAAATCAAGCTATTATGCATGAATAATTTGTTAATTGTATCTGGTCAGATCATTCTAATATCAATCATACAGAATTTTAATGTATTTATTTAGCAAATTTATTGACCGCCTGACTTCCATAGACTCAAGGCGGTTTACATAAACTTGTTTTGCTCTGATTTTCCTAGGCAAGCATTTTCTAATTTGCTCTGATTTTCCTAGGCAAGAAACAGTACAGAGCATTAAATCCATATCCCCAAATAACTGAAACGACAAGTTTATTCCTGCAACCTTGAGGACTAGAAACATGCATTGTATCTGACTGAAAGCCAAACACTTTCGAGTCTGCATTGGCCTCCAAAATTATATGCAACAGAAGATTTCTACCCTGATTGGGAGCCAGGTATCCTGGAGTTCCATCCTTGTCTCTTCCTTTTCCCCCATTCAGGACCTGGACTGGCATTTATTGCGTACCCGCGAGCTGTCACCCTCATGCCAGTGGCTCCACTTTGGGCTGCCCTCTTTTTCTTCATGCTGCTGCTTCTGGGCTTAGATAGCCAGGTGAGTTGTCCAGGGTAGAGGAGAGGCAGCCCCAAAGAATTGGGCTGCTGCCCCAGTGTGGGGAGGAGAGCAGCTTCACTGCCCTGCATCTCACCGTCTCCCTCCTTACTCTCTCCTACCACCTCACCTCACCTCACCACCCCCCTCCCACTGCAGTTTGTGGGCGTTGAAGGCTTTATCACCGGCATCCTGGATTTCTTCCCGACTGCCTACGCCTTCCGATTCCAGAGAGAGGTCATCGTGGCCGTCTCCTGTGTGGTCTGCTTCTTCATTGAGCTGTCCATGGTGACTGAGGTACAGCAGCCTTTGCAGCCCTGTGACAGATGGGGGTTAATAAACTCTGGTGCTTAGTCCCGACTAGAGTGAGGCAAAGGTACTGGGTGGGGAGGGGGGGTAGTTGCCTTCTCAGGAAGGTGGTCTCCGTCCTTTTCGAAGAGAGTTGCACTCCCCCTTCTCAGCTCCGTCAGTGACAAAGTGACATTGCTAGGGGCGGCCCTTCTGTGGGGCGAGATGAGGTGGTCACTTCAGGCAGCATTACTAGGGTGCCAGTGAGGCAGCAAGATGCCCTCCTGCCCCCTCCCCTGCTTTTTAAGACAAAGGGCTAGAGGTGGAGGAGGGTGTGTGATCGGGGTGGCATTGGGCGCCCTGCCTCAGGGGCACCGAAGTCTTGAGGGGTCACTGGAAGCCCAAATGGCATCGGGAGCAGGGAGCACCTCCAACCAGCTGCAGCCCTTGGTCACAGTTATCCATGACCTTGGGGTGAGACAACGGCCATGCATTGCACGTGGGGCTGCCTTTGAAAACAGCTTGGAAACTGTAGTTAATCCAGCATATAACCGCTAGGTTACTGTCTGGAACCGGCCACTGGGGACTCATTTTGCTAGTGCTTAAAGAGTTGCATTGGCTCTTCTGAGTCTATTTCTGAGCACAATTCAGACTGCTGGTACCTACCTTTAAAGCCATACAGGGCTTAGGGTCCCACAGGAACTCTAGCCTGCCCATGTCCTGAGATGTTCTTGGGAGGCCTCCCCCCAGGTGCCTCCACCCTCTGAGGTGAGATGGTGCCCTGTCTGTGGAATTCTCTGCCCAGAGAGGTTTGCCGGTCGCATTCATGTCTTTTCAACATCAGGCAAGCCTCTTTATATTTTCTCAGGCCTTTTAATCTTCATTTAATCATAAGATTTGATGGGTAACATTTTATGCTGCCATTGTATTGGGCTGGTTTAAGGATAGTGATTGCTGTATCATGTATTTTTTTGCTGATAATATTGTTTTACTTCTTTTGGGGGGAGTGTTTCTGCTATTAAATTATACTTTGAATGGCCAGGCCTGAAGGGCAATATATAACTAATCTAAATAAACAAGTTCTGGTAAGATCTAATCTGCCTAATTTCCTTTCACTATAATCTTAATTGATAACTACCATCTTCACAAGTTAGCCCACTTCAGCCTTAAGTGTTCACACACCTGGCATCTTGAATCGGGGTAGATGACATCACCGCAAACTATGCCGTTGAGCTGTCTCTATGTGTCTCTACACCTGTAGCACGTTTGGTTCAAATTGGCTAGGCGGTTCACAAGTTAGCCCTCTTGCACCTCAAATGTTCACACGTCTGCCATCTTGAATCGGGATGGATGACATCATCATTAGCTATGCCTATATGTCCCTGCCACTGTACCTGATTTGGGTCAAAATTTGTCAAGGCATTGCAAAGTTGATGACACACACACAGAATGCTGGGTGATCTCATAAGCTTACTTTCCTTAAGGAAAGTAGGCTAATAAAAGAGGAGGATAAAGCACCTTTCTGCCAATTTCTGAAAACCCCAGAGGAATGTTTAGAAGGGGCAGGCCAGTGGCATTTGGGTAGCACTTGAGGCAGCAGATCCAAGGGGCATCTCCAGATATGCACGTGCTAATGAACATAGGCCTACTGCACTGGGAGGTTCTCTTGCGTAAGCCTCACTGAAATGAACAAGGAGCTCAGATTAGCTGAGGATCCCTTTTGGAACTGAAAGGCAGAATAGAAATATTGTATAAGTTGCATAAATAAGTATTGCATAAATAGCATTCCACGAACCAGATCTGTCACTCTCTCACTCTGATCCTTACTGAATGCCCAAAATATGCAGCCCAAGGCATAGGAACATAGGAAACTGCCCTATACTGAGTCAGACCATTGGTCCATCTAGCTCAGTATTGTCTTCACAGACTGGCAGCAGCTTCTCCAAGGTTGCAGGCAGGAATCTCTCTCAGCCCTATCTTGGAGAAGCCAGGGAGGGAACTTGGAACCTTCTGCTCTTCCCAGAGCGGCTTCATCCCCTGAGGGGAATATCTTACGATGCTCACACATCAAGTCTCCCATTCATATGCAACCAGGACAGACCCTGCTTAGCTATGGGGACAAGTCATGCTTCCTACCACAAGACCAGCATCATGCTGTCGGATTCAGGCCACTCCCCCAACGAGAGTCATTCTGTTCTGCCAATTTTAACTTCAGTCTCTCTGGTCAAGCCTGGTTAGGTATAACAGGAGAATTGAAGAGGAAAACAGGTGTGGGGGCGGGGGGTAGTGGAAGCTGCACCTTGGAAATAAGAAACCGACTTGCAACCCGCGATTGTGTCATGCTCATCTCACACCCAGGTCCTCCCCCTTAGGGGGGCATGTATGTCTTCCAGCTGTTCGACTACTACTCAGCAAGTGGCACCACACTGCTATGGCAGGCCTTCTGGGAGTGCGTGGTGATTGCCTGGGTCTACGGTAAGAGATGTGCAACTCGCACTTAAGGAGAGAGAAGGGGGATCTGCAGAAATGGTTGGCAAGGTGGGAGCGAACTGCAAGTCTTGTCATGATACACGGGTCCATCAGAATGGAAGTTACTTGGTGCAGATTTTCACAGAATGCAGTGGACAAAATAAAGGAAATAAGTTTCTAGTCCTCATGGGCACAAGAGAGAGTGAGGGGAAACACTAGATATAAATTGGGAGATATATTATTTTTTATTTCTATTAAAATTAGATATAAAACCTACCTTTTGAGGTTAGAGCAATTAGAACTGTGGTTTCTAGCACGTGTGTGCGCACACACACAAACACACCAGGCAGCATAAAGCACATAACCCCCATGCTCCTCTTGTAAAAGGAAAAATGCTCAAGTTTATACCTCCCTAGAAACAATCTGCTGTATTTGGAAGCTGGTCCATGAGTATCCAGTAGGGAATGGTGAGGGGGAGACAATCCTCACGTGCTCAGAAGTATTCTCTTCTCCATCCAGCTTGCATGTGAGTAGAAAAATGGTGCCAGCTAAAGCCTAGACTACACATGGCAGCAAGAGATTCAAATCTATGGGTGTTGAGCCCTGGTTGGCTTTGAAAACAGGAACTAGGGTTGAACCCTGTCATAGGGCATTCTCACTCAGGAGACTTTGAAGCAGGTCTTGCTTTTAATTGGCTTGTAATGCAAATGTGAGAAAGCGAAGTTATTATTTATTATTAGTATTATTATTATTTTTACATCTATATCCCGCTCTTCCTCCAAGGAGCCCAGAGCAGTGTACTAAATACTTGAGTTTCTCCTCACAACAACCCTGTGAAGTAGGTTAGGCTGAGAGAGAAGTGACTGGCCCAGAGTCACCCAGCTAGTATCATGGCTGAATGGGGATTTGAACTCGGGTCTCCCCGGTCCTAGTCCAGCACTCTAACCACTACACCACGCTGGCTCTCTTTCTGTTCAACTCTCTAAGTTGAACAGAATGCTTTTCTGCCGAACAAACAGCTCTCAGTTTTCTGTTCCACTGTGACTCAAAGGTGATTCAAACCTCATGTGAGTTGATGCCCTAGAATTGCACATGCTACACCATCAACTGCTACAGCTCTTCAACCTGAGACAGCAGAACGTTTCATGGTCTCTACTGAGGAGCAGCAGCAAATCTGTGTGCACATGTTCACGATTGCGTAACACAGGCTTGTTCTCTTTCAAGGTTGATCTGCTCTAGAGCGCCAATGATGTGATAAGATTGTTCCTGGAATTACTACTTCAGGCTGTCAATGGGGTGGGGTGGGGGCATGGCACGGCTGAGTGCTCCTGCTCGGGGAGAAAAAAAATCCTGCACGCAGAAAATGACTCTGTGAGAATGGAAGCGAAGATGATCACTCTTCTCCTTGGGAGGAGTCTTTGGGTTGGTTGTTTGCTTGTTTGTTTTAATATGAGGGCATTCAGTCATGTTACACCCCACCACCATGACCTGAAGTCGGACGTGATCCAATCCAGGAACAAGTTTACCCTGTGATCTGCTGTTTGTCTACACTTGTATACCCTGATTTCCCTGCCATGTGCATAATCAGCATGAGATTAATAAAAAGAGTAATAAAAGGGTGGATTCTTTCCCCCACCCTGCCTGTGCATGTTTCTGGGGGAGGAGAAGGTTAATTGGCATTACGCCACATATGCCACACAATACGTCATATTGAACTATCACCTCCTGATTCTGAACTCACAATTACGAATACAGATTAGAATCCACTTGTAAAACATACCTTGAAAGGGTAGTGGGAAGCCTGCCCTTTTGCTGCTCTATAGCCACTAACTGGGTAGTTTCTTTAGGGTGGCTAAAGAATGGCAATTCATCCACACAAGCTTGCCCTCTTAGCTATTATGTGCACACAGGGCCAGGGATGGGGGTTATTCCAGCTTAATTTGTTAAAAGTGAAAAAGGTGTGATCTCACATATGATAGCCTTTAAAAGAGCTCTCAAGATTCATTTATTTTAAGCAAACCTTTGGCCAGTTGTAAGCTGGTTTTCTTGCAGTTATTGCTGTTTTTAAATTGTTGACTGTTTTAATGTTTGGTTTTTAACTGTGGTTTTATTGTTTTATTTTTATAAACCGACATGGGACATTTCTGTGTGGTGGTATAGAAATTGAATGAATGAATGAATGAATGAATATGCAGCAAATGTGGGCAAAGGTTGAATGTGGGGCATTTTGTTCAGCACCATCCCCAGTCAAGGGCATTTCTGTTTTCCCTTCCCCTCTAGGCTGCACAGGCCTAGGCAGAATTGTGTCCTTGAAAGGTCCCTGTTGTATCTGCAGCAACAAGGAGAGGAGGGGCAGATTGGCCAAGAGCCACTGAGGATGCAGGAGATTGCAAGGGGGATTGGAGGATGCGAGGGAGGTGATGGCTTTGGCTCTTTTTACCAGTTTTTTGCCCCTACCCTCGCCTCCAGGAGCTGACCGTTTCATGGATGACATCGCTTGCATGATTGGCTACCGGCCCTGCCCCTGGATGAAGTGGTGTTGGATGTTCCTGACCCCGCTTGTCTGCCTGGTAATGCTCTTCTGCTTTTGACTTGCACCCTAGACTCTAGGGCCTAGAGCAGGCCTGCTCAATTTAGGCCCTCCCAGCTATTTTTGGACTACAACTGCCATAATCCCCAGCCACACTAGCCAATAGCCAGGGATTATGGGAGTTTTAGGCCAACATCTGCTGGAGGGCCAAAGTTGTGCAGCCCTGGCCTAGAGCAATGTGGCCCATGGACAGGATGACATTTCAGGCATGTTTGTATGGAAATCTGTCACTCTCCTTAACTCTTTGTTTTCCTTGGCAGGACTTCTGGCCCCAAACAGCTGTGTAATGGGCAGAAATCCAGCAGGTGTAGCTCTGTCTGCTGTTTTTTTTCTGCTACTGATTCAGTGCTTTATTTATTTTATTTTATTTTATCATATTTATATAAACAAATTAATAAATATATATGTGTCTCTCTAGGTGGTGTACACAATTTAAAACACAACATATATAAAACAGAGTAAAAAGAATTAAAACAGTTCCACAGAAGAAAAGATAAAAGAATTGTGTGGGATAAAAACATTTAAACCATTTAAAACTAATTTCAGTTAGAAGCCTGAGAGAATAGGTGTGTCTTGAGGGTCTTCCTAAAAGCAACCCAAGGTGGAGATGTTCTTATTTTGATTGGGAGCATATTCCAAAGCCCCAGGGGCAGCCACAGAGAAGGCCCTGTCCCAGTTCGCCACCAAACGGGCTGGTGGCAACAGGACCTCCCCAGATGATCTTAATAGGTGGCAGGGTTCATGACAAAGAAAGCGCTCTCTTAAGTACCCTGGATCCAAGCCACTGAGGGCTTGGAATAAGATTGCCACCTTTTTTACTGTTCCTACTTGTGTGCCTTTAACAGCAGCCAGCTGCACACACACATTTATCAGTTAAAGCTTTTCCCAAGCACTGAGACCATGTATTTCTATATGTCAAGTTGCTATTAAAGGCACAGGGGCAGAAAAGAAAAGGAAAAAAACAGCAGTGGCCACCAGTGGTCCCTGTAACAGGGAGTCCTAGATGTTGTTGACCACAACCTACAATGCCCATCATCCTCAGCTGTAATGGCCTTTGGCTGGGGAGGATGGGAGTTGAAGTCAACAGCATCTGGAAATCCCTGTTACAGGGACCACTGCCGGCGACCATAGCTGAGAGTGAAAAGTGGGCAAAGTGGTACCTGAGAAAAGAGGATGATACGTTGTATGCCTAAGTGGTGCTACAGGGCCCAGGGTTGTGCAGACCTAGAGCCAAACCAAGTCATATTGGTGGCTGAGGCAGAACATCCAGAATGGCACATTAAGTGTTTTATTAGTTAACAACACGTTAACTATAACATGTATCCCTGGGGGGATACTCCTGGAGAGGAGAGCTGGTCTTGTGATAGCAAGCATGACTTGTCCCCATAGCTAAGCAGGGTCTGCCCTGGTTGCATATGAAAGGGAAACTAGAAGTGTGAGCACTGCAAGATATTCCCCTCAGGGGATGAAGCCACTCTGGGAAGAGCAGAAGGTTTCAAGTTCCCTCCCTGGCTTCTGCAAGAGAGGGCTGAGAGAGATTCCTGCCTGCAACCTTGGAGAAGCTGCTGCCAGTCTGTGAAGACAGTACTGAGCTGGATAGACCAGTGGTCTGACTCAGTATAGGGCAGTTTCCTATGTTTCCTATGAGTAACCCCCCAGGAAGTTCTCCTGCACAATCTTCATTGAAATTAACAGGAACTACCATGTTCCTGCACTGCTCCTGTTCATTACAAAGAGGTCTGTGAAGGAGAAGTTCTTGGGAGACAATGTTGAACATTTTTCCTCACAGATTGCACATCTGCTTACTACCTACTCTGCCCGTTAGCTCCCCCTCCCCCCTCCCCCCACTGCGGCTTTTTTCATAGTGCTGCTACGGGTAATTAGGATTGCGAGGTCCCCTGAGGTGCTTATTCTGTGGGCTGGTGCCTCATAGACCAGGAAGTGGTTTCTGGTGGGGGCAGAGCCTTACTGTTCTTGAAAGATAAGGGTGGAATTATAGAGTTGGACTAGAGAGACAAGATAGGCCGGACTTAAGGTAAAAGCTGAAAAACCACCACTGCTCATGCTTCTCTGTGGGTGCCATAGCTGCAATTAAAAATTTTCATCTTCACATGAAATCAGATCTGAATTAGAGCAGGAACGCCCTTCTTTTCTGGTACCTTTTGTTCTGGGGGAGGTGCTCAGTCACACCTGCTGCTGTAAGGAATATTTAAAAATGACTGTTCTGGTGCCAACCAGGACATAGCTTGTATGTTTAATGGCATCCTTTTCTCTGGGCAATTTCGATCTCTGGACCAGTTCAAACAATATGGCCCAGCAGCAACACATGTGAACAGGAAGGCAGTTCACTGAGGACATGCCCATTGGGACATTCCTTCTGGCGCATCCCTTAATCATGTGTGAGGGATGTTAATCCAAATGGCCCCTAAACATGCGCTCCAAATATTTGTTAAAACAAATATTTGGAGCACGTGTTTAGGGGCCATTTGGATTAACAGTTCCCACATGTTTTTAAGGGACATACCAGGAGGGCATTGGGTCATCCATGGAGGACATCCCAACGGGCACATTCCCAGCACACCCCTTTCTGTTCACATGTGCTGTCAGGCTGTATTGAGCCAGTCCTCTGTGGGTAGAACCCAATTAAGAGATGGTGGAGGTAATAATAGCAAAAAACCCACCAAGCAGAAAGTAGCCTGCCTCTTGTGGGTCTGACCCCTAACCCTGGGATTTTCGTTATGTCCTAGAGACTCTTAAGAAAGAAGCTAAGATTCTCAAGATTCATGTCAGACCCTACCATCTCAGTGATGCAGGATTTTGTGTGCCCATATGGCTCATTCCCATGGACAGGATCCCCAGATTCCCAGCAGCTGATCTAAACAGGCCACTGTGGCTTGCAAGGGTTAGGTGGGTGTTTTTGGCTGGGCAGTCTTCTCACAAGCAACCTTCCTTGGAAATGCCCTTGGACCTGGCAAAGGCCTAGGTGTGCATTTCAGCTCAAACAGGGCTTTAAACAAGTTGTTCTTTGCCTTACTTCATCTCTTGGTAGTAATCACATCTGGCACATACTTTATGGGATAGCAAACCTGAGTCTACATACATAAACACACAGACACAGACACACACCCCAACATACAAGATGATAGTGCTTTTAATGTGGACTCTCTAGGGAACACTTTCAATGCTCCTCCAGGTTTCCATCCAGTTGCCAGTGATGTGAGCAGCGCTTTACAAAGGAAAAACCACCTACATCAGCAGCAGCGTGGCGGCAGCAACCGCATTATCCACAGAGTCAGGACACTCTGGGGACCATTCAGGTTGCTCCCTAGAGCACCCACGCTATGGGTACCACCATCTTGGATGTCTGCATCTCTTAATAGGTGTGCAAACCTGTATAGACCCATGATGACAGCACCCATGCTGTGGACTCTCTAGGGAGCTACTTGCATGCTCCCTAGAGACAGTGCCATTAAAGCACGGCTGAAATGTTCAAGCAGTGTGCTGAAAAGGAGTCGTGTTTTTCCCCAGTCTAAGCAAAAATGAAAAAGAAGGATGTGAGCAATTTTGTCATCCAAGAGTGTGATCTTGTATATGTGTGGTACTAAAGTGGGGGGAGAGGGGGCTGGGAGTCAGAAAGCCTGTCTCCTCTGGCAATGGAAGCTGGAAACAGGGGTGTAGTCTGACAAGAGCTTTACGGTCCCTGACCCACTCTTTCTTCCACTTCTAGGGCATCTTTCTTTTCAACGTTGCCTACTACAAGCCATTGATCTACAACAACAGCTACATCTACCCCTGGTGGGGAGAAGCCATCGGCTGGGGCTTTGCACTGTCCTCCATGCTGTGTGTCCCTCTTACCGCCCTTTACAAACTCATCCGTGCCAAGGGAACACTGGCTGAGGTGAGGCATCATTCCCAGATCACCAGGACGGTGGCGCTTGGGACTCACGGCTCCTAGAGTTCCCAGATCCAGGGATTAGCTCCCACACCACCTCCACGATACCATCAGGAAGCAGTCCTTGCATCAGCACAAGGCTAGGCGGAGTAGCATTCCGGCCCGTGATAGGTGCTGGAGCCACACCTGTTGCAGGCCCTGCTGGCCACAGCTGAGCAACAGCCAAAGGTGCTAGCAGAAGGGCCCTTGTGCTTACTGGCTGTCAGTGCTGTGCAGTGACTGGGTGTGCTGCACCATTGCCCCTACATAAAGGCCTGTTGTGACTTGTGCAGGCCAATGACGTCAGTTTGCACAGGCCATTATAATTACGAGCCAATAGCTGTCCCTCTGCCTTGCCTTCCCCCTCCAGAGTGCCCTCCCGCTCCCGCTCCCACTGGTGCAGCTCAGTAGCTGTGGCCATGAAATGCAGCATGTGCCGCTGCTGATCAGAACCTGTCAGTCCAAACCCTGGTCGTGCCTGCACTGGCTTTGTTTCGAGAACTGGACGCGCTTGCTCAGCACATACAGTCCTTGCAGTTCCTACATAGCCCACGAAATCCTTTTAAAATGCTTCTGCCATTCTTGGTACTTTAACACTGTTGCGTCAGAATTGTTTCCAGTGTGCAAATATGTGGAGGTAAATGCTTGGGGAGCACCCCATCACAGTCAGCTTTACTTGCCTTTTGGTTACCTATCTACATATCGCTTTGCGGCCAAAGCAAGGTTTTGGATAATCTTTTAGAGCATTACTGTGGTCATAGACAGTCAAATGTGGTACCAAACTTAAAGCAGAAAAATCTTGCAGAAAAATCATGGTTTTACCAATTAATTCCCCAAATCCAGCAGAAGAAAAATATTTAGGTAAATTCAGACTGCACTGTTTGTAACCTCCATAGGTAGTTTCTGTGCAAGCTCTGGCTTCAGGTGGTTGAAATGAGTCTTTTCTAGCTGCTGTGTTTTGAAATGTTTATGAACATTCCTATGCCCCAAATATATATATATTTTTTAAAACTGTTAACAGACTTAGGCTAGGGACAGATGAGATGGCCCTGTTGGGTAGGAAGAAACTCAGTGAAGAGGGTATTTATGAAGTGTTGGTTAACTATGTGTGTGGGGGGGAACATGTTAATGATATGTATGAGTAGTATGTTCCTAGGAGTGAGTGAGTGAGTATGTATGTATGTATGTATTTATTTACTTGCTTGCATTTATATCCCGCTCTTCCTCCGAGGAGCTCAGAGTTTATTTACATGTTTATTTTTATCCTCACAACAACCCTGTGAGGTAGGTTAGGCATGTATCGCATGTGAGTAGTATGCCTGTGTGAAAGAGTGCAGAAGAAACCGACACAGGGAAAGTATTACATACAGAAATTCACATTCATGGATGTATGCAGACCTCCACTTGTAAACCTCTATTTTGTTCTTCCCGCAGCGCTGGCATCACCTCACCCAGCCAATCTGGGGGCTACACCATCTGGAATACAAGGTGCCCGAATCGGAGATGGGCGCTCTGACCACCTTGACCCCTGTCTCAGATGGCGGCTCCAAAGTGGTCATCTTAGAGAGTGTCATGTGACCAATGCTCACCCACCATACACAAGCGACAAGAGGCGCCATTTCTCTGTGCCACTCAACTCCTGGCTGCCAATATGGGGAGGGGTACACTTCACTTGCCATGTGTTGAGTTGGGGGGCAGTGCTCCCTGCATGTTGGGAAAAGGTATTGCTGGTTCTTTATCTACTTCCCACCTTCTCCCCTCAGGTGTCAGAATGAAGCCTGGCTGAGGGAAGGGATAACCAGCCCCTCTGAGTGGAGGGTGGGAATTCTAAAGGCCATAGGGGTGGGTGGGAGGGAAGGGGGGAAACAAAGAGAGCCTTAGATTTACATTTTTTAAAAGAAAAGTTATTTTTTAAAGATAAAATATTTTAAATTTCTATATATACATTATATATAAAAATATATATATTTAGCCAAATGCACGGGAGGGAGAATTCCCTCCCACCCAGTGGGTTAAAGTTTTGGTATCCGGAAGTCCTGAATTTTATCCCTAGCTCTCTGGGCTCTTAATGGGTTAGAGATTATCTCCAGCACAGTTAAGAGAAACAAGGAAGTAGATAGGGTGCTGGGAACCAGGACACCTTGGTTCGATCCACAGTGGTGAATAGGGGAGTTGCGTCCACCCAATTGTAGTGAGCCACTAGGGACTAATCTCAGCTCTCCCCACTCCACCCCCCTTGTGCCGAGGTGGTAAAAGTCCTGCCCCTGCCTCACTGTGGCGAGGCAGTACTCACTACAATGCCCTTCTTTGGGGAGGGGCTGGCTGGGGTTGCTGACCCAGTCCATGGTTTAGCCATGCCCTCCCACACCATTTTTAGGACTGCAGAAAGGTAGCCCTGTTGAACTCAGCAGCAGCAGCAGCTCTTCGACAGCCACCCTCACTGGCCTCATGTAGCCAGCCAATCACAGTATTACTGGAAGCCGTTTCCCACAGATTTTGGAAAGAAGTCACAAAGGCATTCTCTTGCTGAAGTCTGTAACATGGAAAGGATTTTTTTAAATAAAAAAAATAAAAATCTGTATCTACTTGCGTGTCAGACCCAAGTATGCAGAGCCAACCTCAGACTTACTAGAGTTGGACTTGTGTGTAGACAAGGCTAGAAACCTGCCCCATGTTACAGTTTGAGTTACAAGAATGCTTTTCAGGAAACTGTAAACATCACAGAGACAGACTGGAGTTTCATAGTATTACGAAGGCCCCTCAAATGGCTCCCCTTCAGGGTAGTGCTTTTGAGGCATTCTCACACTAGGGATGTGCACAAACCTCTTCAGCATTCTATTCTTAGAATGCCAAACAGGTTCAGAACCTCCAGGTTCAAACCAGTTTGAATGTGGGGGTGGGGATGGCTTTAAGGACAGGGGAGGGTACACTTAATCCCGCCACACACCCCACCCCACCTGCCACCACACTTCCCCCTCTGGCGCTCTGTGCATGAATAGTCTGGTGGGCAGCAGCATACGTCCTTGCCACCCCGTTGTTTCAGTGACCGGAATTGCCGTGCATGTGCACATCACGCACAGGCATGGCACTTCCGGTCAATGAAACAACAGAGTGGCAAGGAGTTACACTGCCACCCCACTGGACAGTTTATGCACAGAGCGCTGGGGGTGTGTGTAAGTGCAGGCTCCCCCGTCCTTAAAGCCACCCCCGCCCCACCAGCGGTTCAAAGGGAGCCTGTTCCATGCATATCTCTATCTCACACTTGTGCATAAGAGCGGGGCATTCTCAATCCTCACATTATCCCTTCCAAGTGTACAAATACCTTCTCTAAATGTCCTGCATTCTACATGCTCCCTCTACTTTCCAGCCCTCTCTGCCACCACCTCTTAATTCTCCTCTGGATTCAGAGCAGAGAACAAACCATGAGGTCATAGCCTCTAGCCTCTTCAGGCCTTGCATTTTTGGGACACACATCTAAACCCTAAGGTAGTTTTTAAAGTGTGCCGTCAAGTTGATTTCGACTCCTGGTGCCCAGAGAGCCCTGTGGTGGTTTTTTGGGTAGTTTTTAGTACACCTAAAATCAAAGTGTGAATGTGGCTGACAAACACACACATCATACAAGTACACTGGTCAAGGAGCTGAGATTGGCTGCAGCTCCCTGCTGACAATGCACATGGTGGCAGCCCCTGGTTTGCTCCTGTGTAATGTGTGGAATGACTCCAGGAGGGCTTCTGCATGGTGCTCATTTAAAAGATCTGGTATTTGCACATATCACACCAAGTACTGGCAGTTCAGATGCATTGGTACCTGGAACAGAGTACCAACCTTTTTGCCACCCAGAGGCAAAAGGGCTTTTGCCACCCTTTTTACCTTAAACAAAAAAGGGTGGCAGAATTTGAGGAGGTGCAAAATTTGCTGCTCCTCAGATTTGGCCGCCATAGGCAAATGCCTGTTCTGCCTCTCCATTAATCCACCACTGACCTGGAACAGCTGTAGAGAGGGCAAAGACACCTGGTTTCTCCAGGGATAATCTTCTTTCCACCCCTGCCTTTTGTGTGAAAGGCACTTAAGGAGCACTATGAATGCAACCATGTGACTGCATCCTAAGGAGCACATTTTAGAACTCACTGTGTGGGCTGCCTAATTAACCTGTGCCATGCAAGACGCCAGAATCCAGTTTGTGGAAGTGTTGAGTAATACGTTGTAGGATGGTTCACATGATTGGAAATAGGGTAGGAGACGTGTCCTACCCAAGTCTGGGAGCTGTGCATGTTCCCGGTTACCATTCATCTGTGAGTAAAAAGCAAGGGAGGAGAAAAAGGAAGTGATCACCTGCTAAGCAGCAGCTGATCAGAGGGCTTTTCTTCCTGCCTCGTTAAAGAACTGGGTACAGCTGCTGGGTAGGATGGTGCTCTCCGACCCAGCTGCTGCTTAGCAGATGATCACTTCCTCCCACTCCTACTTTGCTTTTTACTTACAGACAATTAGCAAATGGGAGCGTGCACAGCTCCCGAACTGTCTCCTACCCTATCGAGGATTGTGAAAACAGTGTGTGTTGTCTACCACTTGTGGAAATTGTCCCCTGGACTTGAAAAAACAAATGTGGAATTCTCACTTAAGGGAGCCGGAAAAAGAACCTAGGTGTCCTGCGTGCCCCTAGTCAAGATTACACCCAACCCCCTATAGTTCCCCATCAGAATCTTGCCAGTTTTCTGCTTGTACATCAAGTTGCTGGTGTCCCGCTACGCTTAACTGCCCGCCCCCCACAAAACAACCTTTGCTAAGCTTTTAATTTGCACATTTTCTAAGAGAGAAAGAGAGAGCATTATACATACAGACACACATATATCTATATATCTCAAACAGAACTTTAACTGTGCAGAAAGCTTCCCACTTGTATATTTTTTAAAGGAAGCACTTCTACAGGAAAGAGAAATGTCTACTTTTCTTAATATTTCTGCAAGTTGTTAAAAAAAGAGAGAGAGAAAAATCACAGAATTCTATTTTGTGGCAAAAGTTATACATATTCTGTCTATATTTGTTTCATAAGTATATATATATATATATATATGAGATTAAATACCATAACAAACCAACCTCATGATACAGGAGACTGGGGTGTTTGCAAATTGTAGGAGTTGGGAGGGAAAGGGCAGGGTTATGTCTGTACAGCAAGTAGCAATGGTGGAGGAAAAGTGGACAGGGTCATGTTGGGGTGTAAACTGTGTTCACACTAGCCAATAGCTGAATGATTTGTTCCATCCATGCACAGCATATATGTATTACTGTCCTCTGGCATATTCTCCTATCAGGGCTTTTAATGTGGAAACCGGTTTTTCCCCCACCCAAAAAACAGCCATAGAGCCCTTTCAGGCATGACAGATTCCCTGCACAGAAAGTGCCGTGTTAAAAAGCTGTATACCTTTGAATACTAGATGCTGGGGAGGGCTGTGGCCTTCATACCCTGCTTGTGAGCCTCTGACAAGCAGCTGACTGGCTTCTTTTAGAAGCCGAGTGCTGGAGCAACGGAACCTTTGGCCCGATCCAGCAGCACTCATTAAGTGGGGAGTAGCATGCAACTGGGGCGGCCCTTCCTTGAGGCAAGGTGGGGCAGTTGCCTCAAGCAGTAGGTTATTGGGGCACCAACAAGGTGGTAAGATGCCCTTCTGCCCGCCCCCAAGGGGGAAGTAGGGCAGGAGGGTGGACACAAGGGGGGGCAGTATTTGGCGCCCTGCCTCCAGCCCACCAAGATCTTGAGCCACCACTGATGCAAGCCACGTGCAGATCATGACATATAACAGTTGCACATGGGTTTCATTTTACTGCATTCACAGCAGCAACATACCCACCTGCAATTGTCAAGCAAGCTTAACATTCTGCACACAGGTTACATGCTATTTCCAAATTGTATACAAGATTTGTCACAGCAGAACTCTTTAATGTCATGTCCTTTTGCACCAGCAAAGGTCCTTTGGGCAAGCAGTTTGGACCACCTTCCGTTCTGGCCCTTGACCTTCTTCTCCACCATCTGTATCAGTTGTTTTTGTTTTGCTTTGAACTGAGGCTGGCAGCTGATTATGGAATTCTTAGTTGATTAATTGCCTGCCTTTTAACTGACTGGTTGATTAAATATATTTGCATAGTATACCAAAATCTCAATATAGGTGCCTTTTAGAGATGTTTCTTGAATTGCAAGCTAAAAACTGTGGCTCACTGTTAGAATGAAAGGCCATCTATAAAAAGTGTCTTTATCGTTTCCCATTATGGCATCAGAGCCAAAAGATGTGTGTGTTTGGTATTCTCAGACCTAGCAATTAAAATATATCCTCAGCAGCTAAAATTAAAGCTTTCAACCCATTTCTAACTTTAAAAAACTCTTTTAGAATCTGACCATGCTAATGTCTGCTCAAATTCAGCCACTGCCAGTAACAAAGATTGCTTTTCAACATTTTTTTTCTTTTATACACACACTGATGTAGTATTCTTACAAAGTCAACATTTCAGTATTTTTAAAGTGTTTGCATGCACACACACATACACGCTTACAATTTGAGCAATTTAGATATAGAGATAAATGTGTATAAAGCTGGTAGATTTTTTTAAAAAACTCAAATTTTCCACCTTCCAAATTAAAAGAATACCTCATCTCTCCCCCTGCAGCAATTGAGGGAAGAGGAAGCCCTCATGTAGGGTTAACTGGGTAAAAATTGCTAGGCTTTTGAAATACACTGTATGGAAACAATGCATTAAGAAACAAAGTTCTTGCTTACTAAGGGCCTCTGCTTTAGACACAGCCTTAGAGGTGGAACTTGGTTTTGGTTCTGAACTGGTTGAAGTCCAGGTTTGCCTTGGCTTATCAAGGGAATAATTTAGATTTATTTTCCCAAAATCTTCTCACCAAGATGCTTTGTCAGTCCTTTTCCGAAGTGTCTGTTGTATGCCCCATAGCACAGCCCTGCTAAGTGTAAAAACAGTTTGCTGGAGATTGCTTTGGATGTTATCCTTGTACCTGCCCTAACCCTGGGGAGTCATGCCTTTCCTGGGTCATTCTTTTTGCTGCAAATGGAAGGGCACAGGGTTTCTAGGGTAGGGCACTGAAGAGGAGACCAGCAGGAGGAAGCAGTCCTTGAACAGATTGGCTTGGACCTTGATGGAGAATAGCCAAGGGTGACTACAGCTCCATGCGATAGTGATTCCTTGGGCACTTTCCATCCAGTTTATGCTGCATGTTTGAAAGGAGAATCGGGGGGCAACCTCTTTTCCCAACTGGATGAGCAATGAGGCCGTAGGTTTGTATGACTCAGACTAGCATTTTTAGTCTAACTAACTTTGGGTTGGGTTGGCTTTTTTTCACCCACACAGAAACCCCCCAGGCTTTGCTAAACACACCCCTTTGCACCTGCTCTTGTCCTACCTCATCTCTTCCTTCTTACTACTCCCCTGTCCTCTTCTATGTGTCCTGACATGGCTCTGCGCCACCCCCAGACTGCAAACAACAACAACAAACCCTTTGATCAAGCAGATTGAAGTCCTAAGAGTTGTGACTGATGAAGGCCTGAAATGCAGCCAGATTTTGCTTGGTGGTTTTAAAGGCCATTCACCACTGGCACAGATTGCCAAAAGCAGGCCAGAAATTTTCCCTCTCTCTCTCTGACAAAAACAAATTACCTTCCCTAAGAGATAATAACTGTAACTGCCTTGCTCATATAATGACTGGAGAGGAATTCGCTGGGCTATGCCAACCAGCTCAGTGGTCTTTTGTTGTTGCTTTGGACCAAGACTGCAGTCTGTAGCCCACTGACCTCCCATCCTGAACTATGGCAGAGAGCACCATATTTATGCCTCTTCATAATTTTCCTTACTAAGTTGCAGTTCAAGCTGATATGGCCCAGAATCCAGTACTGTCCACTCTTGAATGACTGAGGAAAAGGGGGATGAAGTTATGGGGCATTTCACACAATCAAAAGTTGTGTTCTACCCAGGTTTGGGAGCTGTGTTTGCTCCCAATTTTTGGTTGTGTGGAAGCAAGGTAAGAGTAAAACCTGGGTAGGAGTGATTGTGTGGAGGCAAGGTGGGAAAAGCTTCCCAGGTTTTCCTCCTGCCTTGCTTCCACACAATCACTTCTACCCAGGTTTTACTCTTACCTTGCTTCCACACAACCAAAACTGGGAGCACACACAGCTCCCAAACCTGGGTAGAACACAGGTTTTTTAAATTGTATGAATGACCTCTATATCTTTTAGAGGGTGCATATTAACTCAAAATGTTTTGCTAACAAGCATTGTTTTAAGTCAGCCAGCATAGTATAGTGGTTAGAGTGTTGGAGTAGGACTGGGAAGAGCCAAGTTCAAATCCCCATTCAGCCATGAAACTCACTGGGTGACTCTGGACCAGTCATGTATCTCTCAGCCTAACCTACCTCACAAGGTTGTTGTGAGGATAAAAATAATCATGTGCACCACTCTGAGCTCCTCAGAGAAAGAGTGGGATAGAAATGTAAATTTTTAAAATAAATAAATAAGCCGGGTTCTCACACTTGGGTCCCCAGATGTTGCTTAACTACAACCATCCCATAATCTTCAGCAACAATGGCATTTGGCCTCTGGGGACCCCAATCTGAGAAGCACTGTTTTTAGGGTATAGAGTAACAGACTCTATAAACCTGTGAATTCCAACCAGTTCTACCATCAGCCATTTCCACACAAACGATGGGAATTATTTTTTCCCCACTGGCTTTGGGAAGCTTGGTAAGAGGGCTCCCTACTGAGCCACCTATGTGCCCATAGCCTTTATGTGGTGGCAGTGGCAACACAGCTCCCAGTCAGGAGAGTCGTTCCCATGTTGCCTCCACTCTCCCATTGACCTATGGAGGCCAATTTGCTAAGAGCCCCCTGAAACAGAGAACTGGCCCTGGCTAGGGATTTCCCAAACACCCGCTGCAGCTAGAAGGTGGTCTCAGCTCTGTGAAAGTGTCAAGTCTCTGCCCTCCCCCTTCCTGCAAAATGAAGGGCAAATGGCAACCGGCAGTCTCACCATTGCTCAGGGCCACGTTTCCATGGAAGGGAACTGGGAGAGCAGCTCCATCTTCTCACATGCACACTCGCTCACACGGGCATTGCCAGAGCCGTGGGAGCATCCAAACGCAGTCTTCCAGGGTTGCAGCTTTAAAGTCGTCAGTGTTGTCTCAATGCCAGTGTTGTCTCAAACCCTCTTCTTCAAGCTCTCACTCCTCCCAGCGCAGGTTATGTACTGTCTGTGATTTTTCTTGTGCTAACTTTGTCATGGAACATAGCAATAAAAGGAGCCACCCTGACCTTCCAGCTGACTGTGGCTTTGTTTACTGAGGATGGGTGGCTGGGGAGTGGGCAACTTCTGTTCCTAATGCACCAGATACTTTGTGGATGGTCAGTGGGAAGTTCAAACGGAGACTTGCAAATCAGTGCAATGGCTGGAGATATGACAACCTGCGGTTTGGTACGGTGATGATGTGTGTGTGTTTTTTAAGGTGTTGGACGAGGAGCTGTGTTGTGGCTAATGGGAGCAGATATTAAAGGGGTTGGGGAACAGAGGATGGTTGGTGCAGGGAACAAGATAGGAACATAGGAAGAAGCTGCTGTATACCGAGTTGGACCATTGGTCCATCTAGCTGAGTATTTTCTACACAGACTGGCAGCGGCTTCTCCAAGGTTGCAGGCAGGGATCTCTTTCAGCTCTATCTTGGAGATGCCAGGGAGGGAACTGGGAACCTTCTGCATACAATCATGCAGGTCCTCTTCCCAGAGCAGCCCCATCCCCTCATGGGGATATCTTACAGTGCTCACATGTAGTCTCCCATGCAAATGCAAACTAGGGTGAAGCAAAGGGGACACTTCATGCTTGCTACCACAAGACCAGCTCTCTTCCCCTTGAGGAGTCATACAGAAGGAAGAAGGGGCATAGCAAGGGGAGAGAGGGGGGGCCTGTGTTCACCCCTCTCTCCGGCAACACCTCAGAGTGAGGGAGAGCAATGAAGAAAATGGGGAGGGTGGAGCTCAGGGGCTTTCAGGAGCTGGGGTTCTTTGAACGCTTCTGCTCAATTATAGCTTCCTTCCCTCTGGAAGGAAGAGATGGCAAGGACACAGGGTTACCAACTCTCCAGGTTTGACCTGAAGTTCCATTCTCCTTCAGGATGAAGAGCCAAGAACAAAAGGAAGCTTTTCTCCTTAGGCCAGGGGTTCTCAAACTTGGGCCCTCAGGCATCGTTGGACTACAAGTCGCAAAGCCCAGTGGGATTAGGAACGATGGGCATTGTGCTCCAGCAACATATGAGGGCCCAAGTATGAGACTCCCCTCATCCAGGGGCATAGTTAGGGAAGTGGAGGGGGGTTTCCCCCTCTTTGATGGCCCCTCAGAGTGGGGGAGTTAATGGAGAAAGTAGGGTGAGGTGGAGCTGGGGCCCCTGGCTTCTTTGAACCTATCTGCTCAATTATAGCTACACTCCTGCCCTATCCACCTTCTCCCCTTTCTAATTTCCAAACCACTCCCTCCTTTCATGCCTGTTCCAGATACAGGCAGCGGAATGAGGGGCTAGACTGCACTTCAGATAGCGGAGATCCTCACTTTGGAAGGCTCCCATGTGTCGAAATACTACTCGCTGCGAGCAGGAAAGAAAAACAACAAAACACAGCAAGGATCAGACTGGGCTTGAGTCTTTCTCCCGGGTATATATTTTTACTTCTAGGTGGTTTAAAACAAACAAACAAACTAGGGGAAGCATCCAAAAGCAGCATCCCACACCAGCAGTTTGAAATACCATTCTATCACATCAGGATTCCACAGGTATAATAAATGGCTATATTGAAAACACATGGGAAAGAGGGAAATAGTTCTGCACTGGAGGCCAGCTAGGGGTACCTTGACATCTCTTCAAATTTTCACTCAGTGATGCTAGGTGCCTCAGTCAGCTTCACACATGTGGAATTAGGGGGCAATGACTTCTAGGTAGACTTAGGTCCCAGAACGTCTCACTTTAGAAAGCACTGTGGCTCCTTGCGGCGGTGGTTTGTCTGCCCCAGGGTGGGCCCCACAAAGCTACTCCCCGCCATATTATTTTCTACTGATTGCTTGAAGGGTCCTGGAGAACTATCTTTCCCCTTGGGTTACCTCTCTGCAGCCTTGGTCACAGACCTCTTGCCACAGCCATGAAGACTAGCACCTCCCACTCCCCAAAGAACACAGCCATTTCCCTGGGAAGAGGTTAGGGTGAACGCAAGAGCATTAAGGAACAGGACAGTATATTGCCAACTCACACATTCACTGGGAACTCATGCAAAAATCCCCAACAAAGGCAAGCTGGACATAGGATATGGTGAGAATAAGTTCTCAATGGATTGCGCCCATCTCTAGAGGTGTGGGAAGGTATCAAATTATGAATGCACATGCATCAGTTTGTGTATGTGAAAGGTGGTGCATTTCTTCCATATTATGCAAAAGAGTATCTTGTGGGGGGAGGGGGCAGAAAGGATGGATGGATGGGCCAGGAGGGCAAAGTCTAGCAGGATCTGCCAGGTTGTATGTGGAGCCATTGCAGAAGCTGGCAAAAAGGCACAGACATCACCAGTGCGGAATTTGGCAAGGACAGAGCCTGAGAAGCCTGGGGTGAATGGCAAACCCGCACTCTTCGTTGGGCCACATCACTGAAGCTTACTGGCTTTTTTAGATGGTGGTATTGGTTACTTGCCAGAACTTAGTTTTAATAGCCAGGCCAGCAACAGAATGGGTAGTTAGCCATTCTGGCAGGGGAGAGCAGAGAAGGGAGCCACAGAGTGGTGCGAAGATGAAGAAAACAAAGAGGTCAGAGCTTCCTCTTAGGCTTGGTTTCAGAACGAAGGCTGCTCTGGCCTCCCACTTGAACTTGATTCCCCACACCACCTCCATGGCTGGGAATCTTAAAGTCATCAAGCTTCATTCTGTTGCTTGTGCAGCCGGAGGGGAGGGGAGGGGAGGGGAGGGAGGCTTCTGGCCTGGAGCACAGCAAGCAGTCAATGCCCTGTCCTTGCTAGTGCCTCAGGTTCCCCTCTGCCAAGTCTGGCAGCTCAGATGCCACCGCCACAGCAGTTCCTCCAAGAAAACCAGGCCTGATGGAAAGGAAAGCTCAGGCAGAGCAAGTGAGAGGCTACAGGTTAGGTACTCACACCTGCCCAAACTCCACAGGGATGTATCACCACCACCACCACTTTTTTTTTTTTTGGCAGGGCTCCCTTGGCTTTAACAGCTCTGTGCAGGCAACAGTTCAACAGGTGAAACCACCCTTTTGTGCCTTCCAGTGAAGAAGAGCTACGACACCTGTTGCATTTTTGTCTGCCAAGGGAGAAAAAAACACAACCAAGTGCAAGTAAATGAAGATCGGAACACAGTGATGGGGAAGGTAACATTAGGTTGTAGACTAGTACTGGAAGTGGTTTAATAACATCAATTCAAGAACGTGTGTGCATGGGGAGGGTATTGCATGGGTAAGGGGAACATGGCTGGAAGTCAAGGAGGAGGAACAAGTTGCCATAGGGGTAATCCACAAGCTAAATTGCCCTGAATCTGGCTATGCAGTCTTTTACAGAAACAAAACTGCATCTTTTAAAAATAGGATATTTACAACCGTGGCTCATGGCTTATTGTCTAGCTCCTAGCTGTCATGGTGGAGCTAGGCACATTTTATGCGGTGTCAACACAGTTTTTTGCTGCGTGACATACGTTTCTGAGCAGTTGGGCAACTGGAGGTTTTTTTCCTATAGGAGCTTTTCTTAAAAAAAAAAAAAAAAAGCAAGAGAATATGAAGGTGAATACTCTTTGCTTTCAGCCTTCATATGAGTGGTATATTATGGGTCTAATTACTTGACTAGCCAAAGGCATTTATTGACTCTTATTGAATGTCAACAGTAAATCTAAAGATATACATAGCAGTACAAAACAAGAAAGAGGAAGTTATCCTTTCCCCGCTCCCGTTACCTTTGGGTTACTAAACATGCAGCGGCAGGGGCTGGATGGGGGCTGGTGTCAGCTTATGCAACAGGAAAAAAGCTTACCAGGAGCCTTGTCATGACTATAGCCGGAAGTTTTGATTTTGACATCACGGCAGGGCTGAATCAAGGGTTTCTGGCACTGCTGGAGGGACACCCAGTGATGGTCTCCCTTAACTGGGGAAGGGCAGAGGGGGACAGAGAGTGTAAAGCAAGGAGTGCTTTGGGAATTGCACTCTGCTCCAGCAGTCACTTGATTCTCCAATCTCCCCACTCCACCCTCCATTAGCCAGTTCCTGCCATGTGTGGAACACTCAAGGAAGAGGGAAGGCTTGATAAGAAGCTACCTTACGCAGAAGCAGAACGTCGCTCCACCTAACTCAACACGGTCTACACTGATGGAGCAACTCCCCAGCCTTTCAGACATAGCTCTTTCCCCGTCCTCAGTGGAAATGCCAGGGATTGAACCTGGGACTTTCTGCTTGCAAAGGATCTGATCCACAGTCCCATCCCAGGACACTGCTGAAGTGATGGATCTGCCTTATACAGAGTCAGCCCATGGGTTCCTCTAGCCCAGGGTTTCTCAACCTTGGGTCCTCAGATGTTATTGGACTTCAACTCCCATAATCCCCAACCAAAGGCCACTGGGGCTGGGGATTATGGGAGTTGAAGTGCAATAACATCTGGGGACCCAATGTTGAGGATCCCTGATCTTGCCTACTATCTTTCCGTGCCATTACCTGTTCCGACTTGTAACCATTATCCAAGGTCTTGAAGATAATGTTTGCTCAACGCTATCACTGGAGATTCTTTTAGCTGGCGGTGGTAAGGATTGAACCTGGAACGTTCTGCATGCGAAGCATGTACTTTCCCACTTGAACGATCGCCACTCCCTGGAAAGAGCTCTTGCTTTTCATGAAGCTTCTGGAAGTCCAGCCAAAGGTTAAGGCATTAACTCAGATCACTATAGATCTCTGGGCTCCAGCATTGGCCCCACTCACATTTGATCATGACATGTGGTAGGAATCTGTGGTCCTGCCTAGTCATAGTGCTGAATCACACAGCTCCCACTGATGGACTTTTGGTCTTCCTCAATTTTGTCTGCATTTGCCGTTACCATTTCTGGAAATGTGATGATGTGCATTCAATACAGCTGTGATTTCACTGTTTTTCAAGGGGGGGCCACTTTGGCAAAAAAACAAAACAAAAACCCCCATACCCCTCCAGTCTGAAAACCATTTCCCACTGTGCTGACCTCTACACCATACTGGATTCTGCTGGGAGGGCTCGTAAAAGAGATGAAGCCCTCTCTTAAGTGCTCTGGGGGAAAGCGCTGGGAAGAGCTACAGGGGCACACCTTCCAAGAAGGTGCAGGGGCTCAAGATGGCTCTTTTCCCATTACAGTGAGAATGATAGTCTCTGCAGGCTGCCAAGGGACTGTGCAGAGTATTCCGCTTTGGCTGAAGCTTCACCTTGGCCCAACAATTTAGTAGAGGGCCACACTTGAAGTTGATGGAGACAGCCACTGGCCCCAGGTCCTTACAATAAGAACTACCCTGCTGGATCAGGCTCAAAGCCCATCTAGTCCAGCCTCCTGTTCCACACTGCGGCCCACCAGATGCTGCTGGGAGCCTACAGGCAGGAGTTGAGGGCATGCCCGCTCTCCTGCTGTTACCCCCCCTGCAACTGGGACTCAGAGGCATCCTGCCTACACTGCACTACAGAATCTTAATCCTGCAACACAGAAGCCAGGCAAGTCCCTTCGCTGTTATTCAAGAATGGGGCTGTAGCTTAATGGCAGACAATCTGCTTTGCATGCAGAAGGTCCCTGGTTCAGTCCCTGGCATCTCCAGATAGGGTTGGGGAAGACTCCCAGCTGAAAACCTGGGGAGCTGCTGCCAGTCTGTGTAGACCATTATGAGCTAGATGGACCAACTCCATACATGCTCACTTCCTATATATTCTTCTCCCCACCTCCAAACCATTTTCTCATTCACACCTTGGCAGACTTTTATGAGCAAGGTGCATTAATTTACATTAACGTATCCAAGGGGTGGGGATCTTTGCATCCTGTGCTTTGTGAGTAAAGGAATGGATACTTCCAGCATATCACTGTCTTTGGGTAATATTAATATTAGTTTAGTGCATCAGCAGCACAGTCCCAGTTTCTACAGTTGCTCCAAAACTAGTTACTGTCCCCTTGGCTGTTTCTCACCATTTTACTTCTCTGCCCTTCATTTTATCTGATTCGCTGTGGCCACATGATGAAATGGCAGTGAAAGCCTTCTTACAAAGAACAGTTTGTAGCAGAGGCAAGAATATTAAAGAAGTTCATACCATTTCAAATGGAGATAAATCTCTCTCTCTCTCTCAATACCACCACATCCAATGAAGATTACCACCATAGGTTCCGGGCTGAGAAGGCAATATTTATTCACACCATGCATGATTAATTTATGGAACCACAAAATGTAGTAATGGCCACTAGGCCAGATTTTATTTTATTTTTAAGTGTGAGTGTGGGTGTGTGGATTAGACAAATTCAGAGGATAGATCTTTCAAGGGCTCTTTATTAACTACGATAGTGAAACAGACGCTCTGTGACTGGCTACTGCTGAAAACAGAGTACTGGGGCTGACAGGCCTGGGTCTTATCCAGCAGTTATTTTCTTTCTTTAACATTTACTGAGATATACTCTATGCTAGAAGAATCCAGTCAGGGACCAATATGTTTGTGGGCCTCACTTTGACCAAGTGGTTGTTACTTCTTGGAATTCTCACATTCTGAGAAGTTGTTTATAACATGAACAAGACGTTTCCAGTTGAAATGTCACACTGTTTATCACCCAGAATAGGAGTTTTCAGACATTCCCTTTTAGCACACTAATCAAATTTACCTCTGCCCCCTCAACCACAGTCTTGTTTCCCTGATCAAAATATCATCCCCCAAAACAGCTACTGGTGTTTTTCCTTCAACCACACAGGTACCTCTTTCCCCCCAGCAACAGTAGCTTGGAGTAGGACTAACACTTTGAGGGAAAGAATTAAAAAGCAGCTCTGCCCTAGCCCTAATCTAATCCAGCTCCCACAGAAGCCTTTAAGATTGGGGTGGGGTGTGGTGGGGACAGACAATGGAAGATCCCATAATGGATCTCCCATGTCATATCTGGTTTGGTCTTGAGAGAAGCAGTTTGACCCATCAGTCTAATAGAGGAGAAACTACCACCAAATCCAGAACCCTGCCTCTCTCATGGTTGGTCCTAGTGCATAATAAATCAGTTTTCTGGAACAATAAAAACCACAGTTGGCTTTACTAGAACCAACCTTGCTGCTTACAACCTAGGGTAATATTAAGGCCAACCAGAATGACCCAAGTGTAGCTGTGGGATTTTTTCCAACAGACCAAAATGGCATCCTACAAGTTCTAGAAACTATAGTCTATCTTCTTTCTACCTCTCTAGGATTGTGGGGCGGGTTGTGTGTGGCGAGGATGGAGATATACAGTATATCTTTTTCTCAGCACTTGCAGAGGAATGCTCAGCTTCTGATAATTAATCCATCATTTGTTAAGCAGTTACATTTTTTGGTCTAAAGGTTCAGGGACAAGACAGAGATATTTTGTGTTCAGTTTCCATTCATAAAGGAAACCCTCCCCCCCCCCAATGTCTTTAAATTAGACTGTTGAGGGCTGTGTTGCTCTACAGATCTGCAAAACTAATGGATGAGCACCCACTATGAACTAAAGGTGCAAAATTCTTCACCAAGTTAAGCTTAATTCAGCAGTTCATATAATTCTGCAGTCCATTTTTCAAGTTTAATGATGGAGTATGCAAATAGACAGGTATGATGAAGTATGCAAGTGGACAGGTAGTATTAAAATGTATAAAATGTACCCCCATTAACTCAAAAGATGCACCTTTCAAAGTGGTGATTATCTTCATCTTCAACAGGGGGAGAGCATCTGGGCCTATCCAGCCTCAGCACAGCATCCCTCCAGTGGCTGTTGCTGGTGTCTACTTTATGTGCATGTTTAGATGGTAAACCCTTTGGGGCCAGGGAACTATCTTCTTTGCCATTTATTTTTCCTATGCAAACTGCTTTGAGAACTTTTTGTCAAAAAGCAGGTAATAGATCACTTTGAGCCAACAGGCCCAAGCAGCAGACACACACGTGAATGTAGAGTTCTATAGGAAACTGCTGAGAAGGACGACACCTCCAGTGCTCTGTGTATGTCCTGCAAGATGGTACCAGGACTCACAAGGGCCACCTTGCTGAAGAGGGCTCCTTGATGTTGGGGAAAATGCAGCACTACACAGCAGTTAATATGTTGGGGGAAATGCTCAAGTTCTTGAGGATTGGTGTTGTTTTTTGGCCAGAGAGACCTCCTGCTTGAAAATTAGTGAAGATCACCAGTACAGATGTAATAAATAGGATGGAATTAAGCCAGTGCAAATATACTTACTGCGGACTGCTGTCGAGGGACAGACAGCACAGAGGCCCTGGCCTGCTCCATCTTTTGGCTGCTAAAGGCCGGGAGAGCTGCCAGCAGTCAGCAATGTGAAGCCGCTGACACAGGATAGGATGAAAACCACACCCTTTGTGTGCTGTAGCCCCAGTGCCAGGCACAAGCTGTTCCAATGGACAGGCGATACAATGAGCCAGAGCACTGCAAAGCAAACCTAGGCTAGGAAACTGGGCTCCTGGGAGCTGGGGTGTTGCGTTCCACCAACCTCCCATTTCTGGGAAGAAGGACAGAAGAGAACAAGGAGCCCGTTGGAACAGGGACGCAGGCTGGTTCTCTCACTGGCTTGCCATATGCCAGGTAGCAAAACATAAGCATCCTATGGAGGAATGGCTGTAAAAAGAGATGGCAAGAGCAGTTATGCAAGCAGAGGAACTCCAAAATGAGGATTATTAGGGGCCCGGGCCAGATCCCATCTGGGAGATAAACAGGACTAAGCAATTTGGGGGGGGGGGGAATTGCAAGCTAGGGCTCCAATCCAGTGTTTCGGAGTGGGGAGAGAGGGGAGGTTGAGGGAACAGCAAGCCCTGGAATTTTTATTTCCACCCCCAAAACGCATCCTTAAAGAAACCACACACATTTGTCACCAAGAGAGAGGAAAAATACACCCTGCAGTTACAAAGCAGGGAATGTCTCCCTCCTTCCAGGGCTCCCAGCCAGACTCGCCCTCAACAGGGAGAAAAAGAACAGGCCTGCAATTGAGAGCTCTTCTCACCACCCTGCCAGGAAGCCTGCCTGAGAAGAGTTTTAAATTTGTTAGTCCTGGCCACAGCCCTGCTTTCACCATGATAAATCACCTGGCAGGGCCTGGGAAAACAGATCCACCAATGCACAAACACCGGGCCAGGATGGGGAGAGAGACTCAAAACTTTCCACTTGAGCTGTAAGTTTTGGAAGACGGGGCAGCTACCCTACAGTGCTGCTCACATGGCCTCTCTTGGAAAAACAAGCAGCAAAGCTTTAACCATTCCGAGTTTCTCAGGAGAAGATCAGGCTTTTAGTTTATAAAGTTTCATTTATGGTAAATGTAACCTATATGATTTTTGTGTTTTGCTCGTTTGGATTGTAAACCACCCTGAGATTTTATATAGGGCTGTATAGAAATCAACTAAAGATGGCAGTCCCATGGGTCCTTGGTTGATTATTAGAGCAACAGGGGTAAAGGATGCACCCAACATTGCCGAAACCCTCCTGGGATGCAGGATGGCAGTGACTGAGGGGCGAGTCATATGTGATAGGGGACAGACATAAGACTAGTATGTAAGAGTGTTCAGTGGCTGCTCTTTAGCCCTTCTAAGTCCAACACACCCAAGAGGCTGCCTCCTCCCACATGACCCTTGATGCCTTGATCATACTGAGTGGCCAGAGTGCCATTAAGAAATAAGTCAGTCATCACTATCCTACCTACCCACCTCTTGTTCGGGCCAATTCACTGGTTCTACTCAATGAAGCAATGTTATCAACAGCTGACCAAGACACCAAGTAAGCATTTCAGATAACCTGCTGCTATCTCTTAGTAACATTGGCAAAGTTTTTTTAAAAAATTACTCTTATTACACAATACTTTGTGCAATTTCATCTTGAATATGATGGAGTTTCCATCACAGCTTTCAGAAAAAATGTAAAATCTTGGCTTTTTGCCCAGGCATTTATTTGATTCTCTGCTGCTGCTCTTTATAATCTTTATTGCTTTTATGCTTTTTGTTTTAAATTTTTTAATCAGATTTGTTTAATATCCCCCCCCACTTAATATTTTAATTGTGTCTTTTTTACCATCTTGTGTTAAATTTTTTTTGCTGTAAACAGCCTTGGGATTGCTTTAATGAAAGGCGGTATATAAATTTAACAATAAATAAATAAAATAAAATATATCCAAGAGGGAATTTTCAGAATTCTAGGATTCAGAATTCAGAAGGCTCCTTTTGTATTTTGCAGGGGAAGAACAATTTATTCAACCCCAGCACAGCATCCTTCCAGTGGCTGTTGGTGGTACCTACCTTGTGTTTCTTTTTCAGAATGTGAGTTCTTTGGGGACAGAGAACAATCTTTTTCTGTGCTACAGCACACAAAGGGTGTGGTTTTCATCCTTTGAATCTTTGTTGTTGAATATAATATTATTGTATTCAATACAAAGTTGAATAATGAATATAACACAACAATACCAAGAGCAGTGAACTCAGCTGCTGCCCCACAGAAACTAAGACCAAATATCTTTTGAAAGCATCGTCTGGCTAAGGATGAGAGGGGATTGGAGTTTTAATATTGGCTTATGCCATATTAAATAGATTTTACAGCCACCTAATGTCACAGCAGGAAATGACTTAATTAGCAAGCCAGATGTTGCCGGTTCGAATCCCCACTGTTATGTTTCCGGGACTATGGGAAACACCTATATCGGGCAGCAGTGAGATAGGGAGATGCTGAAAGGCACCATCATCTCATTCTGCGCAGGAAGCAATGGTAAACCCCTCCTGTATTCTACCAAAGACAACCACAGGGCTCTGTGGGCACCAGGAGTCGACACCGACTTGACAGCACACTTTACCTTTACACATTTAGGATCTTAGATCCATTGCCTACATCAGCAGCAAGAATAGCATGAGCTGAATGAATCTTGACCTACAGGATTGGTGCTGAGCAAATGCAGTCACTCCTCTTTGTGAGGAGAGTACAGCTGTGTATCCTCAGGAGGTGTCTGCTCCTGCCTCTTCTCAACTGGATGCATCCAAGAACAGTTTGCTCATGCTCATTCATCATCTGATGCCATAGCCTGCATGGGCAGAAGAGGCACTGCAGACCAAATGCCCTCAGTGGGAGTTTTTGCAGTGCCTCCCATTGCTTGAATATTTTTCTATAGAGGCAATTCAATTGTGAGTCATCACAAATGGCCACCAAGTGATGTGTCAGCACAAAATGTGTCCTCTGCCAACTGAACAAAGAAGCACCTTTTAAAAGTGGGGATTCTCTTTATTGAGCGGGGGAGAGCAACTATCCCCAGCACAGCATCCCTCCAGTGGCTGTTGCTGGTGTCTTATGCTTTTTTTTTTTTAGATTGAGAGGCCTTTGGGGACAGGGAGCCATTTTGTTTCTTTCTATTGTAAACCGCTTTGAGGACTTTTGTTGAAAAGCTATATTTAAGTATGCGTCGTATTTGTAAGCCACCACAGCAGCCTAATCAGCACCGTGTACAAGGATATGCACACACCTTGCAGATTGTCAACAGGGAACAGTTCTCCCCACAACCACTTTTAAACTTCCCTAAAACCACTTCTACAGCCACTTTAAAAGCCCCATTTTCTTCTCTTTCAAACCACTGCCTCTGAACCTGTTATGAGAATAAGTTTCCTCCAGCAAAAACTACCTTTGTTCCAACTTATCCCAATGTTTTTGGGACAGATATTTTCTTAACTTTGTGAACTCCCTATTATTTGAGAACCCTAGCTGCAGGACGAAGCCTACAGACTTGTTAACCAGTCCCATCCCATTCAGCTCTTCAAGCCCTCCATTGGCACAGCCACCAGTAAATGTGTTTAGCCCAAGCCAGGTTCCCTTCCCACTGTCACTAGTACCCCATCAGCATTTATTTCATTTATGGACTTTAGAAGCCCTCTTTCAACAACTATTTCCAAGATTCACAGATTTGCGTGTGTGTGTGTGTGTGCGTGTGCGTGCAGGGGTCACTTCAAGACTCCTGAAGCTTTCAGTCCCATTGCAGAAATTCCTGCATACCAGATCTCACTTCTACCCCACAGTCAATTTAGCTGCAATTCATGCTGCCGGATTATTGGTTTAGGAATTCATCACTAACCCCCAAGATATTCAGGATTTATTGAGAACTCTTGTACAGGAGATGGGGACTCCAACCCTACCCTTCTCGCTACTCACACAACAGTACCGTAAGCTACTTCAGCTGAGAAGAATGGCCAACCAACATGAGAATCAGGCTGCTCGGGATCCTTAACTTGAGGGTCAAGCTCTGGCATGGGTTCAGTGCAGTGGCAGGAGCTCCCCATCTGATCCAAGCACTTGAGGGAGGGGTGTTTAACCATCTCCCCACCCCACCCAGGAGTCCTCCCCTCTGCAAAAGGAGGCACACACTTCTGCACCTTGGGGAGGTCCTAGCACACAATTTAATTTTACATAAAGTTGATAGGGACTGAACCAGCTGTGACTAGCAAGGAAAGATCTGGGCTTCTGTAGACAGCTCACTGAAGACAGCGTGCAGCAGTGATGAGAAGCAAAGTAGCATTTATTTTTTTTAATGTGATCCAGAATATGACAGCCAGAATCTGAATACCTTTATATTTCTCTAGATCTGGGCTACTGTCTGCAATTCTGGTCACCCTATTCCAAGGAGAATAATGTAGAATTGGGAATGGTACAGCTAAAATGATTTGTGTGACAAGAAGAGGCAAAAGCATCTTGTGTTTTTCAGCTTAGGAAAAGTGAGACAAAGGTTTCTAAAATTATGAATAGTAGGCAGAAGGGTGATTTTTTTCCTCTCTCTATATTAGAAACTGGAGTCGCCCACTCAAGCTGATTGCAGTAATTTCACACAAAAGGCAGGTCAACCTGTGAGATGTCTTGCCAAAAGTGTGTGGCTGTCACCATATCCCTGGTGGTTTTTAAAAAAGGCAAGGCAGCTTTACAGAAGTCAGTGACTATCAGCAATAACGACGAAGAGGCATAGTCATAGCAAGATGCCTCCCAGTACCAGCTGAAGGGGACAAAAAAATGGGGGCAGGCTATTGCTGGGGAGAAGCCCACAAGCCAGGCATGAAGGTATATCTGAGGGGGCAGGCCTTCCCTGAGGCAGGGTGAGGCCGTTGCCCAAGGCATAGGCAGGAGGGAGGCAGGGGGTGGCAAGCACTGCCCCTTCCACCCCCAGGGCACACCCCACTCACAGGTGGAAGAGTCATATTGCCCACTCCAGGCAGCAAAGTGTCTTAGGCGACCCCTGACCCTTGATCTGCTCCGTGAAGGCTCTTCCGCCTCCCTGCCCCCTCCGCAGCCTTTTTCATTCTAGCTCTCCAAGAGCACTGGGAGAAGCAGAAGAAAGGGAGCAAATTCCCATCTGCTCGGACAATTTAGGAATGTCTCTTCCCCCAACCTGATAGTGGCAGCAACAGCCAACGGAGGGGTACACAAGCAGAACTTTGTCCCCTCTTTGGGGCAGCAGCAATGCTGAGAAGCCCACCCTCCGGCGCTTTCTCCTCCCCATGGTCTTGCTTGAGAGATGTGGGCCACTATGAGTTGTTCAGTGCTGCCCAAGTTGGGATTGCTCGATGCAGCACCAATTCTTGTATATGTTATGCACAAGAGGGCCGAGGATCTTTGTACCTCTGTGTAGACATGGCTTTTGCACACCCCTTGGAAAGCATCCTGTAGATGCCCATGAATGGAGAGGCCCTTCATTCTTGTGTGCACGGACACACACAGAGACAGAAGAATTCTGGGCTGGCTGGCAACTATATTTGCAGCTTTCCTCTCCATCAAGACATTTCCACTCCTTCAGCTAAATCCACGGGAAGCCACTGCCCCCTCCCTGGAAGCCTTTCCCAGCCCAGCCCTTCTCCCCATCCTCACTCATTCTCCACCAAACCTACTCTTCCCCCTTCCTTTTTCTGAGGGCTTACAGGCAACGGAGTCATTTTTCTGTGGGCAACCTTTGGCACCAAGCTAAGACGTTGCACACAGATGAAGCTTGTACTGGTCTTGGTTGAACTTGGGAGGGTGAAGTATAGTACAGAGGACTAAGACCAGAGCCTCAAGGATAACCAGGACAAGCCCCAGAAACTGAGCTAGGAGGACAAACCTGATGGCCCATTCCAGGGGGGCAGGAGAGCAGAAGCTCTTTTGGCCCTGGAGTCAGTGGGGGTGGTAGACTCTAGCCACTTAGACCAGGCCAAGAATCCCTTAATCTAGAAAACAGAGCGACAAGATCAAGCAGGGTGCAGAAGGCAGCCCGACACCACCACCCTATTTCAAATCAGCAGCCACAAACAGCAGTATTTGAGATTTAATGAGAAGCTTTGTACAGACACCTTGTCCTCAATATAAAAAAAAAAAGTACAGAGGGTGCTGACGCACAGCAAGCCTTCCCTCCACACTCTTCCACCCTTGCACAACCAAGAGGAGCACAGCAGCACACTGGAGGGGTGGGGGAGATGCCCCACTCATGCTCCTCTAAGCTGGGGCAGGGCAGGAGGCTAGGCAGCGCTGGGGGAAGGGAGGGCTGGGTATAAGCAGGTACTGCAGCATCCAGAGACAGCTTTCCCCACTGCACTACAAAACGTGTGAAGCCTTGGTACCCAGCCCTCACTCAGAAAGGCTCTCTCCCCCAACTTATCTTCCCCACCTTGATAAGGTCCCTCGGATGCACTTTGGTGCCGGTAAACTCAGCCAGTCTGTCAGGAAAAGGCAGAGGCATAAAGACAGTTAGCAGTCCACTCAAAAGCTATAACAAGGTTGCAAGAGGTGGGGATGATGGTGGATGAATGCACCACTAGGCTCCGAGAAGCTTAACTAAATTCCCCCGGGGGCAAAAAAACAAAACAAAACAAAGATGTACAGCAACCAGGGAACAGGCGGAAGACTGGCCAGAGCTGCTGATGTGTCTCATTCTTCTTTCTTGTCCTTTGGACCATCGCAAGTTGCCTGGCAGGGGAAGAGAGAGAGAGAGAGAGAGAGAGAGAGAGAGAGAGAGAGAGAGAGAGAGAGAGAGAAACACACAGTATCAGAATAAGAGATCACCTTTATTTTGCAAGCTTAACAGAGCATGCTTGAGTCCCTAACAAGTTTTGTGGTGAATACGAAGCTACAGCAAATGCACGTAGTTTATCCTGAGAGTTTGGCTAGGCACTGCAGCCCCAACCCACAACAGATACATCCATCTGACTCCTGCAGTTCTAGCCACTGAGGGGGACCGGGCTACTTAAATAGTTAAAATTACTTGAAGCAGCTGAAGTTCTAAGAGGACAGTTTAGTTGAAGCTTCATGCAGCAGGCTTCCTACTGTGCTGGTGCACCTGCTCTAGTCTCTGACTGGGCCAGCCTGAACTGCCAGAGTATTTCAAGTGCAGCCAGCCCCCCCCCCCCCCCCCGCCGCTTAAAATGCTATGCACTGAACATGCTCCTTGCAACTAACCGTAGGCAAGGAAGAGGGGATTGCCCAGCCTCTGCTGGCAACTGCAGACATGCCAGTATTCTTCCTTGTATGTGTCTGCCTTATCATAATGCATACTCCATAGGATTTAAATCATTTCCCCCTCCAATGGATGAATGCAATTGTTTTAGTTCATACAACACAGTTCCTACTATGTTTACTAATATTTATCCCCATCACCAATTGCAGCCAAGTATTGCCCCACCTGCTTCCAAGCACACAGGCATTAAGGGCGAGAGACCGATTCTGTACCCACGATCGCATCCTGCACCTTCTCTGCAGGACTTCAGCACAGGCAGCCCTGCGGAAGAGGTCCACAGAACACACGACAGCAGAGAAAGGTAGCTACACAGAGCACCCACTAATTACCACTTCAGGCAGACAATGGGCCAGTCACAAGACTCTGCATACTCAAACATACAGAAGAGTTCAACTCCCTGCTGGTCAGTGACGCAAGATCTCCATTCAAGCCATTGTCCTTTGTATTCTGCAAGGTCATGAGCTATTTGTTAGGCACATCATTTAAGTGTGTGTCACATTGGTTCACCTGCGCACGCACCCATATATGCTTAGCACAGGGCAGTGTGTGATACTGCAATGCAGATGCTGGGGGGGGGGTATACAAGCCACTCTCACGAGTCACACCAGCCTTGCAAAAGTAGCCTCTAATCTAGTATACTTCCCCTTCTCCCCAGCATCTCCATGACAGCAGTGATGCCACACACTGCTGGGTCCACGTGTTAAATCAGGCCTGTCTGCATGCGAAAGTTCTGTGCTCGATACTCATTCAGCTTGTGTTCCCACACTTTTCCCCTCCATTTTTTTTAAAAAAGCAAATTGCTAGCCTCTATGGGCTTCAACAATATGCTTGAATGCATGTGGGTGGTGTGCAGAGGTCTTAAGCAGCCAGAGAGTGGCTGCACAAGATCTCCAGCTGCATTTGTGGCGGGGGGGCTGGGCTTCAGATCCTTGCCACTCCCCAAGGCTAGCAAAACTAGAATTATGAAGAGTTAAACGTTTTGCAAGTCTATTTGACTTGCAGGATTTATATGCCTAACCGCTTTCTTGGCTTTGCATTGCTAGAGCAGAGGTTCCCTCCCACACACTGAGTACATCTAGATTTATATTGATGGGTTTCCATGCTCATGTCTGCTCCAAGGACAGGCCACAATCCTAGACGGCAGGCCAGAGGGGACCTCTCGCAAGTCAGTCAGCAAGAGGCAACTGGAGAGCTATCCCTGTTCACAGATTCACCAATTCACGCCACCACACTTGCTACGGATTCCTCTTCCAAGGTAGCCATTTTGTGCGCTACTCACTGCACGAGCTCAAGAGGCCTTCACAGGACATCTGAGACGATGACCAGGAAACTGTATGAGGCGAAATGCGCACCCACCAGCTGAAGGGTGACTCTCGAGGCAATCCTATCCCACACAAGTTCTGCCTAGCAGCTGTCCACAATAACCCTGGAGGAGCAGCTGCTGAATTCTGCCTTTCTGCCAACTCTTTTACTACGGGAGCTTCGAGTACTGCAACCCTACCCGGGTTGGGAGGGGCAGGCTTGTTTACACAGCCCGAGGGGGTAGGAAGACCACCTGGCTCTATATGGGAATGTTTACTAGGCAACCTGGAGACAGCAGGAGGGAGCTGATCAGAATGGCCACAAGGAAGGAAACAGCTGCCTGGGGCCCTGCCCTGCCATGGGAGCTGCAACTGCTACAGCCACAGAAATCCTGCTGAGCTGCTAAGAGGCAGAAGGGGCTGGACACAACATTTCAGAGCAGAGATACGGATGCTGGGACTCTGCTGCTCAGTCACCAGCAATACTTGCTCTTGCTTCCCTCCTCTCCCTCTACTCCACAGTGAGGGGTATAGCTACCACCAGACCAGTGTCCCTGGGCTGCGGGGGTTAGGAGGCCATGACGAAACCCCTTTGTCGCCGTCCTCCTCCCACACCCAGCTGGCCAACAACACCCAGCCGGCTGGGAGCGCAAGGCATGGCCCTCCCTTCCTTCTCAGTCGGCGCTTTGTTCGAGTGCTGGCTGGGTGATCTCTCTGCCAGCTGGGAAGGAGCAGGAGAGGGCCACAAGGGCTCCTCTTGCTGAGGCTGGCCACACCCCCTGCACTTGATGTCGATGCAGGGGGTGTGGATGGGGCGCGCACTAGTGTCCGTGCAGCCGCACTGGGGAAGAGGCTGGCAGTGAGCTCCCTACACCCTTGCCCACCGTCTTCCTGAAGTGCTGTGGCACAGCTAGGTTTTCAAGAGAAACAAAACAGGCAGTAGGACACCACACCCCTAGACAAGAGGCATGGCAACCCACAGGCAGGGAGGGGCTTCATTGGTGGGCTGGCAAGGAGACGTGCAGCAGGTTTATTCAGCAGAATACCTTGTCCAGTAGAAGCCCCACCCAGGTTACTACTAGTTTGTGTGGCAATCTCTTAAAGTCCTCTCCCTAGTAGAATCCAAGATGCTAATCAGGAAATTCTGATTCGACAGCTGGAGGCATGATGTGGGCAGTGCTGCTGACAGGCACAGGCTGGCACAACAGCCATCAGCTGCTTCCTGGGAGCAATGCTCAAGGGCACACAAGGGGCAGGATACGCGCCGCAGGCTCTTGTCCTGCTGCTACAGAAGCCCAGGGAAACTGTGCGGCATGGGCCCTTTAAAAGGGGGAAGTGGAGCACCTCAGCTGTGCCAAGCTGCAAGGCCATTAGAGTAGCCTGCCACATACACAGGTCCTATTTTTAGGAAATTGGCAAGGCAAGCTGCCACTCAGTCCTGGCACCAAAATGACACCAGCTCCAGGGCTACTGGGGAAGGACGAGGAAGAGCAGGTGGTTGTAGCAAACAGGCCAAGCCAAGACGGAGCTCTGCAGGGACTTGCGGATTGGGAAAACAGAATTAGGATGAAGCAACTTCAGCCACACACAAGGAGCTGCTAGGCCCCTGGAAATCCAGAGATGTGCTGTGTGTTGGGGTAGCTAGTTCTATGGGAGTTAGTCTTATTTAGCAGGCTTTAGGGAAGATTTTTTTAAACACACACAAAAAACAGCTCTCAAATTGCAGCATTCTAGAATGCTGGAAGAGGAAGAGGTGGCAGCTCTCAGACCCAAGTGGTAAGGTCCTCCCCATATCAGCATCTCTTTGCATGAAGCTAAGTAATCCAGACCACCATGTGCTCACAAAAGGGATATGGCAGTGTGTTTGTCCATGTGTCTGCAGAGCACACAGCTCCAGACTTTTGGGGCTGGAGCCAAGCTAACACAGCACCCCTTGTCAACTTTACCAGGCAAACCTTCAGGGTCACCAGTTAAGTGTCAATGAGGAATCAAAGGTCATGAATCTCCCCAGAAGTGGTACTTCCTGGGATGTAGATCAATCTCATTTTACAGGGAATAGGATTCAGAGAGGGCTAGCTCTTCAGAGAAGTTGGAGGTGGGGAGAAAAGCGCCACAATGTCATCAGAGGAATAAAGCCCTTTCAACTCTCGGAACATAGGAAGCTGCCTTACGCAGAGTCAGAACATTGGTCCATCGAGCTCAGTATTCCCTACACAGGCTGGCAGCAGCTCCTCCCGGGTTTCAGGCAGAAGCCTCTCCCAGACCTACCTGGAAGATGCCAGGAATTGAAGCAGGGACCTTCTGCAGGCTATGGCCCCCACTCCCAGCTCTAAAAGGCTTATCAATAAGATGCCCGGGCGGTGGGCGGGGGGGGGGGGGGACACTAATCAAGATGTATTCCAGCTTAGTCGTAAAGTCACTTCTGAGAGACACCACCATTCGAGTTGCTCCCTAGTTACAGGGAAGTATGCAGCCATTCATTCTCACACTGGAACCGAACCCAACCCCGCACCCTCAGTGTCCTCCCCAGCTTATCTGCCAACCTTCAAACAAGAGTACAGGCTTGCTCCAGTCGAGCACTTCCTCGTGTGCCAGCTTCTCTCTCCTCCGCCCGCTCCCCGCCCCCCCCCCCCCCGGCCATTCACCTTTATCCACTCCTAGGTGTGGCAGCATCTTGTGACTGGCTTACGTGCTGCCACCAACGTGGAGAGCTGTTTACAAGCAAGGAGTCCCTGGCACTGCTCAGCTCCTCCCCTTTGCTGGGATCCAACCAATGGGGAAGGGACAGGCAAGTCAGGCTGCAAGGCTGCTTCCAGCCACTGTTTGGGGATTAGGTTACCCCGGCAACCAAGGCCAGATTATTTTTGAACTCACATGTGAGGAGGAGGATGATGATGATGCCGGGTTTGTTGTGGGTCTGAGATTCAGAGGGACTTTAAGGCTGGCCGACTGGGCTTCTAGCAATCTGGGGCAGGCAAGAAGGTGGCCAGCACACAGGCAGGATTCAAAGAGCTCCCCAGGCAAAGTGAAGGCACCAGGGCTGGAGGAGCTGCTGCGAAAGCGGGGGCTCAGAAGGACCCACTGCCAACAAGACGGAAGGTCCCCCCACATGACCCTTCAGCTTCTCTCTCACAAGCTCTAGAAGAGGGATTTGAGTGGAAGCTGCAGTGGAGAAGGGGCTTTGCTGGCGCTGGGTTCTTGAAGGGCAGGGAGGCGAGGGAGAAAAGAGAGGATTCCAGAACTCCTGGGGAGGCTCTCGTAAGCTCTGGGAATAGCTGGCGTGTAGCAAAGGATTTTGGAAGAAGAGCACGGCGGAGGACGTGGTAGCAGCAGCAGCCGCCACCACCTCTTCACCACTGCCAATTGCCCCGGAAGCCTGAAGGGTTCTAGCCAGGCCACAAGATGTGGTGACAGCCAACAGCCTGGACGGCTTTGAAGAGGGGCTTGGACAAATTCATGGAGAACAGGTCTATCAATGGCTACTAGTCTGAGGGGCTCTAGGCCACCTCCAGCTCTCAGCACCAGTTGCAGGGGAGTAGCAGTAGGAGAGAGGGCATGCCCCCAGCTCTTGCCTGTGGGCTTCTCAGTTCAGGCACAAAACAGAGACTGCAGAAAGCTCACATCCGCTCTCCTCAAGTCAGGCGCGGGGGAAGGTTGGAAACCCTTGCTCTAAGGACCCATTCACTTCTTTCACACTCTGACACTGGAAGACCCAATTATCTATGGCCGTGGTTCCCAACCTGGGGACCTCCAGATCTGGAGGCCCCCAGGTTGGGGACCCCCAGGTTGGGGACCACTGCTCTATAGAAGCTAAAGCAAGGCACTAGGTGAGACATTTCCTTGCCACTCCTCCCTAGGTTCCAGCCAAAGGCAATCTCCCTTCTTCCAAGGGGTATCGTGTTACCTTTCCTTTGTAGCCCCAAGTGTTGCACTCAGTGGAACAGGTACTTTTTGCAACTGAACTGCTGAGCCCAGAGACCCTGGTACAAGTGCTACCGCCCTTGTGCCTCAGACCGACAACCCAAGCAACTCTCCAGCAACTGGCCATCAACTGACATGGCCACAGCAGTGTGATCTTTAACCAGGAAGAAGGGCGTTGGCTGCTGCTCTGGAACAGCCCAGCCAGCTGCAGAATGACCTGGCACAGGTGCCAGCAAGGCCCTGCCTGGGTTGCTTCCCGCTCAAAAAAGATCGTGGCCACACCCCCGGGGTACCTGGAGCTTGGCATGTTCATCCAGAAGCCGGTCGTACTCTTTGGTCAGCCCTTCCGCCTGTTTGCGCACAGCTAGAGAATCGTTCTCTGCCTTCTCCAGGGCTGTGGGGAGGAAGAGAGGGCACAGGTTAGAACCAGCACCACACCCCGTACAAACAGGTTAAAGGAAACAGTGGGGTTCTCAACAGGAATGGGTCAGTCAAGACTATTCAGAGGCACATACGGAAGATAATAACTTCCCCCCATATTAGAAGAACTGCACTTCCCCGCTCCCAGAAGGGGACTTGTGATCTTCCACAAAACTCCTCTTCGACTTTATGCTGCTCCTACAAGCAGAGCAATGGACCCATAATTTCTGGCAACTAAGCCAGCTGTAGCAGTGACAGCACTGGCTTGTTTTATTGAACACTAGATAGGGGTGTGCACAGAACCGCGGAGCTGCGGTTTTCAGAAGAGACCAGCACTTTCATGCTCTTGTCTAACCTTCTCACTGAGGATAGACTTACCAAGGCTTTACTTACCCCTCCCAACAACCGCGCCGTATTTCCTAGAGCAATCTGGCAGCAGGATACCTCCCTGCCACCCGCTTCAATCCCCGCTTGGCTGTGGCTCCTCCTGAAGTATTCAGAATCGGGCGGCAGGATACCTTCCTGCCACCCCCTTCAAAACCCCGCTCGGCTGGCGGCCACCCCCTTCAAGACCGTCTGCCGCCCCCAACACCCCTGCCGCCCCCTTCTCCCCAGTGCCCCATTGCACAGGGGCGGCAGGAGAACTCCCTGCCGCCCCCTTGCCTGCTCGGCTGCAAATGGCTTAAGCCATTTGCAGCCGAGCAGGCAAAGGGGCCTCAGGGAGTTCTCCTGCCACCCGATTTCTAAAAGGATGTTCCTTTTAGAAATCGGACGGCAGGATAACTCCCTGCCGCCCCTTTGCCTGCTCAGCTTTTGAGCAGGCAAAGGGGCGGCAGGGAGTTCTCCTGCCGCCCCTTTGCAATGGGGCACTGGGGAGAAGGGGGCAACAGCCAGCCGAGCGGGGTTTTGAAGGGGATGGCAGGAAGGTATCCTGCTGCCCGATTCTGAATACTTCAGGAGGAGCCACAGCCAAGCGGGGATTAAAGCGGGCGGCAGGGAGGTATCCTGCCGCCCGATTGCTCTAGGAAATACGGCGCGGTTGTTGGGAGGGGTAAGTAAAGCCCCCCCCCATCCTTATTGGAACCCCCCACCCCATCTTCCTGAACCAAACCACCCCGTGTCCGGACCGGTCCGGAGGCCTTTAGAATGGCCTCTGAACCGGTCCGTGCACATCCCTAACACTAGACTGAACTCTTATTTATCTGTCTCGAGGTGCACATTCAGAGTCACTTCACAAGGTTGAAGGGTTTTAACACTGTCCATTCGCACCAAGCTATTTCTGCTGCTGCAAGATTTGTGCTTGGTCAGCAGCAGTTTGGAGTTAAGCTTCTGCTCAAACGTGCGGACAGTTTGAGCGTAATTGCTCCCAAGCAGGTGAAAGCACAAGGCCCTTTTCAGAAGAGACCAGGAGATAGAAGTAGTAGTTATATTGCATTTACCATCAGAGAGGCAGGGTATGTGGATGTTCTCACACTTGCAATGCATGCTAGGGGCAGGGGGAGATTTACTTTACCATTAGCTGACAGAACCAGCGTCCTTGGGTTCCATATTTCCTACCAGAGAGGACTGAATTGACTTGGACTGGGGAGACCTGGGTTCCAATTCCCTGCTCTGCCATGAAGCTCACTAGGTGACCTTGGTAAGTCTATCCTCAGTGAGAAGGTTAGACAAGAGCATGAAAATAAGAACCTTCATGTACACCTTCCTAATCACCTTGGAGGGACAGAAATGCAGCACACTCTGAAATTATGCTGTGCAATTTGCAGTGAGCAAAGATACACCTTTTCAAGCGGTGATTCTCTTATATTATATTTTATTTATTTGATTTATATACCCCCTTCCAAAATTGCTCAGGGCAGTTTACAATTAAAGTATATTTAAAATAATAAATATATTTTAAATAAAATATATTTAGCAGGGGGAGAGCAACTGGCCCTATCCAACCCCAGCACAGCACCCCTCCAGTGACTGGTGGTGGTATCTGCCTTATGTTTCTCTTTAGATTAGGCTTGTGCCCGAAACGTCATTATGAAGGCCTTCAAAACGTTTTAGCACTGGGGGCTGTTTCGGCGCTGAAACGCCGACGGGGGTAGCACTTTAAGGGCAGGGGAGGGTGTACTCACCCCTCCCGCCGCATTTCCCCCGCCAGCGCGCTGTTTGTAAGCCCCTCGGGGTGGCAGCCTTCCTCCCTGCCGCCCCGTTGCCCCCGTCGGTCAGAAGTGGCCGGAAGTCGCGAGTGCGCATCATGCGTGCGCGCGCACATGGTGGGAGGGTGCACGTGCGCGCACGATGGGCGCACGCACGCTTGCGACTTCGGGCCACTTCCGGCCAACGGGGGCAACGGGGCGGCAGGGAGGAACGCTGCCGCCCCAAGGGCCTTACAAACAACAGCGCGCCGGCGGGGGAAATGCGTTGGGAGGGGTGAGTACACCCTCCCCCGCCCTTAAAGTGCTACCCCTGTCGGCACCGAAGAGTTTTGTGCACATCCCTACTTTAGATTGTGAACCCTTTGGGGATAGGGGACCATCTTATTTATGGTTTTTTCTATGTCAGCGCTTGGAGAATGTTGATTAAAGAGTGGTATATAAATATCCTTAGTAGTAGTAGCAGCTAGTCAGATACACACCCCTAAATATCCCATACTTTCCCCCCCCCCGCCCTTTAGAAGCAATTCTCTGGGATGCTTGGAGTATCTTCCAGTAGTAGCCAATCTAGACTTTTCAACAGTAGACTATGACCAGGGAAGCCCACATCCTACCGCAGTTGGAGAGCTTCCCGCAACAGCATTAGTCGTACCAGAAGAGCCTACTCTATTTACGGGTTATTGTCGGATGCTAGCCTGAAATGATTTGAGCTTCTTTAGAGAGACACAGAACATTACTGAGAAGTTGCAAACTTCTTCCCCTGATTCTCTCAAAGGAAGCCAAGCTAGGCTCAGAGGCAGCATGCCAGCCAATTGCCATCACCCCTAGATCTATGTAAAGGAATGGGGTGCATAGACTACCAAGGACTGGAGGAAGAGAGAGTGTCAGCTAAGCCAATTATCTGAAGCAGACACTTCCTAGTCTCTGTGCTCTGAGCTACCATGCCACAGTAAGGCTGTAAGACTGACAATATGAATCCCAGGACTTGAGCTGTCAATCCACTGCCAAATTCAAATCATGATGGGACAGGACATACAATTATGATCAATTTTTATACAGGCTTTGATTCCCACAGTTCCCTCTCTCTTGAGAACTTTGGCAGCAGGCTCATGTCACTCAGAAGAGAAAAATGCCCAGCTATCTGTCCTCAGGATGGGAGCTGCCCACTTGAACAACTGACTTGTGGAGGATCATGGTGATAAAGAAAAAGGAAGTTTGGAGGCCACTGATCTGCAGAAACAGACTTGCCAATTTCAACAGCTCTTCTGCTTTTTAACAGGCAACACCAGTCGAGTGTTGCACTCAAGAGGGCGTGATATACAGTGCCCCCCTTTCTAATGGCTATAAAAAGGGCATGCTGGAAGGAGAGACTGGCCAGTTTAGCCAGGCATGCACAAACAGCTGTTCTGAACCACCACTAGGCACCCCCCACCTCCAAAATAGGGCAAGAACTGTGTCAAGCTTGAAGACATTTTGACCACTTATGCGTGTGCATAAAGAGGTAATTTGTTACGGGCCTGCCTGGCCACTGTGCCATTTGATCCAATGGGACTGGGTGGAAGAGAAGACTAGGATGAAGTATGATATGAGCCCACCAAGTAGTGAGAAGGTCGGAAGGGCAGTTGCCACCCAAAAGCTTCTCAGCTCCAGGATTCCTCTAAGGCTGATGTCAGCCTTTCTGGTTTGCCAGCTCGGGAAATGAGACCCAGAGAAGCTGCTCAGACTGGTTGGAGTCTGCAACTGAGAAGAGCAGCTCCCAGATTTTTTTTAAAGCACAGGAATGGGGAGGGAGCAGAGAGCAGCTCACACTATGCAGATGCGAGATTCAGGCCGCACCTGTCGGCCCAAGTGTCCGAGCATGGGCAGGGAGCCTAGGACGGTGCCCACTACTATCTTGCCCATGGCAGACATGAAGAAATCTCTATGCAAGGCAGGTCCCTGCTTACAGCATATGGGTCACCCGACTCAGTCAGAGGATTCCTGACTGATGCCTCAGTCAGAGGATGCAGGTGCAGGGAAGCAACAGCAAGAGAGAGGGCATGCCTCACTTCTTGCCTGTGGGCTTTTCAGAGGCATCTGGTGGGCCACTGTGGGAAACAGGATGCTGAACTAGATAGGCCTTGGGCCTGATCCAGCGGAGCTGCTGTTATATTCCTGTGACTCACTGTCAGCAGATCATGAAACTTGTGCAGACTACAACTTCATTCCTCTTGTCACAACCTGCCCCCCACCCCCAGCCACACACACCCAAGTCTTCAGGAGCAAGAACTAGCTATTTACTTGAGGCAGGGAGCTCCTGTCTCAAGAGGGCAGTGCCAAGGTCTAACAAGTAGAAGCCATGTTCACTAGCCTTTTATGGAATGCTGGATTATTCCCACTGTGGAGAGTTTAATAATCCACCCACCAATACCAAAGCCTGTGGATGGTCAACTATTTAAGACTTCCACTTTACACAGCATCATCAGCATAGGACATTACATAGGCAAGAGACCAAACCCCACCCCCAACAGATCCCTGCCCTTGAAGAGCTTACAATTTAGATTTAGCAGAAGAGAGGAGGAAAGCAAAAGCTAACAGAAGTGAATCAGGGTCCAACCCAGGATATTCTGGTACTTGAGAAAGGCTCCAGCAGGACTATCCTCTCTTACTGCACTGCTGCATAGCTCCACGGGCAGACTAACACTCTTACTGGGCACTGTAAGGACAGTGCTTAAGATGTGGGGAGCTGCAGGTGCCACCCATCTACTCCCCATGGCCTCTCCCCTCCCTCTCCGTTGCCCACCAGAGCAACTACTATTGGAGCTGTTCCTCCGTCTCCACCCTCTCCCCTCCTGCCACAAGGGGGAGCAGTGCAGAGCTAGCTGGCTGCTGCAGCAGTGACAACAGAGCCATCAGCAGCCGCCTCTTGTCCTGCACCCTCCAAAGACAAGGTGGGGTAGGGAGAGGTGGTATTGGGTACCGCACCTCAGGCACCCAAAGGCCTTGGGCTGCCCCGGCATAGTTCCCAGTCATGTCAGCAAGGCTAGTGCAGGAGAACTTCCCAGCGGACTGTGCTCCATGCCTCTGGCCTCCATCTTCTACCGCTGCCTCCAAGACTCCTGCCCGAGGTAAGTGCCTCGCCTCCCTGCAAGGCTGCCACTGTTACAGCAGCTTAGGCTACACTCCAGCTGGCAGCAGGAATAAGGGGCAGAGCCATTCTCAAGGGTTTTTATGGTACTGGATGACTTTTCAGCACGTTTCACCGATTTGGTGTTGGATCCAATTGTGAGAAAGGCAGAAGAGAACGTTAACAAAACAAGGAATAGCACAGGGTGCACAACGTCTGGGCTTCCTGCTCTTGCTGGACTACAACTCCCATCATCCTCAGCCAGTGGCCAGCTGTCAGAGATGATGGGGATTGTAGTCCAACATCTACAGGACAGTCAAAGTTGTGCAGCCCTATAACAGAGGATGAGAAGCACAGAAATGTTTTAAGGGTTGAGGTTGAAGAAACAATCCTGAGAGAGTTTACTCTGCTCATCTGTTTTGTTTTAAATGGAAGAAATAGGATAGAAAAGCCATCAATAGCTGAAAGCGAATACACCAAGAGGTGGCCCCACCAAGCCATTCAGTAACCAGAATGCTTAATCCCAAAGCAGAGTTGCTTTTTGTGACTAGAAAGTAACTCAACTGTTTACAAACAAATGGTTTAGGGCTGGTCCATCTATTCCCAAGCCAGTTGCCAAGTGAACTATTTTAAGCAGGGAGAGAGAGGTGGGGGGAGATGGGGCATTTAGAGACAGTACATGAGGAAGGCACATGGACGTACAGTGCTACGGATATAAATAGATACTGTATCACCCTTTCACTAGCTTCCCGCCCTGATGAGCCAGCTGTGCACAAATGGGAGAGAAGTGGAGACGCTTCGACAGCCTGGTCCCTTTCCCCATGAACTGCTAGAAAGGCCGTTTCTGAATGCTCAGCCCTACCGAATCATCAGGGCAGATGAAGGGCAGGGGTACGCAGCTTCAGACCCCTCAGCTGTTGTTGCACTACAACTCCCATGATCCCCAAGAACAATGGCCAATAGCAAGGGATGATAGCAGCTGCAGTCCAACAGCAGCTGGAGGGCGAGAGGTGTAGGGTCCCAATACTAAGCCTCCAAGAAGAGAGTACCCGGCCCTCCCACAACCATCTCTCTTACCTTTCTTTGTGGAAGTCAGTTCTTCCTTCAGTTTCTTGACTTGGGCCTCCAGCACTTTGTTTTCTTCCTCTGTCGCAGCCCCTTTGAGGTCCAGATCCTCAACTTCCACTCCTGCCACCTTCAGCTGCTGTTGGGGAAGAAGGGGGAACAGGAGACATTTGTAAAAAGGAAAAGGGAAAAAAGTGGGGGGAGCCCTTTCTGGATAGCACGAGGCACACAATAGCATGGCCATCTCTGCACCAGCCTCTTAAGCCGCAGGTAACAGCCTCTTAAGCCGCAGGTAGGCAGCACGCCACTACAGACAACAGGAAGTCGTTCTGGAAAGATACGAGCAGATTGTTGCTGTTTTATGTCAAGCTGCAGAGTCTATGCCTTGTACCAGGGGTTGGCAACTGGTACTCCTTAGGCCAGGGCTGCTCCGCTTTAGCCCGACTGCAAATGTTGGCCTACATCTCCCATAATCCTTGGCTACTGGCCACTGTGACTGGGGATTCTGGGAGTTGTAGTCCAAAGACAGCTGGGGGACCAAAGGTGAGCAGGCCTGCCTTAGGCGAAGCCCAGCTTGTGAGGTGAGCTAGCAGGCCTTCCAGTGCCCCACCTTCTCCTGGTCTCCTTCATGGTCCCTGAACCAGTTTAAGGCATATTGGGGGAAGAAACAGTCACACCTTTGAAGCTGAGGGGAACAGGTAAACCCTTTCCCCTCAGCCATTTCAAAGCGGGGAGGGGAGCTGAAGAGCACTGACCCCTCTGTCTTTTCCCCACCCTACAGCAGAGACAGAGATAGGGAAGGCAAAAAACAGCATCGACTACATTGCTAAGCTTGTCCTCCTTTGGAGGCTGTGAAAGTTTCAATCATGGTTCATCTAATGTGTGCGGCAGCCATGATTGGAAACAGCGCTATGAAGAGAGATTAATAAGCAAGACTATGCTATAGAAGGCCTTCATGAGAGGTTCACAAGCCTGCAGCACATCAGGACAACGATTCTGCATACATTCCTTGTTCTCCAATTCTGGGAGCCTCTTACTACCAAGAGCTGATATTTCAGTTGCACATGTTGTACCATTGTGCCTTTTACCTAAGCCTCCCACTAGGGCCATTTAAAGCCATTTTTCCATGGATGCTATAGAAACAAAGCAAGCGATTGTTTCTCAGATTTAAGCAGCTGCTTTAAAAAAAAATTTTTTTTAAATTGCACTCATTTTATGCATCTCCCTATAGACCCACATAAGAATATTTACAACATGAAGCTATTCCGTCAGTTTAGCTAAGTATGCACTCCTGCTCTGCAGCAGCCACAAGGTATTACCTGACCCTTCCAAATGTGTGTGGAGAAATTACTGGCGACACACTTAAGTATGTGGTGATCGGCAGGCTAGTACACACGTAGACAAATTTGTTGGTACCTTACAGCTCATTGAAAAAGTGTTTTATGCCTCCTGAAAAGCGATTAAATGAAAACCAATTGTCCCATGTATACCTGCATGCCTTTGATATGTCATCGAGTAAAGCAAAGGAAGTGTGAAAAGAGATAAAGTATTGCTTATTCTACAAAGATATTTTAAAGTGGCCTGGACACATTAGTTGGTACACCTAGAAAAGATCATAAATAATTGGATTAGAGTGATTTTTCAAATTAGCTGTTTTCTTTCATTAGTATCACACATGTCTCCAATCGTGCAATCAGTCATTGAAATGGAGTCAATCAGTCATTGAAATGGAGAAAAGTAGTCACTCTGCTGTTTGGTATAATCGTGTGTCCCACAATGAACATGGACCAGAGAAAGCAAAGGAGAGAGTTGTCTGAGGAGATTAGAAAGAACATTATAGACACGCATGTTAAAGGCAAAGGCTATAAGACCATCTCCAAGCAGTTTGATGTTCCTGTGACAACAGTTGCAAATATTATGAAGAAGTTCAAGGTCCATGGGACTGTAGCCAACCTCCCTGGACACAGCCACAAGAGGAAAATCGACCCCAGCATGGGCAGAAGGATAGTGAGAATGGTAGACAAAAAGTCAAGGGCAACTTCCAAAGAGATACAAGCTGAACTCCAAGGTCAAGGTCCATCAGTGTCTGATCGCACCGTCCGTTGCTTTTTGAGTGACAGTAGGCTCAATGGAAGATGACCCAGGAGGACTCTACTGTTGTTCCTTGATCTCAAGACATTCTGGTGCAAAATGTACTGCCCAGTGTCAGAAAGCTCTGTCTCAGTCGCAGGTCGTGGATCCTCAAATAGGATAATGACCCAAAACACACAGCTAAAAGCACCCAAGAACAAAACATTGGACTATTCTGAAGTGGGCTTCTATGAGCCTTGATTTGAATCCTATCAAACATCTATGGAAAGAACTGAAAAATGCAGTCTGGAGAAGGCACCCTTCAAACCTGACACAGCTGGAGCAGTTTGCTCAGGAAGAGTGGGCCAAACTACCTGTGGACAGGTGCAGAAGTCTCATTGAGAGCTACAGGAATCGCTTGTTTGCAGTGATTGCCTCTAAAGGTTGTGAGACAAAATATTAGGTTAAGGGTCCCATCATTTTTTATCCATGCCATTTTCATTTGTGTTATTTGAAATATTCTATTGCATCAAAACTCTAAAGCAAAGTCTGATTTTTGTTAAATGCGGAACAATGATGGGTGCCAATTACTTTTGTCAGTTTCAAGTTATTTCAGAGACAGTTGTGGGTGGTTCTTTTTTCGTGGAGGGGTACCAACACATTTGTCCCCGTGTGTATTTCTGGATTCCCACCACCACTCTCAAAAGACACCTCATCTTTTGTTAAAGTTTTCCTGCCTGGGCACTTGAAGATTCCTTAACCACAAGTGGTTGTTTACATGCTCGCATTATTCAGACAGGCAGTGATTTGGAGACATCCTGCCACAGCTTCCCATTGCTTTTAAGGACACAATCCCCGCCAGTGAGCCAGCCCTAAGGACTCCAAGGCAGCCTTTTCAGGCAAGCCTCCATTTGGGCCCCACTTCACACCCTACCCTTGCAACCCATCAGAGCAGTGCCTCAACAGGGTGAGCATTCAAGAGAGAATGGACAGAGTGGCCTGGAGACAGTCCCTCACTGGTGACACAATGGAACCTCCAACTGGCTCACAAGTCTCAACAATTCCAGGAGCAACTGTGTCTATAGAGTCGGCACACTCCAGAAGAGTCCAAGCTAGTAGGCTTCGGAACGCTTGAACAAAAACCTGCCTCATGCGAGAAGTTCCCCAGAATGCATGATCAGATTCCTTGCAAGAGACACCCTAGAACTGAAATGAAGTGGAACTTGAACCAAGGCTGACTTTTGAGCCACGGCCTCGTGACTGAGAGCTTGCATGGGAGAGCTTTTCTGGATAGCCTCAGTTCCATATCAAAATGGGAAGGAACGGGAGAAAGAGGGCCTCCACAGCACAATTCGAGGGCTCTAAGCTGCCTTGAGCCCCATTTCAGAGATTCAGAACTGGCAAACCAATGATGCTCTAGCAAAGGGCCCCAAGGCAACAGCTCGTTTGCTAACAGTGCTTCAGGAGAAAAGCCCCAGCCTGACTGGGACAGCAACATCCGACCTCCCAGGAGTGGAGAGTATGCTCGAGGCACCAAGGCACAAGCTACAGCAATCGCAGTAGGAACTGGCCCAGAGGTTTTCTGACAAGTGATGCTGAAAAAAAGAGTGAATAAATCCCCTTGTAATAAGCTGCTTGTAACAGCCACCTAATGGCACAGCGGGGAAGTGACTTGCCTAGGGAGCAAGAGGTTGCTGGTTCGAATCCCCACTGGTATGTTTCCCAGAGTACAGGAAATACCTATATTGGGCAGTAGCAATATAGGAAGATGCTGAAAGGCATCATCTCATACTGCGTGGGAGGAGGCAATGGTAAACCCCTCCTGTTTTCTACCAAAGACAACCACAGGGCTCTGTGGGCGCCAGGAGTCAACACCGACCCAAGGGCACAACTTCATACTGCTTTGAGGTGGACTGTCTCCATCCCACTCCCAGTCATTGGTCTGATATGGAGAACAAAAGAGCATCAGCCACAATGAGCAAGAAGTCCCAGGGCTGGCAGAAGTCGGAGTGATGACATGCCTAGAGCATGTCCAACGATTGATCCTTCAGCCCACCAGCCACCCACCCGGTGAGGAAGCTGCGGTCTGGATGTTTGCTGGAGGCACAGAGAAACAAAAGATGCTTGCAAAGCAAAACTGCTCCCGATTATGCAGCACATAGGAAGACCCCATCAGCTTGTGATCCTGAGACCAAGCTGCAGGAAGCAGGAAAAAGGAGGGACTTTGAACACCATCTTGGGAGTCCTGCAATACAAAACCTACTCAGTCAACCTCACAAGAGGAAGTGACTTCACTGGGGATGAAAGCCCATTCCATGCAGCTTCTCAGCTCTGGCTGTTGCAGTCGGATTCCCAAGAAAAATTAGGCCAGGCAGAAGTGAGAAAGACTCCTCCCCAGTAGGTGGCTCTTGGAATATTTAAGATGGAAGAACAGAGGCACTGTCAGGAGAGCAAGCAATAAACACCACTCTTAGTGTCTTTATGATAAAGCTTATGTGCAACACTTCTGCCGTTCAGAGGGTCAAGGGGATCTGCTAACATGTTGCTTTAATTAAGGCCATAAAAATTCTTTTCCATGTCTGAGACAGAGCAGCAGCCAGAGCTGCAGGTCTTGACTGCCCCCTTCAGGCTGATCCACACCGGAGCGCAATATACTGAAGATTTAAATGCAACTCTCAGCACAAGCAAGCCTAGAAGATATGAGTTTGGGGCACTATCCAAATGTACTAAATAAATAAAAATACAAGTTCCCTGTGCAGGAAAGAATCCCATATTCTGCAAGTGGAAGTTGTGATGCAAGTTTACAAACCCTATTCTATTGCATTTATTTATTTATTCATCACACTTGTATACCACCCCGAACTCACGTCTCTGGGCGGTTCTTTGTTGTTTTGGAAATTTCCACACTGTTTGGATATGAACCAAGATAAGCAGAGCTAGGCCTCAGGGGAGAAAACTGGGGGCCAAAAGGTGCAGAGAGGTGGACCCAGGTCACAGAGCCTCATTCAGAGTCCCACATCAGAGCTGTAACACTGAGAGGACCGTGGATAGTTCTGTTTTCTCCATCGGGGGGACAGCAGGGACTTGATCTTTTTCTAAGAATCCAAGACTAGAATGCCAGGATTTTGTGGCAGTAACTGGATTTTGTATTCAAGCCTCACAGCTGCAGAAGATTCTCAGAAACACTGGAACACTTGGAGGGTAGTGTCATTTGCTAGCAGGGAGGGATCGACATCTCATGCAGAATCCTGAGCATCTCAGCTTTCATTTTAAGAAATTGCAAGCTGCAGAGAGAGTGTCTGAGTTCAACAAGCACAGGCTTGATAAACACAGAAGCAGTTTTGAGTGAAGGTGGAACGGAACGCAGAACAACTCTGGGTGGTTAGGGCTTTATACCCTTTTCAGACATGAGCTGCTGCCCCTCACCCCCTAGAGACATGAGCAGGCCTTTGGCTCATCTACTCTATTAGCAGCCCAGTGCAAGCAAGTTTTTGAATTATTTTGCTTTCTTTTTTTTGGCACAGCATACACAGTGCTCCATTTACTGGGGTAACCTGCATCACGACAACAAATTGCACAACCTTCTGTTCAATTCAGATGCTTATCAAGTTTGAGAGCAAGTAGTCCAAAAGATTAAGAACCAAGAAGTAACTGGCAAAGAGCTTAGCTGCCAGGAGGAAGGCAATCCAGTGCTCTGCACAGCTCCTTCCTTTCCCCCATCCTGCTCCTCGAGGACTACTGTTCCAATTCCACCCCAACCCTCCACCTAACCCTCCCCTTCAGTGGTCCCTCTAATTTTTCTCATCTCTGTCCAAAGTTAGTTTTGTTCTGGGTGGCAATATCAAGGCAGTGTGTAAGCATGTGCTTCCAGAGTGGGGCCTTCCTAATTCAACCTGAGCTGGATCTAAAATTAACTGAGCGGACATCAGAAAACTTGTGAGCGCATGCACGCCTTAGAGGGAACAGTGCTCCCTTCATGATCAGGCCTGCCCAGCCTGTAACCCAAATCAAACGCAGCCATCAGTCAAGAAGCAGGGGATTTTGAGAGCCCCTAGCAAGCCACAATAGTCTGCTTTCAGGCAGCTTTCTCTTGCTGGGTCACAGCTTGGACAGTGCCGCTTCAAGCACTGGCCTCTTTCCCTTCCTCTGGTCCTTGCCAGAAAGGACAGTTTTCCCTATCAAGAGCTAGATCCAAGAGTACTTCACCCAAAGCAACTGCTGAAACTTGCTTTCAAGGTTCTATGGTACAGGGCATGCATTTCATTGATGCAGAACCCTTGGATTTGTTTTTGAAGTCTACCTTACACCTCGTTTTGACTATATGCAGGGCCAGGATTCCACGTGTGTCTGATCTTGGTAGCTACCCCATGTTTAGCACCACCAGCTCCACCCCTGAGGCTGAGAAGTAGGTTCTTGTTCCATGTTCTGTTGAGTTTCAGAGGCTCTCCAAGCACCTCCAAGGCCAAGCACAACTAGGGGGATATGCCCCGGCCCAGACTGGATGGCTGGCAGGCTGAGCCTCAGAGGCCCTTGAGAGTGGCGAGATGTCTCATCGCCCCCACTCAACCCAACAAGGCTCAACACAACATACGGAAGAGTCCCCACTCTCCTCTAGTCTCCAAAGGAGACCGCTCTTGTCAAATTACGAGATGATCTCACCACCCAAGGGTGCAATAAAGGACTGCTGGGAAGGGCTATATGCAGCTCTTGCTCCACCATTTGCTTTTCTGTGTTTTGGACACTCTGGACTTTGTGTCTAGCCCTTAGCAATGGAACTCCAGGTGCCCCATACCGAAGAGAAACTTCTGTTTTTGCTGTTGCCTTAAACTGGCAACCCCTTTGTGCGAACGAGGCACATGAGTGTGCCCCAAGGAACCACCGTAAGGCTCCTGAAAGCCCAAAGCACTCACTGACCAAGGCGGCTACCCACTGTACTCCCTGCACTAGCCCTGCTGTCTTCCGGTCACTCTCTGCTTCGGCAGGCAACCGAGTCCAAGTTGTTCAGACGGATGCCATTGGATCATTCAGTACCCCCAGTGCAGAGACTCAGCAGACAGACATGCCCACAGGAGAGGTTGCCTCTTGCCTGCTCCCCTCCAACAAGCACCTCCCCCAGACCAGCAACATATGGAACACTGGCGGGGAGGTTCTTCTGTAGGCAGCAGATTCAACTCAAGAAAAAAACCGCCTCCCTAGGTGTGAACCCTGCTAACTGAACAAAGACACCTTTTAAAGTGTTGATTCTCTAACATTTAGCAGGGGCAGAGCAACTGGCCCTATCCAACCCCAGCACAGCATCCCTCCAGTGGCTGTTGCTGGTACCTGCCTTATGTTTCTTTTTAGATTGTGAGCCCTTTGGGGACAAGGGACTGTCTTATTTATGTATTTTTCTATGTAAACGCTTTGAAAATGTTGGTTGAAGAGCGGTATATGAATAGTAGGTTCTTCTGTAGGCAGCAGTTTGGATTAAAGAAAAAACCATCTCTCTAGAGGTGATCATGCCCAGTTTTAATTCAGAAAGACGTCTGCCTCAGCAACCTGAAGTGTGCCTTGGCCAAGAGAAGGTACCCCTCAGATGGGTTCGAGAAAGGGCCTGCTAGCCTCTTGCCAACACCAGGCAACTGAGAAAGCGTGGGGGCTGCATTGCCAGTTGTGACACATACTTGACATTTGCTAGGACAGCAGTTTAGCAGCGTCAAATGACCCACACAGTATTCCTGGAACACACAAGACCTCAGTGGGAGATTAACTCATTGGTAAGGTTACTGCCATAAAAGGGGAGCTGGGATATAAAGTGACAGGAGGGTTGTATGGCCTGCATGGGATTACGATTACACCCCCACCCCCAAATCAGGCCTCTGGAGTCTTGGGGCAGGATGCACAAAGTTGTGCCATCCCTTGGGGGTGGGTTGCATTTGTATTCGTGACAGTAGTAGGGTCCCACATACTGTGTCTTGCAGGCTAGTAAGGAAATGGAAGGGAGTCACCAAAGGAAGTTGTAGCGCACTAGCAAGGTCTAATACCCCCCCAAAATGCCATTGGGTGCATATGCAAGCTTTCAAATTCACCTCATGCAACTCTGGACTCCTGCCTTCAAGTCCAAGGACATGAAACAAAACATTTCCTGGATCTCTGCAGGTTTGTGGCACACGCATAAGTGTTTAGAGCTGAAGTTGGCTTCCCAAGAGCCTTACTATATGTTTGTGGCTTTAATTGGCCTATCCACCCCCAGCACAGTACATCCAGTGACTGTTGCTGGTGTCTATCTTATGTTTCTTTTTAGATCGTGAGCCCTTTGGGGACAGGGATCTATCTTATTTATTATTTCTCTGTGTAAACCGCCCTGAGCCATTTTTGGAAGGGCGGTATAGAAATCAAATAAACAAACAACAATAACAAAAGCTCACTGGTTTCTGATCTTGAAGGAGACAGTCCACATATGGTATGTAATTAAGTTAGTAACTTGGGGAAGCACAAGACAGGGCTTATGGTGCCTTTCATGACAAGGGGAGCATACTGGTTGAATGGCATTTGGACAGAGACCACTACCCATAACCAATCTTGAGCCTGGCATGTCTCCTGCATGCACTCTGTAGTTAGGAGGGCTAGAAACTCAATTGTAATCTATCCTATGCAACTGCTTTATCCAGAATGCCTTGGGTCACATTTCATACTCCCGTTTTACGACATGGGCAAAGCAACAGAGACACTGAGAAGGCACCAATTATGCTATGTTTACCGTAAGTGGTTAAAAAAAGCCACAAAATTAAGCTGCAGGAAACTGGGGAGCTCACACATCATCTGGCATTTATAAGTGCCCCAAGACACAAGCCTCTTAATTGCCTATATAGGAGTGAAAGGTTTCTCTCTCAGTCCCATTTACAGGAAACCACGGTACGATTGGTAAGCAATCTTAAGCAGAGAGGACAGAGATCCTAGGAAGCCACCAACAAGAGCAGATCCAAGGATGCTCGTCTGTCCCAAGCCACACCCCCTCCGCCCTTCGGCACCACACCTTTTTCAGCTTGTCATTTTCTTCCATGTATTTCTTGGCGGCATCACTGGCTCCTTCGGCCTGCTTCTTGAAAGCTTCGTTGGAAGCCAGGGTAGTGGCCTGCTGGGAGATGAGGGTGATAAGACGTCTCAGCAGGCTGCAAAGACAAACACAGAGGCGGGTCACGGCAGGGACTTGAGTCATGTCAGCAGCCCATCCCACCCCAAAAAGCTCGTGTCCGCTAACGAAAAAGGCTCCGAATGGGAAGCAAGCCAGAAGGGGATAGCTCCTTAGACTTCAGTCTCATCGGAGGGCTCCTTCACGGGGAAGACAGCTACTCTTCTACCAAGGCCGCTTTTATATTGAGCAGGCAAAGAAACCTGCCTTGCCTATGACTTCCTGATAAGTAGTAAGCGAAGCAATGTCACGGGGGACACAACGGAAATGGATATAAGAGGCCAAGACAGAGATGGGCTCGTTTTTACAGTCAAAAGGATCCTTGATTAAGTTTAGGAGATGCAGGTCCCTTCCATCAACATGCTGCCCTCCAGATCAGTGCTTCCTAAACCAAACCTGGGGTCCAGTTATTTTTCCTGCAAGTTGGAAACAGATCCCTATCTAGCCTCTTGATCAGTTCTCAGAGCAGCAGCAGACATCTTCCTTAGAACTGCCAAGTAGCCCCGTTACCTTCTCCCCATGTCCTGGCCTTCCCCCAAGGACAGGTAGCAGTGATGCTTAGAAACATAGGAAGCTGCCTTATACCAAGTCAGACCATTGGTCCATCTCGCTCAGTACAGTCTACACAGACTGGCAGCAGCTGGCAGCGGCTTCTCCAAGGAGGCAGGCAGGAGTCTCTCCCAGCCCTATCTTGGAACCTTCTGCATGCAAGCAGGCAGGCGGTCTCCCTAGAGTGACCACATCCCCTAAGGGGAATCTCTTGCAGTGCTCACACATCTCCCATTCAAATACAAACCAGGGTGGGCCCTGCTTAGCAAAGCAATCAGGCAATATCCACTCTAGGAGAAAGAACCCTTTCAGCACACCACTTCAGTGGGTTGCCAAGTCATTCTGATCAAGGCCAGCATCATCTCATGAGTTCAGATCCTGCCCCTACAACCTCGTTTTTAATGTAGGACTCCTGCAGAATCCAGAGACTCCAAGGCCAGGTCTTAAAGTGCCTGTCTAAAATTCAGAGTGTTTTTAGGGATAGATGAGCCACAACTCCAGTCCTAGGTATCTTCAGGGGGCGGGGGGAGAGAAGGTCAGGAAATTGGGCTGGGAAAGCCCTCTGCTCGAGACCATAAGACTGGACTCTTCTACAAGGCACCTCCTGCTCTCTTTAAGTTAGGGACATACACAACACCCAAGGAACCAATGAAGCTCAACAGCACAGACCCCAATCCCAATCCTGCACCTCAGCCACTTACAAAAGCCAAGGCAAAGGGCTCTAACAGAGTTCTCTTACAGGCTGTCTCAGACATGAGAAGAAACAGCTAAGGCAGATGCAGGCTGCAACCAAGGTGCATATAGAGAGGCCCTGCCAAAGATTTTTTCTTAAGTCTGACAAGATGAGAGAGTAGGGACAATGGAAGATGGATACTGTAGGGGTTCACCCAGACACCAAGCTGGAGGAGACCCAGTCAGAGAAGGATCCCATTGCAGCTTGGATCTCTGTTCCCGAAAACCGTCCTTCAGAGCTGGAGGAGCCAAAGTTGGCTGTCCCCTCAGACAAACCCTGAAGCATGGCCGGCCCTAACCAGCTCCTGCCCCTTCCCAAGAACCCCCTTCGTCACTACCAAGCCTCCAGCAGCAGAGGCGATCCCACATCAGGTTGAGCTCCAGCTGCAAAGGCAAAGTGTTCACCGAAGGTGACCAGCTCAGGCGCTCCCTCTAGAGTCCGTCTGGCCCGAGGCTCCAGGAAGCAGTAGGGCTCTCACTGGCTATGAAAAGCCTCGGCCGACACAAGCCTTTTGCTGTTTCCAAGCGCATTCTGGAAAGATGGGGCAAGGAAGCCCTCTGCCTTATCCGACAGAGAGCAACTCCATGCATGGAGCCCACACCGCTGGTGCTTCTGCCCTCGCAGTTCATCATCATCCCTTATTACAGTCATAGACCAGCATAAAATTACATGTTAGAGAATACGAATAAATAAGAGCGGAAACGGTAGTTACATATGTGATGATGTATATTAACATTAAAAGAACTAATATACTTAGAATGTATGAGGGTGTTAAAAAATGTGAATGCTAGAATGCTAAAAGTACTAAAATACTAAAAATGTCAATGCATACAATAATAAAAATACTATTACTATGTTTAAAAGTCTTTAAAATGCACAAGAGACAATAAAATAAAATAAAAGTCAGAGTAAAAATTACACTGAACGTTAAGACCAATAAAAGGAGTAAAAGGGAAGGCGTGAGCAATTACAGAATCAAATGAGGACCAAAAAGGCTCAGAGCCCGTCATCTGCCGGCAGATGCCAATAGTAGCCACAAAGTATCTGGCAACGCTATAAGTTATGGTAGGCTTAAGGTCAGAGAGTAGCAGGGAACTGCAGAACTGTCTTGGACGCCCCGGGAACTTTCTTCACAGTAAAAGAATGAGAGAGGCACAAATGTCTCTATAGAATGAGCCGTATAGGAGGCCATGCTCAGTCGTTTCAGTCTGCCCTGAGCCACAAATAGGTCTGCAAAAGGGATCCTTCTATAGCGGCCTTCTAGCACTGCTGAGGGGAGGTCATGGCAGCGAGCCAAGGTGAACGCCCTTCTGTGGTTTGGGATCTCCTCTCCAACAGAGAGCAACTCCATGCATGGAGCCCTCACTGCTGGTCCTTCTGCCCTCGTAGTTCAATCTATGGCCCTGTTAGAGAGCCAGTTGCTGACCAGAGCCCTGTCTAGATGCCTGGCCAGCTACTTCCTGGAAGACGTCAGGAGGAGTCCATCCAAAACCTTTAGGCTGCTTTTCTTTCCTCCCCCCACCCCTGCCACGCTGAACTGCTCTCCTCGTCCCTTCCCCTTAACTTAGGCCTACCTTACAGCACTTAAAATGTATTGCTTCTTGGCCTCACTGGGGAGAGTGAACAATGGACTTCTCTCTCAGAAAGGCAGCATTGTTCAGACATACAAGTGGATGTTTGTAACCTTCCTCTCTCCTCGCTTCCAGGAACACAGCTGCTTCCAGCGGAGGGAGGTGGCTGAACGCACATGCAGAGAAAAGCCCACCATCATGAAGTCATTGCTATAGGGCGAGATTTGCACAACCCTCCACCCAACCGCCTGCTGCTTGACTTCCCCAGGGAAAGGCTGCCACATCCATGAGCTCCCAGAGCAGATGAGTTGTGACAAGGTAGCAGCGGCAGGACACGAGCAAGCAAACCGCCCACTTGCTCAGACGTGCTCCACGGGCAACAGCGGCACCATTCAGGCTTCTGCCACTGCCAAAGCACCACGGGCTGCCCTGCTTAGCAGCCGGGGGTTAGCTTGCTGGCCAGGGGGATGGAGTGACAGCTCAGGGTAGAGACGCCGCTGGAGGAAGCGGCATCAAGTGCCACCAGTAGGAGTTCCACAAAGCAAGTACCAAGAGGATGCTCACTGCCTTCGGAAGAGGCAAGAGAGCCATTCAACCAGCCCCCACCCCAGGAAAAGGGAAAGCCTAGACGGGGCATTTTGTAGTTATCCTCTGCAAGGCAGCTCTGTCCTGTATTTTTTTTTTTTTTAGGAAAGGGGGGTGGGGAAACAACATGCCCTCCCTTTCCAATTACTGGCAAGGCTTGACACAACTAAAGCCTGGAGAAGGGCCAGAATGCCTTGGATGAGCTGCCACACATGGGTGAGATTGAGCCCAGAGGCCCACTGGATCCTTTTGCAGCTCGGATCAGAAGGCCCGGGCTCCAGCCCTACTGCAACATGCGAAGTGGAGCCACCAAGTAGGCAAGCACAACATTTCATGTCTAGGCGTTACTCAAGAGCAGGGCACCCTGCTCCTCCTCAGACACACAGCTGCAAGATGGAAGCCACCGCCCTCTCCTCCCACCCCCACAGCATCTAGCACATTCCTTTGGTATGCAGCACTGCAGCCAGTCAGCTGATTTATGACCCACAGGCGGCATTGTTAGCAGTCTTATTCAGCCAACAGCCGCTGCTGCTTAAGCACGAGCGCTGGACAGGCAGCCACCAGAGCGGACGTCAAGACCCTGCCGTCTGCTGCCAATGCCAGAAGGACAATTCCCCGTTGCCACTGAGCGGTGAGCCACACTTGAGTCACGGCTACCAACACCAGAAGGCCATGAAATCAATGGTGAACACAACTGCCCTTGGTGGGACATGGGGGAGAGCATCCAACGGTTCAGAATCTCACTGTATTTCTTACTGTGAAAGGCACCTGTTTCTGGAATGGCATCCTCTGATCCAAGAAGCCCTTACTAGACTTCCATGGCGTGCCAAGGCTGCTGTTACTCTCGGAAGAAATCATTCTGCACTGACCAGAACCTTTGTTGTTTCCTTTCACTGAGGGGTCGAGACTATGAAGGGGGTAATGCTAGATACCAAGCTCTAGTTCAGACTGAGCACTGCTGCTATCCTTACCTCTATGAATTAACTAGGGCAGCCTGCCACCTTGTGGTTAGCAGGTGCACAGCAGCCAAACCAAACCAGCCTGCAACCACTTCCTTCAAAGGTGTGCAGCAGGGGATGGAATCAGTAGGACTGGCAACAGAGGGCCTTTGGCTAGGACTCCGAGAGGTTACCGCTAGGCCCTCCTAGCTACCAGCCAGGAGACAAGAGGAGTGATATGTACAATCAAGGGTCCCAGTCTTAGATGCCCTGCCTCTTTTTGGAGTAGTCTTCCAAGAAAGCTGTGCTGCTGGCCAAGCCCAAAAGGTTAGCTGTGTTTGCCTACTGAAGGAAACTGGAGTCCTGTGACACCCTGACAATTAACAGATTTGTGGGCATAAGATTTTTGTGGGCTAGGACCCACAAAAAAAGGAAATCCAACGAGAATCTAAGCAGAGCATATAAGACAAGACTTTTGGGAGGGTGGGGGAGAAGCAGGCTCTTTGAAGCATATATGTTACTCCAGAATAGAAGGAAGCTAGAGGAATCTGAGGCGCAAAGTTCATGTGAAACACTGGTCAGAACTGTTGCAGCTCACTGCTGGGCCATGTGGACCAGATTTGCTCCCTAGAACATTCTCCTCCCCGGCCCAGTGACTGTGCCTTGCAAGAGATCAATAACAGCAGGCAAACTTTTGCTGAAGTCTGCCTCCCATGACTGATGATCTCATCTGAGGAACCCCAGAACGCTTTGAGAACTTTTGCCTAACAACTCCTGCCATTGCTTCAAGTTGACAGCAGAGGCTGCACTGAACAGGACGCTTGAAGTTCCTATGCCTGTAGGATCAGTCTCTCTGTGGCCAATGCTGCTCTGAAGAGCCAAACTTTCTGGTCTTTTTGCATAAGCCAATATTGCTGGCAAAGTAGCCCAGAATGAGATGACTGGAGGAGAAGCTGACCAGTGCTCCATTTTAGTTAGGTAACAAATGGTTCAGACTGCTCTAGTTGATATTTGGCATATTATAAAGAATAATCTGAAGACATTAAGAAGGGGCCACAAGCAGAGTCACCCAACAGTTAAAGAAATCCCAGGCAATTAGGCAGGCCTCAAGCAGCAGCTCTGCAGAGACACAGGCTTCTTGGATCCAGCTACGATAGTCAGAAGCCAGTCCCAATTTTTCCACCAAGAGTAAGCAGAACTGTAGGCTTATAGCCTGCTCAGAAGGACCTGGCACAATCTCCTACCGTAGTCACGGGGCAGCCTATATTCCTGTTGCTTCGTCAAGCAGATTCCTCTGAAAGGCAAGGGCCAGCAGCAGTGGAACAGGCAAAGGAGGACTCCAGACCTCAAAGCCTGCATCTGAGGCTCCCTCTTCATTATGAAGGGAGTGCCAATAAGGATGGCAGTTACCAACCGAGAATGGGAAAACCTCTTCTAGAACTGGGAGACTTCAATTGCTTCCGTTAAAAACTGCCACCCGGTTTGCAGCATAAGACAGTCTAGTAACCAGAAAGCACATCCACTAGAGGGAGGTATAAGTGGTGATGAGAGGTCAGAAGATGACTGAAGACACGCTGTGGGGGTAAGCAGTGTGTTTCATCTGGCCTCTTCCCCCACTATTCTTGGACAGGCGAGAGGGATTTTTGGCAGAAGCTCCTGTGTGCATCTCCCTTTTGCAGGCTGCTATCTGGTGTATTAGCTCCCTTTAATTGTGCTGCAATATCTTGTACCCGGGGAGGCTGGCCTGATTGGTGGTGGGCGAGAGCTACACCAGTGAGGCTTTTGGACTCCTGGCCCTTATAAGGGCAAGCAGCACCGAGGCGCAGCCGCCGGCAGGCAGCCAACCTTCAGTGGTGGCCTTCAGGGGTGGGCCACCCTATTGTCTTGGGACTGCTGGAAAGAAGACTCCTGCTCACTTCATTGTTGCCTAGTACAGGTATGTGTCTTGGGTTAAAAAGAGATGGGGACGACTCTGGGGCAGCTATACCAGTGGTCGTAGGGAATCGACGAAGATATGGCATTGGGAGGCCAGCGGGCCGTTACAGGGGAAGGGAATTCAGAAATGTAATGGCCATTTCCCCTTCCAGCAGGCCTACCACCTCTTTGACCCTGGAGAGCAATGCAACAGCCCACAGAACCTCACCTTATTACTCTATAATGCCAGGTGGGCTCAAAATAAATCTGAGGTAGTCCATGACTTGATTATGGATGAAGGAGCCAACCTGATATGTATCACGGAGATCTGGTCAGGAGAGGCTAGTGGTCCGGTTTCGTCCCTGCTTCTCCCGGAGTGTTACTCCATGGTAGAGCAGATGAAAAGATGTGAGCGGGGAGGTGAGTTGGCTGTGGTCTATAAGAATACCATCTCTCTTACCAGGATCCCCATCAGGGATTTGGCCTATACTGAATGTGTGTACCTAGTTCTAGAGACGAGGGATAGACTGGGACTTTTGCTGGTGTAACGATCACCCTGCTGCCCAGTAGAGTCCCGAACTGAGCTGACGGACCTGGTTGCTGAATTGGAGGGGCCCAGGCTGTTGGTGGTGGGGGACTACAATGTTAGTTTTGGGACTGGGTTTTTGGGAGCAGCTCAAGAGTTCATAGCAGCCATGACTGTGGGCCTATCCCAATTGGTCTCTGAGCCAACACAAGATGCTGGTCACACGCTCAATTTGGTCTTCTGCTCTGATCAGGGTGGTGTTCCATGGATGGGGACTCCTGTCATCTCCCCATTGTTATGGATGGATCACCATCTGGTTAACGTACAGCCACAACCCACCTCTGCAGGAGTGAAGGACCTATTAGATTGGTCCAACCGAGATGGTTATTGGATCCAATAGGATTCTAAGAAGCCTTGGAAGGGTTTAGGGTTGGCTCTGCTAATGATTCTGTCAATGATCTGGTGCAAACATGGAATAATGAGCTCACTAGAGCAGTAAACAATCGCTCATAGGCGACCTCTCTGACCTGCTTTAAAGACAGCCCTGTGGTATTTGGGAGAACTATGGGAGCTGAAGCAGTGAGGTAGTTGACTAGAGCGCAAGTGGAGGAAGACTCGGTGTGAATCTGATTGGGCACAACACAGAACACATTTGAAGATCTATGCTCTGGCCGTGCGAGCAGCAAAGAAGCAGTTCTTATCTGCCTACATTGCTTCTGCAAATTCATGTCCAGCTGAGTTGTCTAGGTTTGTGAGGGGGCTAATATGTACCCCCTCCCCTTGAATTTGAACCTTGAACCATCGGTCACTCGCTGTGATGTTTTTAATGACTTTTTTGAAGATAAAAATCTCTCCTATTTTGGCCGAGCTGGATTCCACAGTTACTGTAGAGTCTACAGTGGAGGTGTTTAACTCCTCTTATGGGATTCGATTGGATCGTTTTCAGTTTGTGACTCCTGAGGAAGTGAACAAACTGCTTTGGGCTGTGCATCTTACAACCTGTTCTCTTGACCCTTGCCCAATTTGGCTTATCTTATCTGGCAATCATTATCTGAGAGGGTCTGGTAAATATTATAAATGCTTCTCTGAGGGAGGGAAAGATGACTCCTTGTCTTAGAGAGGCTATTATTAGACCACTTTTGAAGAAACCTGCATTAGATCCCTAAGAATTAGTTTCTAATCTTCTATGGTAGGACTTGGTGATCGAGGGGGTGGTGGCCTCTCAACTCCAGGCAGTTTGGGATGATGCAGATTATCTAGACCCATTTCAAACTGGATTTTGGGCAGGCTATGGAGTTGAGACTGTCTTGGTCGGCCTGATGGATGATCTCCAACCGGCTATCGACAGAGGAAGTGTGACTCTGCTGATCCTTTTGGATCTCTCTGCGGCTTTCGATACCATTGACCATGGTATCCTTCTGGACTGCCTGAGGGAGGCGGGATTGGGTGGCACTGTTTTACAGTGGTTCCATTCCTACCTCTCTGGTAGATTCCAGATGGTGTCACTCAGAGACTGTTCTACAAAGCGACAACTAAAGTGTGGAGTTCCACAAGGCTCCATACTGTCTCCAATGTTCTTTAAGATCTACATGAAACCGCTGGGAGAGATCATCCAGAGTTTTGGTGCAGGGTGTTATCAATATGCTGATGACACCCAGATCTATTTCTCCATGTCGACCTCATCAGGAAATGGCATATCTTCCGTAAATGCCTGCCTGGAGGTGGTAATGGGCTGGATAAGAAACTGAAGTTAAATCCAAATAAGATGGAAGTACTGACTGTGGTGGGTCAGGACCCAAGAGATGGTTTACATCTGGATGGGGTTACACTCCCACTGAAAGATCAGGTACGTAGCTTGGGAGTGCTCCTGGGCTCAATGCTCTCCCTGGTTTCTCAAGCTGAGGCAGTGACCAGTAGTGCTTTTTATCAGCTCTGGCTGATACATCAGCTACGTCCATTTCTGGAGGCAAATGACCTTAAAATGGTGGTACATATGCTGGTAACCTCCAAGCTTGACTACTGTAATGCACTCTATGTGGGGCTGCCTTTGTATGTAGTCCGGAAACTATAATTGGTACAAAATGCAACAGCCAGATTGGTCTCTGGGACAACACAAAAGGAGCACATAACATCCATTTTAAAAGAACTGCACTGGCTGCTGATATGTTTCCGGGTGAAATACAAAGTGCTGGTTATTGCCTATAAAGCCCTTAATGGCTTGGGTCTAGGGTATTTAAGAGAGCACCTTCTTTGTCATGGACCCTGCCACCTGTTACAATCTTCTTGAGAGGTCCAGTTATGGTTACCACCAGCTCGTTGGGTGGTGACCCAAGATCAGGCTTTCTTTGTGGTTGCCCCGGGGCTTTGGAATATGCTCCCTGCTGAAATAAGAGCACCTCCTTCTGTTTCTAGGAAGACATTCAAGACTCACCTGTTCTCACAGGCTTTTAATTAGAATTGTTAATAATTTGTTTTAATAACTGTTTTATGCTATTGTTTGTATTGTGTCTCATGCATTTTAATCTTTGTTGACTTAAATATTGTTTTAAATTTTGTACACCACCTAGAAATGTACATATCAAGCAGTATAAAAATATGATAAATACATAAGGGTTGGGAGAGGTTTCAGCTGTATGGGTGGGATAAGTTTGCCCAACGCAGTGAGCCAAGCCTCCAGTTCACACACAGCCCATTCATCATTCTGTGTGTGTGTGTGTGTGTGTGTGTGTGTGTGTGTGCACGTGTGTGTGTGCGCGCACAGAAGAATAGCAAGCCCAAGGTTGCTGGTTCGAATCCCTGCTGGTATGTTTCCCAGACTATGGGAAACATCTATATTGGGAAGCAGCAATAAAGGAAGATGCTGAAAGGCATCATCTCATACTGCACAGGAGGTGGCAATGGTAAACCCCTCCTGTACTCTACCAAAGACAACCACAGGGCTCTGTGGTCACCAGGAGTCGACACCAACTTGATGGCACACTTTACCTTTATCACCTCAATTCCTCTCAAACACAAAGGCTTTTAAGGCTCACCAGATGGATGCTCCTGTCCAATCAGGAAGAGGGACAGACCTCTGCTTTCCAATCAAGCCCTTCAAACATTCAGCATTCAAATGTGAACACACCCCACTATGTTCCAAGGGTCTTTGCCATTAGAACTCAAGAGAAAAAGCAGGGCACTGCATTTGCAGCACTTCGAGAAAGGTTACACAATCAACCAACAAGTAGGGTGTGCATACTGGGTAAGCCATCAAAACCTTGATAAGCAACTTGGCCCATATTTTCATTCGATTTCTTGCATTAACCTTACCACCTTTATTTTTCTATGTAAGCCAGAGCTTTGGTTGAAAAGTGGTATATAAACACTTGTAGTAATGGTAATAAAATCAGGAATGTACGTGTGCTACAGTTCCCTAGGAGCACAGAATGTGGTATTGGGTGTAGAATCCTACTTCAACTCAGCTTCAACTGAAAACCAACTTGTTAAGCAATGTGGCCTGAACTACTTCTGTGTATTAGAAGCTTTTGTATTTGCTTAATCCCTATGTTCCATGTATGAAGAAGCTGTGCGGGGTCAGAAGTTCACAGCTCCTGTTCTGGTTTGGTAGGTGGAAAAAGTTTTACTGTTTAATTTCTGGAGGGAAGAGAGTTTGATCTGATGTGGTATGTTTTTTAAAAATGGAGGGCACTTGAGTTTGTTTAGAAAAATTGGAGGGAAGAGAGAATAAAAGGAGGATTGGCTGCAGCAGAGAGGTCAACAGGAGTAAGACTGAGTTGGAGAGTCATCTCAGAGACAGGATTAGAGCTGGAACAGTAGAGACACAAGCAGCAGACTGCAGGAGAGTGGACTGGGGGCACTCAGAGGCAGAGAGCTTGAAACCACCAAGTCGGAATCATGGCAGCATAGGCAGAAACTGCTGGGTTGTGGCAGTGAGGAAGCCAAGCCTTCTGCAAAGCGGGAAGCTAGTACCCTCTGCACTCCTTTGAGACTGCTGCGGGACCTAGCTAGACTAGGCCACTGGTCATGGTATTTCAGTGTTTGTCTTGTACTTTTGCTCAACTGAACTTTTCTCTATTTTTACTTGATATCATTGCACTGTTTTGGAACAAAAATGTTTTAAACCCAGTCAACTTTTTCTTGGGGTTTTTTTTTTATCTGTTTCAATAGTGTCTGTCTATTAGGTTTCCCACCCCATGCCTACTGGCCTAAATTGCTTTACCACTCTACTTTCTTGTAAAGTGGAGGGACAGAAGCCCCAGTGACTGGATGGTAGAACCAGTCTAGAAAGTTCTACCTGGCAGCAGCAAGTCGTTGATGCCCAGGGCCCACTGAGGCAGCGTCCTCCACAGAACGTCTTGCTATTTTTTACTTAACCTATTTGTATATTGCCCATGACTGACGTCTCTAGGAGGCTTACAGCAATAAAACCAAGAAATTTTAATAATTAAAAACATTAAAAGATCAAATTAGAATACCTATAAAAATGACCAAATAGTGAAAAAGCTTGGCTGAAGAGATGCATCTTTAGTCCTTTCCCAGAAGCCAACAGGGATGGAGCAACTCTAATCTCAGCAGGCAGTGCATTCCACAGCTCTGGGGCAACTACAGAAAAGGCTCGCCTTTGAGTCTCCACCAGATGAGCCAACAGCACCCTCAGACGAACCTCCCCTGAAGTTCTTAATAGGTGGCAGGGTTCATAACAAAGGTGTTCTCTTAAATACCCTGGGCCCAAGCCGTGAATTATGGCTGAGAAGACATGCTTGAAAGTATATGGGCAATGCTCGATATCTTGGAAGTGAGAGGTTGCTAAATATATTCCCTAGTGCAGGTTTCTTAACCTTGGGCCCCCCAGATGTTGGAGTTCAGATGTTGTTGGACTTCAACTCCCAGAATCCCCAGACATGGCCTTTGTGGCTGAGGATTCTGGAGGTTGTAGTCCAACGTCTGGGGGCCCAAGGTTAAGAAACCCTACCATAGTGGATGGAGGGGCAGAGCTCCAGTGCCCTACATGCTTGCTTCTTTCCACAATTGGCCAGATCAGATTTTCACAAGTGTGCATGATTTGTACAGGCTGCAAAACTCAGCAGGTGTTGACACAGGATTCGGACAGCCTAGTGCACAGAGTGTGCGCTGCCCCGCATAAGATTGGAGCATGACACAAACTGTGTTGCTATCCAGTTTTGCAGCTAATAAAAGTGCAAAAGAAGCAGACATGCTGACACCAAAGGGAGAGGCCGAGGCCTGCCTAGAAACTTCCCTCACAGATCTCTCTGGAGCACTCCTTGTTCTCATCTGCAAGAACTATGATAAGACTCAACATAAAAGTTCTTTGGTCTTACCACCACAAGCTTGCTATTAAGATGATGCAAACTGGTTGCAATTGATGAAACATTGCCCTAATGCTCATCTCCATGCATCTTTCCAGTGCCTTCCAATCTCCATCTGCTAGCCAAGCTGTACCAATGTTTGCACAAAACACAGGCTCGAAGAGCTCCCTGCAGGTACTCACAAGGCCATCAGCAATGAGAAGCCAGCAATGTAGAGGTTTCGCTGGGCTCGGAAGAGCTTCATGTGAAAGTGCTCCACGGCCCCAGGGTTGTTCTGCAAGTTCACTTTTTCGGTCACATCATCATATTTCCGGATCTCACGAACAGCATCTGCAAACAGCAAGGAGGAGTCAATGCTTTTCAAACCTGAAATTCCATTTGCAAGGCTCGTTTTTGGAATCCAAGCTCCAGTCTGTTCATGGAGATTAACCCAAGCTCTACTCACTGCTAGAACTTTTAATTATTGCCTTTAACAGTAATCCCAGAAACTCATTACAGCAACAACTATGCAAATGAATTGATGTCCACAGCACTACTTAATACCAAACACACCCAGATCAATCCATATTCCTAAAACTGCATTTCAAGTTACTTCATAGGCCATTAACAGGGAACACGTGAGTTATCCAGGAGCACCAACAATTCAGTAGAATAAATGGATATGCTGAAGGGCTCAAGATGTCCCACTGCCAAATATACAGTCTTTGGTATTGCTGACAAAAACCTGGCCTCAACAGCTAATATAATCTTTAGCCTACTTTCCTTAAGTAAGCTGATGAGATCACCCAGGGGTGTGTATATGTGGCTCTAAACAAATTTGGATCAAATTTCGTACAGCTGTAGTGACACTAATATAGGAAGCTGCCATATACTGAGTCAGACTATTGGTCCATCTAGGTCAGTATTGTTTACACAGACTGGCAGCGGCTTCTCAAAGGTTGCAGGCAAGAGTCTCTCAGCCCTATCTGGAGATGCCAGGGAGGGAACTTGGAACCTTCTGCAGGCAAGCAGGCAGACGCTCTTCCCAGAGTGGCCTCATCCCAAGGAGAATATCCTACAGTGCTCACACTTCTAGCCTCCCATTCAAAAGCAACCAGGGCAGACCCTGCTTAGCAAAGGGGACAATTCATGCTTGCAACCACAAAACCAGCTTCCTCCCTACATACAGGGACACTTCAACAGCATAGTTCATGAAATCATCCACCCCAATTCAAGATGGAAGACGCGTAAACATTTGAGGCGAAGGTGGGCTAAGTTGTGAAGATGGTAGTCAATGTTCCCTCTAATTTTTTTCATCTGTGTGCAGAATGAGTTTTGTTCTCCATGGCGTATCAAACAGTATGCACGTACGTGTACATGCATGTGTATTGAGAATGGGGCCTGCCTGATTCAACCTGAGTGGGATATAAATGTAACTGAGCGGACGTGAAGATACATGTGCGTGCACATGCTTTAGAGGGAACTCTAAGTAATTAATTAAGATTATAGTGAAAGGAAGTGGGCAGATTGGTTCTCACCATGCCTTCTTGTTAATATAGTTCTGCCCTTTATATTTGAATATAATATTGCAGTCAAGACAAGCAGGAAGAAGAACTCTGCACTCTTGGGCTAAAACAAAACTGTCTCTGAAAGACCTTAGAAGCAGCGCACTGTAGTGCCAACTGGTCTCCAAGGCTTGCTATCAAGTTCTCATCTGTAGGGGAGTTTACTCACTACAGGTGACCAAGCAAGTCTCCAGCTCCAAGGGATAGAATGTGGGCAGAGAAATGAGTGTATATTTTCTAGGCACTATGAAGGCCTTTTTCCCTTTGGAGCATTCAAGCAACCTTGCAAAGAGGCCAACAGAACTCACGAGCCCACAAGGACCTTGACCAACCTGCTGCTGGCCTGCAGGAATCATTTGTGTCCCAGAAGTAGCAACTTGAATCAAGCATCTCAGAATACTGTATTGCCCAAAAACAATTTCTAGTCATCACAGAGAGCCAGGGGAGCAGCTATGAAGTTTGCCTTAGAACTACGGAGTTCTGAAGAGTGCAAGGAGAGACTGTCCTTTGTCACACTGGTGACAGGGCAGGATTCCTCTGCAATCTTAGTGATAACTGGTTTTAAAGTTGCCGTGAGACACAGCCCACATGCAGGGGAATGATGGAAGAACACAGAAAATGGAGAACAGAGGTGGGCAACTACGTCCTGAAAGGTTAGCTTCTAACACTGCACATGGTGGACAGGTAATGGCAGCACCTGAGGCTGAGGTGAGCTGCCAATTCCCTGGGCACATGCACTCCTGGGGAAAGCCTCTACTTCTGTTCCAGTTTTACTGGTCAGGACAACACGACCAATCGCAAACGGAAGCAGAAGTAGTGACTCATGCCAGAAGCACACATGCCTGAGGAATCAGCAGTTCACCCCAACCCCAGGTGCTACTGTATGTGTGAATCTGTCTTGTTACCAATGACAGAGGCAAGCTAGCGATATTCCAACAACATTAAAAAACAAATCTTGCCAAGGGTCAACATGTTTGCCTGATATTTGGCCAAGTGGATATAGGGCTTTGGGGGGCCCTTTTCTCAGGGGGGTCAGGAGGACACTGAGCAGTGTCTGTGATTTGTGCAAAGCCACAAAAATATGCACCTAACTGGTCCCAACTCAAGTCAAATGAAACCTATTGCCAGATTGAAACACAGCAAGGTTTTGGGCGATATCCATGTACTCCAAATGCTTGCTACTCTATCACAGCTGGTTCAGTAAGGTGAACCACTAACCCAAGCCATTTCCATCTGGTTCAGAATACAGGAGAACAGCTTCTGCCCAGGGCATGAGTCAGAGCATACGACACTTGGAACATGCCACTGGTGACTAGTTCATTTTAGGCTCAACTACAGGCCCCTGTACCACTGTCAGAAGACTAGAGCAGGGCTGCACAACTTTGGCCCTCCAAAGTTGGACTAGAACTCCCATCATCCCCAGCCAGTGGCCAGGTCAGGGATCATGAGAACTATAGTCCAATATCTGCAGGAAGATGAAGGTTTCGTAGCCCTGGACTAGAGCATCCTTGAGAATACAGAAGCGACGATTCCTGCTCGGAGCTCTATTGAACAGGCTGCAGGGCCTGGCATAAGCCAGCTCGGCCTAAACAGAAGCTTGTACAGGGGCTCTGGGAACAGTTCACCATTCATTCCGTACACAGTCTTTTGCCAACTGGAGAAGCCTACCGAAGAGCCACCAGCCTCAGCCTATTTACAGGGAGGAGCTTGCATGTCACAGGGCACGTTCCAGCAACCAGAACGTTTGGCTGTCAACACACCATGCTTCTAACCATTAGAACAAGGGGCATTTCCCTCAAGAGCTTTGTGCACCTGTATGATGATGTTCTATCCCTAGCACCCATATTGATAGGGCCTGGGGGGTGGGGATGTGCCCCCCTGCCCTTTTATGTAGGTAGAGGGTACTGGCGGGCATGTTTGTGTGTGCATCAGTGAAGCAGACTTCCTAGAGTTTGAGTGGGAGGGACCCAGGGAGCTGGCACTGAAGAATATCGCCACCATGTATGGTGGTTGGCCTTGTAGCCCAGCTCCTGAGGCCAGACAGAAACATCTTCTCACTAGATGCTGCACATGTCAATTGTGGCAGAACTCAACAGAGAAGATGCCAGGCAAAAAGCACTTGCAAAACTGGACCAAGATCAATTTTGCCCTCCTCCCACTCGACACCTGCTCCATGACTCACCTTTATCCCTCAATATTTTACAGAGCACAAGAACACCGAGTTCTTTGTCTTCACATGTGCCACCCTGCAAGGAAGCTGCAAGTTGCCCTGGCCAGCCAGGGAGATAGTGTAGGATAGTGGCTAGTGCTGGACTAGGACTGGGATGACCCGTGTTCGAATCCCCACTCAACCATGAAACTCACTGGGTGATTTGGGGCCAGTCATGCATCTCTCAGCCTAACCTACCTCACAGGATTTTGAGGATAAAGGTTACTATGAACACTGCTCTGAGCTCCTTGGAGGAAGAGTGGGATATAAATGTAAAATAAATATAAATCAATCAATAAAACCAACCAACCAACCACTACAGTTGTTAGCCACCCCATAACAAATTGTTCTCTGGGCGGCTCACAACACAGCATTAACACATCAAGAAAGATGACTTGCTGGGCAGAATTTGAACCCGACTGTCACAGCCAGACCTAGCCCTCTGCTCTGCAGTGAACAGACCTGGATACACATCACCCACATTATTTATTTATTTATTAAAACTTTTATACCGCCCTTCCAAAAGGCTCAGGGCAGTTTACATTAAAACACCATTAAAATCAGTTAATAAGTAAAAACAAAAATTATAAAGCATAAAAACAATGATTAACAATTAAAAACATCATAAAACAATTAAATAATCAGAACAATTTAAAAACAAATTTTAAAAAGCTGAGAAAGCCTGGTTGAAGAGATGTGTTTTCAGGTGTTTTTTGAACATTGCCAGAGATGGGGAGGATCGTATCTCAGCAGGGAACGCATCCCACAATCTCGGGGCAGCAGCTGAGAAGGCCCGTCTATGTAGCCACCAAACGAGTTGGCGGCAACTGGAGACGGACCTCCTCAAGTGACCTCAATGGGCGGTGGGGCTCATAGCAAAGAAGACGCTCTCTTAAATACCCAGGTGGGTATTTACATTACAGGTGGGGAGGCTTAGGCAGTGTTCCCTTGACGAAGCTGGAGAACCTCTCCACCTTCCCCCAGTCCTTTGTCTACATCCCAGCAATGTGACAATCTGAAGAGCTGACAGGGTAGCAGACAGACGTTCGTGGGACCTGAAGGGCCTCCAGCTGCACCCAATGGGCAAGTGGCACTAAGACCACTGCCATAACGCCACACACTGGCTCTCACTCACCAAGGAACAGCAGGACCAGGATGATGATCAGCACAACAAAGAAGGTGTTTCCGTAGGTCACCATTAGCCGCACCAAGCGGGACTTGAAGATTTTCTGCCATCTGTGAACAAAGGCTAGGAGTTAGGATTAAACCTCGCAATCATACGAGAAAGAACACAGCCTCTATTCCACTGGGACAGAAAGGACAGAGGAGTAAGGACAGTCAATTTCCAAGAAATGCAGCTTTCAATCCACACCAATATATCAACATTGGGAAGGGACAAATCCCCTGCTAATTGAGCAAAGCCGAGCCTTTTTAAAGTGGCGATTCTCTTTATTGAGCGGGGGAGAGCAACTGGCCTTATCCATCCCCAGCACAGTATCCCTCCTGTGGCTGTTGCTGGTGTCTATCTTATGTTTCTTTTTTAGATTGTAAGCCCTTTGGGGACAGGGAGACATTTTATTTATTATATCTATGTAAACCGCTTCGGGAATTTTTGTTGAAAAGCGGTATATCAATATTGATCGTATTCTCCCCCTCCCCACCTCAAGTTTCCCTTAGGGCAATTCCCCATACACATCCCATCAATGGAGACTGCAAAACCACTGTTCGGTCGAGGCTACTATTCAACTGTAGCTAGAACACACACACAACACTTGGAAGCAGAAGGTAGCCAAGCTGGTGGTTGTCAAGCAGCCAAAGAGATGCTGAAGCTCCTTCTTTCTCCCAAGGACAGTCCTAATAAGTAATCCCTCCAATATGGATTCCCAGATGTTGTTGCCTACAACTCCCATAATTCCCAGCCAAAGCAAAAGCCATTGCAGCTGGGGATGCTGGGAGTTGTACTCAACATCTGGGAATCCCTGTTAGAGGGAACACTGGTCCTAACCTACTCTTGGTGGCAGTTCATAAGCAGAAATCAGAAGGGGGTAGAAACAAGAAAGGAAACAACCAGGGAGGGCAATATTTATTTATTTATTTATTCATTTATTCATTCTATTTCTATACGCCACAATTCTGGAGAATTGTAGTGCTGTACAGCATTCAGTTTGAGAATCAGCTCTTGCTCTCTGTTTTTAAGCAAGGTTCTGGCCTTCATTGCTGTAAAGATATGACTGCCAGTGCAAGCAATGCCTACTGAAACTTTAGAAGCCAGGAGGGTCCGAAGTAAGATTTCTAGTGGTAGGAAACAGACTTCAGTGTCAGGAATAGATCCTTGCCATTCTGGCAAAACCAGAACTACAGAAAATGGTAACATTAGCAAAGTTATGCAGAAATTGGAAGATCAATGGGGGATTTTATTGTGCAGCAGCAGGGCCGTACAGCAGACCAAGTTTTCAGCCCACTCATTTTCAGTCCCATCTTGCTGAATTATGCAGAAAGGAAATTCACAAAATATGTAGGTCACAGGTCCGGTTTCTCTTGGTACAGCGTTTGCGTGACCTTTACTCCATTTTAGTTTTTAACCAAGTATGCACAGCCACAATGATGATCCTTTGGGTCCACAGCCCCTATATTCTGCTTCCTGGCACAAAGATTCCTGACCCCCAGGATCAGCTATTTTGATGCTTACCGACAAGGAACTAACTCTTTAGGTATAAATAAGAGACCCAAATGACATTTCACTCAGTTTCTTCTTCCCCATGAGTGCACTCCCACACATTCCAGAAGTGACCAATCTCCTCTCATCAGCCAGAGTGCTAATTATTGCCCGATCGGCACAGCATCCTTATTAGGTCATCCCAAAGACAGTGAGACAACATACTTCAGCAGCTTTTGCTCCTGAACAGCAACCCCAGTGAGCCCCCGCAGAGCCACACAGTCCCTAGCCCACAGCTCCTCACCTTGTTGCCGAGATGAAGGGAATGCACAGGAGAAAGATAAGGACTACTTCAGCATACAGGAAAGTGGCTACAGCCGCCCACTGGAGACTCATGATGAGAGCCTTGGAAGGTGTTGCACTTTCGGGAAAGGTTGGGAATTCACGGCTAGATGCAGATTGTGGCTGGAAGGGGGGGAAAAGTATTTGAATACAGAGCCCGCAATGCAAAGTGGACCATCTAGTGCTTTAGGCAGGGGTTTCAGCTACTGGGGATGCTGGAAGTTGTAGTCCAACAGCATCTGTGGCTCCAAGGCTGGGAACCCCTATCCTAGGGTCTCAACCTTTAAGCAGAGTGGAAGACCAAGAAGTTCCAAATATCGGCAAGTTTTATCCACCTTGCTTAAAGGGTAGCCAGGCTTATACCCCAGGAGTGTTTAAGAGCACCATGGAGAAGGTCTGCAAAATCCATTTCCACCACTGAACACATTTAGCACCAGTCAGACCTAACAGAGGAAAGCAGAACCACACAAACCAATACCATAGCAGGGCCAGTTTGCTCAGTCAGAAGGGTGGGGGGGGGTATAAATAACTAGCTTAGTAACTGGTACATGGGGGAGGCAGGAAAAGCAAGTCGGCTCCAGAGACCTCTGAATTGCACTTCATTGATGAATACATTTCTATATCATCCCCATCTGGGCAGTTTACAAACACAAAAATAATCAAAACAACTAAGAGTTAGTTTTGAAACCACTGAAGTTCAGTCAAAATTATGCTGACTAATCTCTACTGGTGACCTTAATATGCAGTGGGGATCATGTTTACATTTCTATACCACTCTTCCTCCAAGGAGTCTAGAGCAGTGCACACGGATATGTTGATCCTCACAGCCACCCTGTGAGGTAGGTTAAGCTGTGTTATAGAGACTGGCCCCGAGTCATCCAGTGAGTTTCATGGCTGAACCGAGATTCCTCTCTTAGGTAACCCTGTCCTAATCCATTTAGGGCTTTAAGAAGGTAGTTACCAGCACTTCCCAGTTCTCCCAGAAACATAATAGCAGCCAGTGCTGCTCTTTTGAGAGAGGCCTCATATGGTGTCTCTGGGACACTGGAGACCAGACGGGCTGCTGCATTTTGAACTAACTGAAGCTTCCGGACGATGTTCAAAGGAAGCCCTACGTACAGTGCATTGCAGTAATCCAAGTTAGAGATTAGCAGCCAGTGCACCAGTCTTGAGATCATTCTCAAGGAACAGATATAGATCTTATCAGCCAGAGACACACCAGGGTGAGACCTAGATCCCAAGCACTCTCAACCTGGACATGTTCCTTTCTGGGGGGAGTGCAACCCCATCCAGAACAGGAAGTGACATCATGTTCCTTGAGTTACAACCCCTCACAATTAGCACCTCCACCTGGTCTGGATTCACTTGCTTTAGCAGGAGTACTTGCAAGGACCAGAAGTTCTGCTTGCTGTTCAAGTGGCTATGCTGGTCTATGCCTGTAATAAAGATGACGGATGGCTCCAGTGGCATTTTTGGCAAGTTGCTATGGTCCAGGGCCACATCACTCCTGAAATGACTTCATGGGACAAAGACTCACATGCGGCTCTTGACCAGGCTTGGCCCCACCCCAGGGGCAGGCTAATCAAAACCAACTTGCAGGCCAGATTCTGTCTGCAGACCACCAGCTGACCATCACACCCCAGAGAAAGCATTTGGAATCTCCTGACACAGAAGATGAAGAGTGCTGCGTAACTGGAAAGCTTATGTACACACATGCTAGGAGATGGAGACTGAATGAAGACCTCTGTTTTGCTTTCTTCCAAGCAGACCCAAACAAAAAATTGGAATCGGAGGTGGAGAGTACCAGCTAACATCTAGCCAACTGCCTAACCATATTCAACCAATAGAAGCTTGATAAGTGCAATATAAAGCCAGCATAGTGTAGTGGTTAAAGTGCCAGACTAGGACCAGGGAGACCAGAGTTCAAATCCCCATTCAGCCATGATACTAGCTGGGTGACTCTGGGCCAGTCACTTCTCTCTCAGCCTAACCTACTTCACAGCGTTGTTGTGAGGAGGAACTTAAGTATGTAGTACACCGCTCTGGGCTCCTTGGAGGAAGAGCGGGATATAAATGATGTAGTAGTAATAATGTACTGTAGGAAATGCTTGAGTTCTAAGAACTGTTTATTCTGCAAGCAACTGAGCATAGCCACATCATGCCACAGAGAAAGTGGCCAATAATGCAGTATCTTTCTAGGAAATCTGACATGAAAAAGCCTCCTCCTGACCCCAAGCAAAACCTCTGGGGAAGGTAGTGGAGCATCAATCCATACCACCCACATGCAGAATATACCACACACAAATGAAAGCAGATGCCTATAACACCTGATTTTTCAGAAGGGCCATTCAAATGCACTAAAGTCATGGCAACTGGTGTTTTTAATGGATATTTTAATCTGGTTTTGTGTTTTAACTCTTAAATTCTTTTGTTTTATTCTTGGATTGTTTTATGCTGTAAGCCACCTAGAGACTTCGGTAGTGGGTGGTATGCAGATTTAATATACTGGTTTTCAAGGACTGTCAACCAATGGTGTAACAAAAAGTCTCAGAATAAAAAGCAAATGCTTTAATTGTTTTTCTGCTTTTAAAAAAATATGATCAGCATGTGCTGTATTTCATCCGGTGAGGGTGGCAGCGGAACCAACGCATTCCAGCAACTATTCTCCACAAGCCATCTTGGACCTCATGGTCGTCTTTGCTCCCAGAGCCATCTATGCTAGAAAGGGACTAAAGTTTGCTACCGACACTTAGAAATGGGGAGATTTCATCCTTTGCAAGTCTGGCCCCTGGAAACATAACATAGCTGAAGCATTGTTTCAGCCCTGCAGGCAACTAGCAGCTTCCCAGAAGCCAACCATTTCATTCAGACAGCCCAAAGCCCAAGTGTGCACCTTTAATCAGGCTGAAGAAATTAGGCCTCACTTCAAGGCTAGATGAAGCTCCCCAAAGAAATGCTTTTTTTATTCACAAGCAAAGCTATTCATGAAATCAAGGTAAGAGGAAAAGAACCAGCACTCTTTGGCTCCAAGAAGACTGGCATTCATACCCACAGTTATGCTTGGGGGGCCACAATTTAAGGCAGGCAGTCTTGGGGCAAACGGTTAAAGAAAGAAAAAATGCAAGGAGCTTTTCAGGATGCATTGTGCTTGAACACAGCTCAAGTACCGAAGGAGGTTAAGGGAGAAGGTGAAATGCAGTTGAAAGCTGGATTTGTAGCAATGTGTTCAATGCTGGGAAAGCCATTCCCATTCAGTTTGGCTTCCAGAAGTTTTGCAGGCCAAAGCCTTCCATTCATTGAGCTGGACCAAAAATACTACACATCATGGGCATCTTCCCTCCCCAACAGTAAGCTTTTACATCTACAAGAAAGCAGCAAACACCACAGGAAGAAAATATCAGGATTGGCAAACGTTGCACAGACCCAGCAGAAACGTTGCATTTTAAAGGGGAAGCGAATGCAGTGGGGAAGTTCCTCTCATATACTTGCTACAGAGTTTGTTCAATTGTTTTAGATAAGGGAGAGCATATAACAGGAACGACAGGACAGCAGGAGTGTTGCAAGTGCTTCATAATTCCTGCCATTCAACTATTTTATGAAAGATCAGGGATTAAAAGCTCCTAGTAATCTGTGGCATGCTTGCCTGCTACTCACTTCCACACCCAGCTCTCTAAAGAACACTCTAGAAAGGGTTCATCCTCTACAAGCCCTACTCCATCAGCTTCATGAAAATCCATGCAGAGCACACGTGGACAGGGGGTGGGGCATGAAAAATAGACTCATCCCCCCATTACAATACTCTCAGCATGGCTATCTCTAGACAATATACACTGCCAGCAACACTAAATGCAACTTCTCTATTAAGATGGCCTCATGCATTAGAAGTTCTGCATAATACAAAAGCTTACATGACTCAAGACACACCACAGGGAAACAGGCTACAGCAAGACCCCACACACACTGCTACCCCACACACACTGCTTCAGAAGCTCAAGCAAAACCCACACCAACAAAACCTCTCTCAGGAGCAGCACAGTATTTTAGAAACCATGATCAAAACCACCCTGAGGGTTTCTAGTATTTTAAGAACTTTATCTCATTAGGGGATAAATCCTCTCCCTTGCTCAGCACGTCACACCCTGTAAGCACAGAGCTACTCGAACACTTCAGACCACATGGAGCTCTGGAAGCCTACAGAACAAGTCTAGGTATGACACACACATTCTGCCTGCCTCTCCACCCAGCTTCCCCATGCACACAAGCTCAGCCCTAACACCACACTAGCCGTGTTAGTTGACCCCTTAGACAGGCTCACAGGCAGGGGAGCCTGCACCCAAGGAACTTACAAGCTGAAGGCAGAAAACGGGAAAGACTCCTGACTGGGGGGGGGGGGGGAGAGGCAGAGATAAGAAGGGCAAACGTAGACACGCATGCTGAACACTTGGCTGCAGTTGGGAAGGACGGCTAAGGGGAGAGCCTTTGTGTGATTTAAGTGGAAATTAAAAGTATGGCGCACGTCTTACCCCACCAGGAGACTTTCTTCGCCTAAACGAAGGGAAACAGTTTTTTGGGGTGTGTGTTTTTTTTAAGGCATAGCTCTAGAAAACCAAGAGTCAGAATCAACCCCCTGCTCATGGGGAGAGAGTTCAATCCACCCCACTTAGGAGAAATCTTGTTCTTCGCTCCGGGGTTCCCTCCCACCGAAAGACAGAGCCCTACCAGCCATACCTACCGAAACCACCTCCAGCCACAGCAACCCTAGGCACGAGCGGAAACAGGAGACTGATCACGGGCCCCGCCCCCGGGTGGGTGTGGTCTTTCGGGGTCCCATTATCCAATCGCAGCAACTTTCTGGACAGCGACCGAGGCGGAAATTGCGCTTGCGCCACAGCTGGGGGAATGTCAGACGTGTTTCTCATAGACTTGGTACTCGAAGTAATTCGCCGGAAGCGCCTCTGTAGCCGCGGAGAAGGGAAAGGGTATTATAGAGACAGAAAAACGCTTGCATGCATCTCCGTGCAGTATAAAGATACATGCAAGAAGCTGGCTTCCTGTTGGCTTTGAGAGAGCTCCATTTTACATCCTCAGGCTTAGGGTGGGAAAATGGCAGCGCCTCTGTATGCAGAATAAATGGAGTTTGGCGTGGGGTGAGGGGCTGAAATGACTCTGGAGATAGCAGTGGAGTCAGGTGTACCGTTGCTGCAAGCTGAGGCTTTTCCTGTAGGGTCGGGGAGTCTCTTTGGCTGCACTTTCTGCTTTCAACAGGACGGCGTGATGGTTTTGGATCATTTTTAGACACATGACGCAACAAGTTAACTGTGCCTCCTATCTTTAAATCGCGCTGCTGTTCCATACCCGCCAACATGTCCCTATTTTCCCAGTCGCCTGGGTGGGAAAACATGGTCCTGTTGTTGGTAGCTATGCTGTCCATCGCCATCCTGATAACGTAGGCGGCGGAGGACTGCAGTGGAGCTCTGAATCTGTGGCGCATATTTTCCCCAGAGCAGAATCGGGGACTGTTTCTGGAGTGTTTAAATAATGCTGGACTACATGAACAGCATCATACAGCAGAACACTGGTCGACTCTGCACGGTTGTTGTAGATTACTCTCGCAACCTTAAACCAGCCATATTGGGATGTTAACAGTAGACTGCTGTTGGTTGATTGATTGATTCCGTGCCGTCAAGTCGGTGTCAGCTCTTAGCGACCACATAAATAGATTCTCTCCAGGATGATCGGGCTTCAACTTAGCCTTTAAGGTCTGTCAGTGGTGCATTCACTGCTGTCGTAATCAAGTCCATCCAACTTGCTGCTGGTCGTCCTCTTCTTTTTCATTCCACTTTCCCTAGCATTATGGACTTCTCAAGGGAGCTGGATCTTCGCAAGACGGCTGTTACATGCAAGGTTTTGCATAAGTCACTCAGCCTCGGTGCCGTCAAGCTATAATAGACAAATAATCACTCTGTACTACCTTTGCATTTGCAGCATTTTTTATTTATTTAATTTGACGGCATATTTTTCACACACCTGCATTTGAAAGATCACGAGGGAATACTTTCTTTGCTCCTAGTTTTTTGGCGGGGAGAGGGCGTGTTGCTTCCAAATCAAGGGTCCTTCTATGAGTAGCCATCACTTTTACCCTAACGAGAAAAAAATGGCGTCCAATTTTATCAGGAAGTCTCGTCTGCAGACAAATAAGGTAGTCTATATGACGGTAATTAGCCCAAAGGAACATGACAGAGCAATAGAGATTCAAGAACTAGAGCGGCTACCCGTTCTGTATTATGCTCTGGACCCGCATATGGCGGCATTCGAACATGAGGGGCCTGGGTTGTTCTTGTCTCTATGGTTCCTGCTCGGTCATGAGAACGGAAATGGATATTTTTCAAAACTAAAGTTCGCCGGAAGTGGCAACTACCGAGGCGGGAGGAACGAACAAAATCTATATAGGGCAGGCCCCATTCAGTGAATAAGATGACTGAGTTTTGGGTCCTCCTATCCTACTGTTGTACTTGGGGGCGGGGGGGAGTCGCGCGTTAGGCTTTTGGATGGGAAATAATGGGAAATTAACGCTTCCTCCTAAACATATTTTCACTGAAGCATTTTGAGTGATTTTGAGTTAACTTTCAAATAAGCATGTTTAGGATTGCAGTCTAACTTTATAATTTCCAGCATATTATTCAGCATATAATTTCCAGGTGCCGAAGGGGTGTGGGTGTATTTTTACCAGTGAATAACAGACAGATATGGGGCGCGTGAGTTGTCATTTCGGTCAATTACACGGAAAGCCTATGTATGTTTATTCAGAATTAAGGCCTACTGCAGTGGGAATTTACCTCCAAATCTGTGTGCGTCAGACAGGACTGCAACATTATGCTGAATATAACCCCCTCTCATTTCAATCAGTCCTTGGCTATCTTCATTCCAGGTGATTTCCCTCTCAGTGAATTGCAGTGGGCAGAGATGTGGCCTTTTGTCATGTATACTGTGATAGAAATGCTATTCTCTCAGAACCGTTTGACTCTGTTTTTGTGCTGGTTAAGATTTTATGTCTTATTTATTTTTTCACTGACTTTATTGTACTGATTCTTTAATCGTGTCTTTATAGTTTATTTTAATTTATTTACTACTTTGAGGGTGCTTTTTGAGTCAGAAAGTGAGACATCTATGCAAAAATAAACATACAAAAATATCAGCAGGTGGCTATATGCTACCAAAGAGAAGGCTTCATTATTTTGACAACTTTCTTCTGAGCCATGAATATCAGGATGCTGGACTCAACTCATCCCAACACAGTGGAATCACCATTTTAAATGGCATGCCTTTTCTGAATAGCCATTGCACTACACCAGCTCCTAATAATATGCTTTTTGTTCTATGGCCATTTTTTCCCTTTGGCTATTTGTATTTGTACTTAAAAGCAACATAACAAACTGATCACTCTAAGTTATGCTTTTGAATCATCATTCTTAAACTCAGTGGATCCCAATGACCCTAGGATGCTTGTCCCCTCTCACCCCTTCTCTTCACTCCTCTGTGGCAATTGGAATAGGCTATTGCCTTCATGTCTTGCTTGTGGGCTTCCCAGAAACATCTTGTTGGCTACTGTGGGAGACAGGATGCTGGACATGATGGGCCTTTAGTCAGATTCAGCAGGGCCGTTCTTATGTTCTCTCTGTGGGAGCACCTGAAACAAATAAAAGTGCCATCCTGAAACTATGGAAAGCCTTGTTTTGCCATAGCAGCACCCCTATTTCTCTGGCAGCTACAGCCTTAATGGTTCTTTAGAGAGAATTCTAGTTCTCGTGTACAAGTTGTACACGAGAACTACTCTCCATGTAAGAGAGAGGTGTAAATACATAGGAAAAAGTATAACAGCTCAAAGAAAAGCAAGCTGACTTTCTTTTATTGTACCATAAAAGAAGCTAAACAGGGACCTCCCCACGCCGCAGGGCTCTAATGTTCTTAAAGATCTGTGTAGATCTTCGCTGTTCATCAGAGGCGTATCTACGGAAAATAGCACCTAGGGCAAACACTGAAATTGCGCCCCCTGCCCAAGCATCTGACACCCATCTTTCAGATAACTTTACCATAATATCAGCTGAAAAATACAAGTCAGGCTCATTAATCTTTTAATCTTTCAAAAACTATTTTAGCAGTGGACGTAGCCAGACCAGAAAATCCTGGAAAACTACAAATTTCAGTATGCTGGGGCTCATGAAATACCCAAATACTATGTGGAGGTGTACTTGGGAAACTAAACAGAAGTGCCTGTCTAATTCTCTACTATGTATTGTAGCATCACCATTACATAAGTTTTAAAAATCAATGGAGAATTTGACTTTTCCCAGATACTCTGTAAATAATTAAAGGATATGCAGAGTAAACTGTGTCACTGCTTGGAATATATTCTAGTCTTTCAGAAAGACAGTTAAAATGAGAGAAAGAGAGCAAGAAACTCCCAGTGGGCCTTAATATTAAGGATTTCACACTGATTCAAAGACAAATTCACCATTAATAGCCATATTAGCAAGACATCACATTTAACTCACTTATCACAAGAAGCAAAGTAAGAGCAAATGAATACAATCCTAGCTCATAAGCATCAGCTCAGTATTCACAAGCCCTGATTCTCTGTACATAATGCCAATCTGAATATGTGTACAGTGACTTATATATTATTATTTTTTTACCTGTAGCCCCTTCGGGGGGCTTCCTAAAGGCTGGGGGGGCTGCAAAGGTTCCTCCTCCCCCCACTGGCCTCTAGGGCCTCGCAGGGACCATTTGAGCATGTGCAGTGGCCATTTTTAAAAATCTTTTTTTTAAAAATGGCCACTGAAAACAAAATGGCCACCGTGCATGCTCAAATGGCCTCTGCAGGGCCTGGCAAGACCTAGGGCCTCACAGAGGCCATTTGAGCATGCACGGTGGCCATTTTGTTTTTGGCAGCCTTTTAAAAAAAAATTAATTTTACAAAATGGCGCCCCCCCTTCAAGTGGCGCCCAGGGCACGTGCCCTGTCTGCCCTACCCCTAGATACGCCCCTGCTGTTCATTCTACATCTAACTGCTCAGTTGTAATGTCTGTCTCTGGCAAATCATATAATTTGTGTGTGAGATTTAATGTTACTATAAAATCTGCCTGTAGAATACTTATTTTAAATATATATATACCCTGCCTTTTCACCTTTCAAGATCCACAAAATGGTTTAAGGACAATATAAAAACATAGCAATTGAATTTAAAAAAAAATAGGGCCTCGAGACAAAAGAACAACATAGCTAAATAGGGTATAGGGACAACTAACTATCAATGTTCCCAAATGGCTTCTGAGAGTTTGAACCTTGTTAAGAAGAATGTCAGATGAGTGCCCCTTGAAGAGGTGACCTCTGCAATTTAGGTGCCCCACCAATAAGGTTCTGTGTTAGTAGCTGCATATCAGACAGCGAGAGGTTGTGGTGTAGGGTTTCAGAAATTCTCCAACCTAACAAGATGATTCATAAGGTCTTTATTCTTATGCTCCCTAGCTTATGCTTTATTCTTATACCCCCTTTCATTGTGAAACTCTAATTCTCTTTCAAGAGCTAAGGAGGATTTCTCCATTGAGCAAAATAATGGTGGGGCTGGTGCATGGTGGTTTCAAAGTCCTACTTTAAAAAACAAGTCAGACTGCCATGTTGTCTTTAAAGTGAGACATTAATCCCGATATCTCTTGTGCTGCGATTAATTATGTACTCAATGTACTTCCATGACCCTTGCCCCATATATGGAGGATTCTAATAGAAGTTGGATGTGTCTTATGAGAAGAGATATCTGGCACAGAGGCAATGTTGCTACATGAGCTACCTGACCTATTTTCTGCCATTGATGTATTTATTACGTTTAAATCCCACTTTTCTTCTGCCATGGAGTTCAAAGATAGCTTACATAGGAGCTCCCAGGCGGTTACCGATTCAAGCACTGACCAGACCAAGACCTGCTTAGCTTCAAAAGGTGGCTGTATCTGCCCCCAGGCCATGCTTGGGGACTCTGGATACGCATACTTTATGATATCAGCCAGCTACTGTGCATGCATGCTCTGCAACGTCTGCTGCAGCTACTCCCAGGCCATGCATTCAGCATCCTCCTTTGGCTTCCTAGTAGCCACAGTCCTCAACCCAGGCAGCTGATCAGCTTGGATGCAGCCTGCCTGCTGCTGCCTTCCAACGCCTCTGTCTCGAGAGCACTACAGCGGCTTGATTTTCAGGAATGGCAGCACAAGAGCAGTAGGAGTCAGTATCCAAGCCAACAGCAGCAGCAGGCGGACCAGCCTCACTGACAGTATACCTCACCTCAGGCTACTGTGGTCAGTCTAGTGGCAAGCCTAGAATGGAAGTGGGTGCCAAGTACATGCTCAGAGAGGAATGTTTAAGGCAGTGGTTTTCACTATTTTTCAAGCGGGGGCCACTTCTGAGGAAAAGGGCTACACTTCCCAGCACTGTACAAATGCCTTCCAAAATGGTGCAGGGGCTCAATTTCCCTTAAAAGAGCCCCACTGGTGCTGAGTGCAGCTCTACATGTGGGGAATGCTTGCCTCTGCATGGTGCCAGGGTATTGTGCAGAGTATTCAGCTTTGACTGAAGCTTCACACAGGCCCAATAAACCATTAGGGAGCCACACTCAGAGTTGATGGGAGCTCCCAATGGCTTCCAGGCCTTACAATGAAGGACACTCGTTTAAGGGATCCTAATAGCCCTGTTGAAGCCACCTAATGGCGCAGTGGTGAAGTAACCTCCCTAGAAAGCAGGAGGTTGTTGGTTCGAATCCCCACTGGTGTGTTTCCCAGAATATGGGAAACTCCTATAATGGGCAGCAGTGATATAGGAAGGTGCTGAAAGGCGTCATCTCATACTGCGTGGAAGGAGACAACAGTAAACCCCTCCTGTATTCTACCAAGAAAACCACAGGGCCCTGTGGTTGCCAGGAGTCAATACCAACTTGATGGCACAACCTTTCTTTTAACAGACCTGTTGAGGGGGGGCACTATACTTGTGTACAGCATTCCTGAGCATGCCCAGAAGTTCTGTCCCCAGCACCGACACTGGGAGCTCACCTTTGCCATGCTGTTCACAGTTATGGTGTTTGTGTGAAGAGGCAAACACCATAAGCATGATCTTGGCTGTCTCCTTGATCGCAGCAAAGCTGGGGCACCCCAGCCTGCTAATCACAGAAATAAGTGTGACCTAATGTGTTGGCACACTGTGGAATGTATCATGTGTCCCTTGCAGTGTTCCCTCTAACAGGGATTCCCAGGCGTTGACTACTACTCCCAGAATCCCCAGCTGCAATGGTTTTTGCTTGGGGATTATGGGAGTTGTAGTCAACAACATCTGGGAATCCAGGGATTTTTGTTGAATCCCCATTAGAGGGAACACTGGTCCCTTGGCTCAGCAAAACTTTTGCCCCTTGGCTTTGGGTTATATAAAGCTGCACTTCAGTGTTGCATAAAGCTGCACAACCTAACGTCAAAGCACAACTACTATAAGTAATATGTCCATGAAGTCTTGGAATCCTTGGCCTTTGAATTATTGTGAAAAGATCACCAGGCAACTGTGCAAAGCTCCCAGTAGCAAACAAACTACAAACAGTGAGATTGGATTCATTCAGTGGCACTTCAATGAAACTAGTGTGAGAATCCTAGAATGACACTGCCATAGAGAGCTGGAGGATTGCAGCTTATTTCTCTGAAATTACTTTGACCTTTAGGTCTTTCAGATTGAAAAGCATATTTGGGCCAAATCAGAGAACCTGCCATGATAGCAATCAGTACAGAGTCTAATTTTAATCTCAGTAATGGTCGTTCTGAACTTTGTACATTGGTTTAGACTGGCAGTGCTCAAAGTTTTAGGGTTGCCTATCTCTTGAAAATAATCTAGTGCACTGAGCAGAGTGCAAGAGGTTAAAATGATACTAGAAACTGGTTTTGAGGTGGTTCATTGATTATAATCTAAACTAATTGAATTGCCTGCTCGCCCACACACATATTTACCATGTCATGAGTGATAGACAAATGAGCTATCAATGGCTCCTTGTCCTATACCTAAATATTCAGAGAGAGCATAGTATACCTCTAAGAACCTGCTGCTGCTAGGATGCTTGTGGGCACAAGTCGCTTCATGAGTATCACAACCATCCTGCAGCAGCTTCACTGGTTACCAGTCCGCTTCCAGGCTAGAGTCATGGTGCTGATCTTCCTTTAAAACCCTAAACAGCTTGGGACTGGGTACCCTTGCTAACTAAGGATAGAGACTATGTTTCTTTTTAGATTGTGAGCCCTTTGAAGACAGAGAACATAGGAACATAGGAAACTGCCATATACTGAGTCAGACCATTGGTCTATCTAGCTCAGTATTGTCTTCACAGACTGGCAGCGGCTTCTCCAAGGTTGCAGGCAGGAGTCTCTCTCAGCCCTATCTTGGAGAAACCAGGGAGGGAACTGGGAACCTTCTGCTCCTCCCAGAGCGGCTTCATCCGCTGAGGGGACTCTCTTCCAGTGCTCACACTTCTAGTCTCCCATTCATATGCAACCAGGGTGGACCCTGCTTAGCTATGGGGACAAGTCATGCTTGCTACCACCAGATCAGCTCTCCTCTCCAGGGAGTCATCTTTATATATTTATTTATATCTATGTAAACCACTTTGGGGACTTTTGTTGAAAAGCGGTATATAAATATTTGTCATATTCGTACCTGTTGGATTACATTCACCGTATGAACCTGCCAGGGCTCTCTGCTTGACATTTCAGGCCCTGCTCATGGCCTCACCACTAACAGAGATCTGAAGACATCTTTTTAGAGAGGCTTTTAAATATCTTATCCTCTGCTTTTATCTGATAGGTTTTTTGTTGTTTAGCTTTTTACTGATAACTTTTAATTTCAGTTTTAAAACTTATCTTAATTGTGATTTTAGCCAGGCCTTTTAGGCTGGTGTAATTTGTATCCTATATTTTATCTCTTTTATTAATGTAAGTCACCTTGAACAATAGTGCACTGAAGGAGTGGGGTATACATCTTTTAAATAAACAAATAGATAAGCCAGTATTTCTAGGGACAAATAGCAACAGGTAGTATAACTTTTATACTCTCTGTGTGATAGTCCAGAGGCATTAGACTCATCACTATGGTATACAAAATACCGGACTAGATGAAGCTTGATTATATTTCAGTAAGGCAACTAATTCTGTCTCTTGTCTCTCTCTCACTCTGTCTCTCTCTCACACACACACAAACGACGCAGCATACATAATGTTTCAAACATACTTATTGACGCATTAAATTAATCAGATGTTGCCAAGCCCTTGACACTGCCATAATTGGGAAACGCATAATTGTCTTCCTCTCAGCATCCGGTTATTAGAGGACAAATAATGCGTTTATTTTTAGAAGCCCTATTTCCTGCACTTGTTAGTTATGCATGTATCCAGGCGTATAGAGTTTAGTTTTCAGCCTTCCAAAATCCCAAACAGATGTCGTTGGAAATAAGACCATTCCGGGCAATGAGGTTTTACTTATGATGCGTGGACTGAAAAACACGATCGAACACCTATCGGCTAAAAATGGATCGGTATCCACGGCTTCTACATGCGAACTCTGTATTTCCTCTAACATTCTCCTCAGCGCCATCTGGTGGCCTCCTCAATCAAACAAACAGCGTCCCGCACTCCTCTGCTCTGTCCTCTCTATGGTGGCCTCGGGCTTTCTCTATGATCGGAGGGATGGCCATCTCTCAGTCCCCTCCCATCTAGTCACAGTGAGAGGGTTGGGCGTTGTGGGATGAGAGCGGACTCTGGCTGGCGAGTCAGCGCTGTCAGAGCTAGGCAGAGAGCATTGCACTCGAACTGGAGGAGCAGGAGGAAGGCAGAAGAGGAAGCCAGGGCAAGGGGCTGTGCCCCGACCTGGTGGCATGATGCCAGTTGCCACAGCAAAAGTGGCAGCCCGGCTGGCGCAGGGAGTCACAGCAAAAAGAGCAGTGGTGGCAGTATTGGTGGCAGCCTACGGTGCCAAGAAGTTATACCCAATCCTCCGGCAGTGGGCTGCCTCTGACCTCCAGGTGAACCGCAACGCCACCAGAAACCCCAGTCCTGGGGAGCCACCAGCCAAGTGGGGCTCACCAGATGAGGTGACGGCATCACCACCTGGTGTGAACAGGGTGTTCTTCTTCCGCCTCCTGCGCCTCCTGCGGTTACTCTTCCCTGGACTCTTGTGCCGGGAAACAGGACTCCTGGCCTTGCACTCAGCTGCCCTAGCCAGCCGCACGTTCCTCTCCGTCTACGTGGCCCAGCTGGATGGACGTTTGGCCCGCTGCATCGTCCGCAAGAACCCTCATGACTTTACATGGCAGCTTCTCCAATGGCTCCTCATTGCCCTCCCAGCCACCTTTGTCAACAGTGCCATTCGGTATCTGGAGGGACAGCTGAGCCTGGCCTTCCGTGGACGCTTAGTGGACCATGGCTATCGGCTCTACTTTGAGGGCCAGACCTACTACCGGGTCAGCAACATGGACGGACGCCTGCGCAACCCAGACCAGTCTCTAACGGAGGACCTGGTGGCTTTCGCTAACTCTGTGGCTCACCTCTACTCAAACCTGACCAAGCCAGTGCTTGATCTCATCGTGACCTCTTACACTCTGATCAGTTCAGCCAGATCGAAAGGAGCTGGCACAGCCTGGCCCTCAGTGATTGCTGGGCTGGTGGTCTGCATCACTGCCAAGGTGCTCCGTGTCTGTTCGCCAAAGTTTGGTCAACTGGTGGCTGAGGAGGCGCGCCGGAAAGGGGAGCTGCGCTACATGCATTCCCGAGTGGTGGCCAACTCTGAAGAAATTGCCTTCTATGCAGGGCACAAGGTAAAGCGGCTGGGCAGGATTCCAAGGTTCTCTCTAGGAAGAAAATCAGTGTTAGCTGGCAAGAGGAGCGCTCTTGAGAATCAGGACCTTGCATTTCAGGGTAGGGAATTTTAGTGGAAGTTCAAAACTAGGAAAATAGAAAGGGGTGGGTTTTTCTAAAGTGTTTTGTTTTGTTCTGTTTTGCTGCTTTCCCCTCCTCTCCTCTAAAACATGAAATGAAAGTGGCTGACTTTGTTAAGGCCTCCCCCCCACCCCCCCACCCCGGTTGGGGGAAAGCCTGCTCTGAAGAGAGCGACATGATAAGCTGGAGCTGGAAACAGCACCCTTGTTTACTTCCCTTCCTTTGTCTTCTGCCTTGAATTCACCCTGGGACAAGGCTGAGGCCCTCAGGAGCGGTCTTTGTGGATTCTGTTGCTCATGTCTGACTCTTGCCTGAACCGTCAAAACAGCCCCAGGGCCTCCAGATTTGGCACAGGCATGGCACTTGAGATTCCTGCATTGCCTGTCAGGAGAGTGGAGTGGCTGTTGGTGGTGGTAGTGATGATTATGGCACTTCTGAAAAAACAGCACGTGCCAGCAACAGATGTGAGCTGGGAGGCAGGATGCCAGGTTTCTTTCTGTTTTTGTTTCTGAGGAGAGTGGGGCGAAGGAAAGTCATAATGAATTGGAGGGGTCTGGTATTGACAAGCATTTCTGTCACATACGCAGTTTGGTCCCTCATCCTTTCATTTCAAGCCAGATGTGTCAGAAACATTCCATGGCTGGAAACTCTCCCACCTCTGGCATCTAGCCTGAATTCTGGGTAATTCTAGGACACACACACACACACACACACACACACACACTGCACTAAAGGAGCCAGCCTTTGTTCTCAGCCTTTTCTTAGAACCCAAACACACACACACACACACACACACACACACACACACACCTCAAACAAAAGGGCTATAGTGCAACAAATAGCCTTTTAAAAGGAGCTAGACAGGATCCCATGATCTGTATCAGTCACCATAATATTTGCTGTGTAATGGGAGGCCGGCTTGTGTCACCAGTTGGGATATTTAGGGCGCTACTGAATGTTCAGGGTATCAGATAAATTAATCCTATGCATCCAATCCCCCTCCCCCGCCCCCACTCAGCCACCCACCTGTAGATCTTCAACTTACCGTAGTTCCCCATCAGTTTTGCATGGGAGATGTTGCAGGAGTGGGGACAGACCCACAGTAAGAAACAAAAACAAGATTGCTGTCCAGATTGTACTGCCATATGAAAGCCACATTTGAGTGGCAGGGCCATGGATCCAATAAGTACACACCACCTCCCTATATCTCAGTGGCGAGTGTTATTTGCCTGGCATTGGCCACTACCCGAACGGCTGCTCAATGCAGAACAGAACAAGCTGGTCAGACTGCACTGGGGCTCATTGGTCCTTTCCTCTCAAGCCACGGTGTGGGGTTGACTCTTGCCACTTCATGCTTTCTTATATTATTATGGGACATGTCCTTTTGGTTGGTGCAACCAGGGCCTTTTAAGACTCAGAGGCCCCAGGAGAGAATGTTCATTTGAGCTCCACCCCCTTTCTTCTCTCTAGCTGGCATACTGCACAACATGATGCCCATCCTGAAATGTAACAGTTGCACAGTTGCACAAGCACAAACATTGTGTAAACAGAGTTGCATAACAGTACATTATGGCCACACTGTCATGCGACGCAGTTTGTGCACTTTGTGCACATGCATAAACGTGTTTCACCACATGTGTAACATTGCATAGTATGTCACCCATTGCATCCTGTGTCAATGTAATATAATCCAAAACAACAAAATAACTTTGGGTCCTGGGGTTATATTTTAACTTATTATTTTTACTGCCTTGAATGAAAAGGATCAATCTGATAATTTCAAATACTGTGTCAAACTTTGGATGGGGTCCCCTGTATGTGTGGGGCCCAGGACAATCCCCCCCCCCACCTTCCTTCCCTCACCTGCCCCAAATGCCCTTGGTGTGACTGGGGCTTCCTTGTCCAAGTGCAGTCTAACTGGCACTTTTAAAAATCAGTTTTTAATACAGTTACCCTGCGAAAGACTTATGCAAGCCGCTTAGATCTTGTAACCAAGAGCTGCAAGAGGCTTTGCCATTTCCTCACTTCAAAGGCAATAAAGGCAAAGAAAAATGAACCGATAGTAGAATTGGAGCTTCCAATATTAAGCTGAAAGCTGCAGTTGGCCATGGCTCTCTGTTTACTTTAGGTTACCTATGGACACAGATCCATTTGCGGACATCGATGCAGTGCTATCCCTGCATCTCTATGGTGAAAACCTTTTGTGCATAGCAATGGCAATCAGAGTAGCAATCAGTTCAGAAGAGCCAATAAGGGCTGCTGTGGGAATCAAGGCTTCTTGTGCAAATGCAGTTGTTGTTGTTGTTTTAATTTGTGACCAACATTTCAGGGCTGTGTGTCACTGTTACCTTTTTTGTTTTGTTTTGTAGCTCTATGGGTGTAACAGGAAGTGGGAGACAGTTCCTTTTAGATGTGCCCTAAAAGGTGACCACAGCAGGAGGGGAAATGGTGCCAGTATTCCTGGCTTCTGTTGTTGAGCTTTGGGGGAAAGAGTAGAGCAGCTGGATTCTGGAGTTTCCACTCCCATCCCTTAATTGGAGAGGGGAATTTTTAGACACTATTTTTCCTTCTGTCATTGTGGGAGGAGCTGTATTAGGGCCAGTCCACACTTTCAATTACATCATACTCATCACTTAATGACTAGCAGAGGAATGTGGGAACTGAGGCCATTCAAGGGTTGCCATTTTGTTTTTGTTTTTTTGGCCAGCCTCTGCCGCTGTGCCTTGGACAGCTGCTTGATTAGACAGAAATCTGCCAGTGAAGCCTTTTGTGGCACAGAGATCAACATTGTTGCCGACTAGAGTCTGCCAGTCTATCTGGCACAGGTTGAAAAGCTGGCATACTACTCCACTGAGATGCCCTCCTTGTGTTTGAAGTGATCTAACTGGGATGTTAAAGAGTGTGATGGGTCCTTCACACATGCCAGCTACTGCTTGATTCTGTAGCTAAATCAGGACTGCACAACTTTGGCCCTCCAGCTACTGCTGGACTACAGCTCTCATCATCCCTGGCTGTTGGCCACTGTGGCTGGGGTGATGGGAGTTGTACTCCAACAGTAGCTGAAGAGCCAAAGCTGTGCACCCCTACCTGAAATTGTGGACGTGTAAGGAGCAGCTGTAGACAAGAAAGGGATTTATTGGCCTTGCCCCTGTGCCTTTAGCTTCAGGCTGGTTAACAATTGAACAGGTGAAGTTTTTTCCTGGATAGGAGATCAAGTGATGAGAAAATGTTCATCTGTTTTCTTGCTGCACACCACCCTACTGTGTAATGCATCAGAGCAGCAGTAGTAAAAGACAAACAAAGCAGTACCCTAGAACTGTTGGATATTCTCATCACGTCCACACAGATGGCATTGGTGGCACCCCAAATCTAAAGTAAAGGTAAAGTTGTGCCGTCAAGTTGTTGTCGACTCCTGGAGACCACAGATCCCTGTGGTTGTCTTTGGTAGACTACAGGAGGGGTTTACCATTGCCTCCTCCCGCACAGTGAGATGATGCCTTTCAGAATCTTCCTACATCGCTGCTGCCTGATATAGGCGTTTCCCATAGTCTGGGAAACATACCAGCGGGAATTTGAACTGGCAACCTCTTGCTCCCTGGGCAAGTTACTTCCCTGCTGCGCCTGGGTTCCAGGCTTTCTTTCCTTGCAGTCCCTCACCATTCCCATTCCCATGGAGTGCGGTTGCTGTCTATGTTTATGGCCCACCCACCCACTGATTGGCCCACTTGTCCTAATCATCCTACACCTCTAAACTGTGGGGACTGGAAGCATCCCAGCCGCTCTAACTCTTGTCCACAATATTGAGTGCCATAATGTTTCCCTCTGGTGCTCTCTCTAGGTGGAGCTGTCCCTTCTACGGCACTGTTATCGCGAGCTGGCCTCCCAGATCAACGTGCTACTCCTAGAAAGGCTCTGGTATGTCATGCTGGAGCAGTTCCTCATGAAGTATGTGTGGAGTGCCGCCGGGCTGGTCATGGTGGCTGTGCCAATCATCACCGCCACCGGCTACTCTGAGACAGGTGAGTACAGGCAGTCTTGGAAGCAGGGTGGACACAACCTGGACAGACATGCAAAATAGATCTTCATATATTGGCAGTTGTTAAAACAACACTAAATTACATCCTGTCGTCTTCTCAGTACAGAAGAAATAAGCATGTTTTCAAGATGGTCGATGAAAAGCCAGACATCAACATATTCAGAGGTTTATCACGAAACTACATCTCCTTTTACAGTTTGGCCCTTAATCAGGGCAGCTGACCACTGAGAATCGCCCGGTTGCAGCTTCATCTTGTTTCTGTGCCTGCAGTGTCACACAGTACTGTAAAGTACGTCTGTCTGTCAGATGTTATTAGTGGCTAAGAAAACTAGGAGACGTGTTACATCAGACAGCAGCAAACAGGTGTATTATAACTTTGAGCAGGAGCAGTCTATCTGAGCAGTGAGGATTTGGAACTTCAGCCACAGTACTCCTGGGGTCACAGTAAATATTTGGTGGGAATGGGTCAGAACTCAAATCTCCACCAAAAGCTATAAAGTGATTGAAGGAGCATAAGAATTGAAGGAAAGGGTTATGGAGCAGGAGCTACTTGCCCTGCCCCTTCTTGCTTTCCTCCTCCCCTTATAACATACTTTCTCCCTGGCATGCAGCAAACACATGTCTAGAACAAACCTCAAATGCTGGAATAGGGGACTGCCAGGGGAAAACAGGTGAGGAAGGGTTAAGCACATGCCCCATCCACCTGCTGTTTCTTCACTTGGTATCGCACCCTCCTCCACCCTTTTGCACTGCCTAGCCGTGATCTGTATTCCCAAACCCAGCTTCTGCAAAATGCCTAGCTCTGCCTTTAAAGGTCCATAGTGATTCTTAACTCACCCTGATGACAGTGCACGTGTATGCACACACAAAACTAGGAGCCTGCCCTGGGCATGCAAATGACTCCTGATGGCACTGGGTACAGACCTGTTTTTAGGAAGGGGTTAGATTTGAGGAGAGGTTCAGAGAACTCAGCAATGCCCTCTTAGTTTTTAGAGGCAGTAGGCACATCCTCCTGTTGCCTTCATGAATCTCCATGTGGTACCTTTCCAAATGTTGCAGGAGCAGGGGAGGAACTACAGCAGAGTGTACACTGCAATGTCCATGCAATGAGATTGTATACAGCAGCCGGTCATGAGTGCCCAGATGTCATTAGACTACAGTTCTCATAATTCCCAGCCACAATGGCTGAGGATGATGGGAGTTGTAGTCTAACAAACAGCATCTGAAGACCCAAGGTTGGGAACTCCTAATATACAGGATGGGGTTTTTGTGATATATCAAGAGTTCACACAGGCCAGGTTCATATGTCACCTGAAACCATGATAATTAAGCCATGGTTTAGCATCCATATCATGAGCCTCTGACTTGCACGCCCTGTTCCTTTTCATGGTCAAAAGCCATTATGCCTGGGGATGTTGGGAGTTGTATTCCAACAATATCTGAATACCTCAGCCTGGGAACTTCTGGTATACAAGATTGGGGGTGGGGGGAAGGTTGTGATACAGCAATACAGTTCACAGGCTAGGTTCAGATGTCACACAAAACCAAGATGAAACCATGGTTTACCATTCCTATTGTGAGCCTCAAGCTTGTGTGCTCCCCGCTCCTCTTCATGCATGAGGGGAGGAAATTTGCAGCATCCATTCCTAGTGAAAAGCAAACTGGGATTTTGCATTGTCTGCAAACCCCACAAATCCTTGCTTATTATAACCACAACTTGTGAAAAAGCACCTGTCTACAAACTGTGTTTAGAACAAGCCAGGATTTACCAGATTTTTATGCAACGACATCCTGGTTTGTTTTGAACTGGAAATGGAAGTTGCCTATTTACTCTCCTCATGCACAAAGGTGATGGGGGATCATCATGCCAATTCATAGTTTAGTCACAGTTTAGCATGACATATGTACCTAGCAATAGTTATTAAATAATAAATATCGTGCATATTTATTTATTTATCTATCTATCATATTTCTATACCACCTGATATAGACATCTCTAGGTGGTGTACAAAGTTAAAAGATAACAAATATAAAACAGTATAAACAGTTATTCACAACAAAACGAAAGCAATATCAATAGATAAAAATAGTAAAAATTTAAAAATTGAGTTAAAAGCCTGGGAAAACAGATACATCTTGAGGGTCTTCCTAAAAGCAAGCAGAGAAGGAGATGCTCTTATTTCAAAAGGGAGTGAATTCCAGAACCCTAGGGCAGCCACAGAGAAAGCCCGGTCCTGAGCCGCCACCAAATGAACTGGCGGAAACCGTAACCAGACCTCTCCAGGTGATCTTAATAGGCAACATGGTTCATGACAGAGAAGGCACTCTCCTAAGTACCCTGGACCCAAGCCGTTGAGGGCTTTATAGGTAATAACCGCACTTTGTATTTTGTTCAGAAACATATTGGCAGACAGTGCAATTTTTTTTAAATTAGTGTTATATGGTCCCTTTGGGTTGACCCAGCGATCAGTCTGGCTGCCGCATTCTGTACCAGTTGTAGTTTCCGGATTACGTATAACAGCAGCCCCACATAGAGTGCATTACCGTAGTCCAGCCTAGAGGTTACCAGCATAAGTACCACTGTTTTATGTTTTTTTACCTTCAGAAATGGACATAGCTGGTGTATCAGCCAAATCTGATAAAAAGCAGACCTGGCTACTGCCTCAACCTGGGAAACTAGAGATAGTTTGGGATCCAGAAGCACTCCCAGGCTACGTACCTGATCTTTCAGGGGGAGTATAATTCCATCCAGAACAGGCAGATCTAAACCATCTCTTGGGTCCTGACCCCCTACAGTCAGTACCTGTGCCATATCTGGATTCATCTTCATTATCACTTCCAGGCAGGCATGTAGTGGGGTTATGCCATTCTCTACTGCCTGAAGCCAAGGACATCTCTGATTGGGTTATCCCTCCCATGTGCTCCCAGGCAGGACTAATTGAAAAGTATTACAAGCTTTAAGAGCCCAGGATGGATAACCCTGCCCAGTTCTTCTAGTCCTGCTGCGCTCCTAAGCAGATCTCCATAGCTTACTCTTTATCTTTATATCCTAAGTCTCTTTACCTTTATATTCCTTAGTGTTCCTTCCATCTTTTAAGAGCTATTTTAATTGTTGTTTGTCCTATCTGTATTCTCCTCCTTAAAAAAAAAAACCAAAAACCTTGTAATTGTTTTCATATCTCTTCCTTCCCCTATACGTCTGTGGAGCTCTACCAGGCTATTAGGCATATTCTACTCCTGAGGGGAGTAAACGGAGTGGGTTTCCCACTTTCCACTAGAGCCCCGGGCTCACCATTAATGTCCACACTGTACGGCCAAGGAGAAATGGAGGACGCCAGACTGGGTCCCTCCCTGACCACACGGAAGGACACCAGACTGAGTCCTTCTCAACCGGCATACAAGACTCAGAGCTTGGCCAGAGCTCAGGGAGAGACAGAGCCGGACAGCGTGGGCCAGGCATCTGCCGATCTTCCACCCCTGCCGAGCTCAATGGAGCAAATGTGTGCCAGAGAGACACAGCGGCAGCACCGGTGAGATCCCTCTTTGTCGCAGCTAGTTGGAATGCTCCTCCAACAAGTCCCTATTCCATACCAATTACAACCACCCTGAGCCATTTTTGGAAGGGCGGTATATAAATCAAATCAATCAAATCAATCAATAAAATAAATTCCTGCCTCGAGCACCAATGGCTCTGCAACTAACAGCACTGCAACTTTGGTGGGAATGTGAGGAGCCACCGTGACTCAGGTCCGCACCTCCCTGACTGTGACCGTGCTGGCCACGGACCACCAGGGAGCGAGAACTGGACCAAGGAGAGAGGCTGCTCCAACTGGACAGAGAGACACAGCAGCAGCACCAGTGAGATTTCCTCCTTGTTGCGGCTAGTCAGAATGCCCCTCCAACGAATCCCTATTCCATACCAATTACAAATCTGCCTCAAGAAATGCCCACTACTTGGCAGAATTGGATCAAAGACACTTTGGCTATATCCTTAAAGGGAGTAATGCAAAAGGCCAAGAGGGGCAAAAACGATGGGTAGGGGGCATTTCCCCTCATCATCATCTAAGGATTCCGAGATCCATTCCCCTAGAATGACCAAACACAAGAGAAAGCACATTAGTGGAACAAAGCAACCTCGTTCACCAGCTCAAAGGGAAATGGATAATATGGAGGGGGGGTGGATTCCTCTGAAGTCTCTGGAGGGGAATCTCTGAATCCTGTGTCTAGCATCCCAATACCTGTGATTGCTAATACAGGCAAGCTAAGATTTACTACTATAATACAATGTATTACACCTGTGGGCATTGCAAATAATGTAAACTAGCTGCACTGGGTGAAGAGCATCTGCACCTCTAGTTTTCCTTTCCTCCCCTCCGCCTGCTTTTTGGCCCCCAGCTTCCCCCCACCATCCGCTCTCTGGCCTGCCATTTGGCTGGCCAGTGGGTCCGGAGAGGGAGGTTGTGCTGCCCTCTCTGCCGCCTGCTCAGTCAATCTGCAGTGCAGGCAGACCTGGTGCCTCTCCGCGCTTCACATTTCAGCCCCAGTGCCTTCCTTTGGGGCCGGCAGGTGGGCCAGAGAGGGAGGCTGCGCCGCCCTCTCCACTGCCCGCCCTTCGCATTCAGCCCCAATGCTGGCCATGTTTCCTTTGGGCTATCAGGCAGGCCTCTCGTTTGCCACCACCGCTTCCCCGCCACCCGGCCACTTCCCTGCTGCCCACCCAGCTGCTTCCCCCCTGGCCCCACCCGCCAGCCACTGTTTTCTTCTCTGCCTGCCCACCACCATCTCTCCTCCCGCCGGCTGCCGCCGCCATTTTCTTCCCTCCCACCTATGTCCGTTGCTATTCAAGCATCTGCTTGCAAATTCTCATGAGAGCTGCCACGCATGGGATTAGCAACGGGTACGTTTAAGATAATTATATATATAGATGTTCCTGTTATACCTGTGGAGACTCTGCCTGGGAACCTACGGCAGGTTCCCTGGACAAGGAGGAGCGGGAATGATCTGATAGCCAGGAAAACCCAGCATCTACTCTGTCCCAATGCTTATTTGCCCAAGAGGACTTTGCACCTCTCGTGAGTAGGGCCATTAATATTTTGGGGCTTTAGCCCACAGCCCCTACAGAGACAATACTTCCCACTAAAGGAACACTTGTGTTCCCCAAGCAGAACAACAGAGAACTGGTATTACCTCTACCCCAACTGTTTGCTGACACATTTAAAGAGGAATAGTTACTGGAGACATCTATCCAGAAATCTGTAGCAGTGACTAATAAATAATATTCTTTTCAACAAGAGGCAACTGATATGTTAAAGGACCCTCCCATGGATGCCCCAGTGGTGGCCTGTTGAATGGTGCACTGTAACCTAGAGATAGGGAATCGGCACTTAAGGATCAAAATGACAAATGTATAGAAGCCTCTTTTAGAAGGGCAAACAAGGCATCCGCTCTATCTATTAGGGCTTCAGTGGCAGCATCTATGATATCTCGTGCCTCAGTAGTGTGGTTGGATGACTTAATTCAGGATCCTCCACTTGACATATATAGCCTCAGACATCAAATGATAAAGATACAAAAAGCTCAGACGTTTGTATCAGATGCCAGATGCTATAAAATTTGTTTCCAGGGCCTCTACTGCAACTCTAGTAGGAAGACATAACTTGTGGTTGAAGCATTGGCCTGTAGATGCAAATCTACAGAACAAATCTGGCTGCACTCACTTATGATGGGGTGAAATTGTTTGGTGAGGAGGCCCTAAAGGAGGCCAACTGTCCTTACCTCTGAGGATGGAGTGGTAAGGGGGTCTAAGGAGGCAGGGGCGGGTGGCAACCAGGGAGAAGCGGAAGAAAGACTGCCAATGGGTGGGGACTTGGCTCCAGCGGAGGAGGAGCAGAGCCCTGAAAGGGCCAAAGGCAAGGTGCATGAGGATAACATCAGCAGCACGCCTCCCGAAGGGAGGGGGTCTGAGCAGGAGGATGGAGAAGGGGGAGAGGCACTGGCAGCAGCTGTAAAGGGTAGACAATTACAGGGAATAAAGAGGGGCATTGGCCCTGTAACTGGAGCGGGCGATGCATAGCCTGTGAGGAGGCATATAAGAAGCCGGCTGGGGATGAGAGGCTGGCTGGTGGCAAGTGTCAGGGGACCCTGGAGAGGGGCAGACACAAGGAGCAAGCAGCCTGGGATGGAGGAGGCACAGGGTGATGCTCAGCCCCCTCCCCGTCCCTGCTCTGAGGCCGGATCTGGTAATCCTAGCCAGGCTTGGTAAAACAGACAGGGACGTGTAGCTGGACAGAGGTATTAGTGGAGTCAAAGGAAAAATGTAAAACTGTGCCTCTGCTTCCGGCTCCACGCTGTCAGGAATGTCCCACTCCCAGGAGGACTTTTCAGTATCAGTTTCAGCCCTTTCAGTCGTCCTGACCCTCCTTTTGGGGGAGGGACAGAGACTTTAGATCTCAACGCCTCTAATGGAACAGACAACGGCAGGCTAGACCATACAACCAAAATCACCAGGGCTTCTCAAGCCAACCCAGACCACAAAAACAGCAGTGACTTACCTGTAGTGGGTCTTCGGCGGGGGGAGGGTGCCTGTCAGCTTACTTACACAAATGGCAGACAACTACCACAGACCAGTGGGTACTAAAAACAATTGCAACAGGCTACACAATAGACCTAATGGCAATTCGCCTCAACAAATTTATACCCACACCAAGGTCATGTTGGCCTATCAAGCACATAGGTTTACTAGATGCAATACAACACCTGATGGACATAAATGCTATAGAGTTGGTTCTATTCTCTCAGCACGGCAAGGGAATTTATTCGATCTTATTCACTGTTCCTGAAAGAGATAAGTCCCTCAGGGCGGTCCTGGATTTAAAGTTCCTGAACCGCTAGGTCCTAAAGTGCAGGTTTCGCATGGAATCCCTTCGTTCCATAACAGAAACCTTGCAACACCTTGACCTATTAACATCCATAGATCTAAAGGAGGCATAGTTACATGTGCCATACACCCTGACAGTCAGCAGCTTCAAGTACTGCAGGGTACATTATCAGTACAAAGCCCTTCTATTCGGACTATCATCAGCTCCAAGGATTTTTACCAAGGTACTGGCACCACTTGTCGCCCACTTGAGACTGCAGGTTGTCCTCATTTTTGCTTATTTAGATGAACTTTTAAAGTCACCATCCATGCTAGCAGCCTCAAGGGACCTTCAGCTAACTCTTCAGACACTGGAACAACACGGCTTCCTTGTAAACAGAGAGAAGAGCCACTTGCAGCTGACATACAAAATATTACACCTGGGTATACTAATAGATACCTGAAAGGACAAACTCTTCTTGTCAGAAGAGCACTTACAGGTTCTACAACAGGAGGTAGAAGACATAATATGGGCCCAGGAGGTAAAACTGCTAGCATTAGCATGGCTTCTCGACTTAATGGTGGCTACCCCGGACTCAGTACCATGAGCCAGATTTCACTTGAGAGCTCTTCAGTGGTTCCTACTTCAGTTTTGGAGTCCTATTGCCAAAAGGATCAACATAAAAGTATCTATACCTCAACAGATCCTAGACTCACTCCAGTGGTGGACGTTGGATTGCAACCTTCATCAGGGAAAGGAGATCCTTGACCCACCTCAGGTTATCATCGTGACAGTTGCCAGCAAGACGGGGTGGGGGGCTCATTGTCTACGCAGAGCAGCATAAGAACATTGGTCCACAACAGACTCCCTTCACAGCATCAACTGTTTGGAGCTGAGGGCTATTCACCTGGCATTACTAGCATTCCGGGACATAATCTACAACAAACATGTATTGATCAGGACCGACAACACAACTGCAAAGGCCCACATAAATAGGCAAGTGAGGACCAGGTCGAGAACGCTACAGATAGAGGCAGAGCTGATCATGTGTTGGGCAGATAATCACCTAGTATCAATCTTGGCTCACCATGTTCAGGGAGATCTCAACTCGATTGCAGACTGGTTGAGTCAAGAACAACTACTACCAGGAGAGTGGGCACTCAACCAGAAGGTCTTCCAGAGAATCACCCACTGCTTCGGGAGACCACAGGTTGACTTCTTTGCATCGGCTCTCAACACACCACTCGCCAGGTTTTTCACTCGCTTTCCATAGCCACAAGCAGAGGCAGTGGATGCATTTCAACACGTCTTTATGCATTTCTTCCTACCCCAATTCTCACACGATTCCTTCACAGAGTCCATCAGCTCAGCACAGGTCATTATTGTAGCTCCATACTGGCCCAGGAGACCATGGTTTCCAGAACTATATCACATGGCCACAGAGGAACCAAGGTTTCTTCCAGTGTTGGCAGAACGATTGCATCAAGGTCCAGTGGAACACCATGATCCAGGCTGGTTACAGCTAGCTGCCTGGAGACTGAGTGGGGAATATTGAGAAAGTATGGCTATATAGGCAGTGTGTTTACTACCATGTAAGCTTCCATGAGAGGTTCAACAAAATGCATCCACCAATACACATGAAGAGCTTTTCTGCACTGGTTGGCTAGACATTCCATTCCCTGTGGCACAGCAACAATTAAGAATCTCCTTCCTTCAGGAGGGCTTGGACAAGGTTCTCAAGGCGAACATGCTGAAGCCCCAGGCAGCATCACTTGATGGAATTATCTCAGGGATTTCTAGGAGCAACTTTCTGAATCATTCACATATTAAAATGTTCCTGAGGGGAGCAACTCTGCTATCACCCATGGTGGTCCATCAGTTTCCATCTTGGAGCTTACACATCATTCTCAGAGCACTACAGGTGGCACCATTTCAGCCAATACCTCTGAGAATTCTATCATACAAGACAGCTTTCTTGATAGTGGTGACTTCTGCACGTAGGATGTTAGAACTGCGTGCTTTGTCTGCTCACAAGAATCTTTGCATCTTTTCGGCTTACTCGGGGCATCTTATACCAGACCCCTTTTGCAGGCCTAAAGTGGCATTGGCTTATCACTCGCAGGATGTCATAGTACCATCCTTTTGTCCTAGACCAGTACATGCAAGGGAATGGGAGTGGCACAAACTGAACGTTCAGAGATGTCTCAAGGTGTATTTAAAATGTATGGAGGGGTGCAGACATACAGAAGCTTTATTTGTTAGTTTTCTTCCGGCTTCTATGGGCAGTCAGGTATCAGCGCCTACTATTGCCAGATGGATACGTGCATGTATTTCTCTAGCATATGAGTCTCTACATCTACATGCCCCTGAACACATAATGGCATGCTCTAGGAGGGTGGCAGCCACATCTGCTACTTTCTCAACAAACACCCTTGTGAAGGAGATATGTAGGGTGGCCACTTGGCAGGTGCCACTGATGTTCACAAAGCACTATAAAATAGATTTGTATGCTTCTTCCCAGGCTGCATTTGGTCACATGGTGTTTCAAGAGGTTCTTCCCCCAGAGTAGGCAAGGACACTCCCTCCCAGAGAGTGTTATGGCCAGACCTGTGGTATGTCCCAATCAGAGATGTCCTCGGCTCCGGGCAGTAGCGGACGGAGCATTGGTTCACTTATTGTAAAGGCTTCTTCTTGCTGCTGGAGCCGAGGACATCTCGGCCCTCCCAGGTGGTATCCTGGCCTACTCCACGGGAAACTTAAATGTACTGTAATGTACAGTCTTTTCAACAGAGCTGTCATGGGCATGCTGGAAGACTCCGAGGAGGAGTTGGAGGCAGAGACAGAGCTGACAGCAGAGGAGGCTGGGCAAGGACCAGAATTTGCAAAGGAGAGTGGGTCCGACACACAGGGAGTCGAAGATGAGTTAGAGCCAGGTGAGGCAGCTCTTGTGGAGGAGGCGCGACTGGTCTCAGCTGTGGAGAGGCGCTGCTCCAAGAGACAGCAAGAGTTAAGGAGCCGCATGTGTAGAACAACAGGCACAGCTGCTGACTCAGCAACTCTTAATTAACAGCAACAGGGGTCAGCCTATTTAAGACACCTGTAACATAGCTACCCTGCTGATAGCAACAACAGTTTCCTGTGAGCTAATCGGCTGTGTTCGTGTATTACCTTGACTGTGTTTGGACCCTGGACTGTGTTGACCTTGCCTGTGGATTTAGCTTTGGACTCTGTTGGATTTATTGGATTGACTCAGACTGGATCTGGTTTGGAGAATTTATTCCTGTTCTGCTTCTGCCTCTGTTAGGCTTCGTCTGGCTAGCCTGACAGATTTACGACAAGAGCTGCTGTGCAACTACTGTTAATTTATACATCATTCTGTTAGCCCACTCATGAACCCCACCCAGTTCTTTCTTCAGCCTAAAAGAACTGGGTGGGGTTATCCATCCCAGGCTCTTAAGGCTTGTATTACTTTTCAATTAGTCCTGCCTGGGAACACGTGGGAGGAATAACCCTATCAGAGATGTCCTCGGCTCCAGCAGCAAGAAGCCTTCACAGTAAGTGAATCAATGCTCCATTTCCTGATGAAGTTGGTATGGAGAAATAGATCTGGGTGTCATCAGCATATTGACAACACTATGCACCAAACCTCCTGCTGATCTCTCCCGGTGGTTTTGTGTAGCATTGGAAACCACTCCCAGTGGTTTCATGGCACTGTCTTCAAAAGCATTGGACAGTATGGAACCTTGTGGAACTCCACACTTTAGTTCTCGCTTTGCAGGACAACAGTTTCCAAGCAACATTATCTGGAATCTGCCAGAGAAGTAGGAGCGGAACCACTGTAAAACATTGCCACCCAATCCCACCTCCTTCAAGTGACCCAGCAGGATACCATGGTCAATGGCATTGAAAGCCACAGAGAGATCCAAAAAGATCAGCAGAGTCCTACTCCCTCTGTCGATAGCCAATTGGAGATCATCCATCAGGCTGACCAAGGCAATCTCACCCCCATAGCCCACCTGAAAGCCAGTTCGAAATGGGCCTAGATAATCTGTGTCATCCAAAATTGCCTGGAGCTGAGAAGCCACCATCCACTTAATCACCTTGCCCAACCATGGAAGAGTAGTAACAGGTCTGTAATTAGCCAAATTCCAGGGGTCCAATGCAGGTTTCTTCATAAAAGGTCCAATAATAGCCTACTTAAGACATGATCATATCATATGATCATGATAACTTGTAAGGAGGCTAGCATTTCATATATAAGCTTATTCATTATGAGCATCATTATGATTATCATCTGATCATATTCTTCCAGGTTTCTGTGTGATCATAATTAGAATAATACCTTAAGGGTGTTGATCTGCTGATTATCTAATAGTGCCTAAAAATTGAATGAGCCCTTTCTCATGATCAGGAGAAAGGGCTCCAAGGGGTGAGGGGAGGAAGCCTTCAAAAGCTTACCTTCTCCACAGATGATCCATTCCACTTTGCTGGATGCACAGATTGCACACCCAGATGCACTGCTGGCAGCAGGGAGGTTTGGGGGCTGGGAGGCCCTCGGAACTCCCATAATGCACTGCATGAGAGCATGGTGCATTATGGGGATCCCCTGGCACTGGCAGGGAGCCCTCCAGTCTCCTAGCCCCAGCTGCAAGCAGCGGGGGCTGGCAGACGATTGAACAAATGGGGTTAAGGGGGCACTTGCTCCCTTCACCTCATTTGAAGGCGGGCTCTGGAGGTGGGTTTGCCACTGCCAGGAGCTGCAGGGCTCCTGGCCATTCTCACACGCCAGCAAAACCGGGCTGGGCTTCCTTAGTCCAGTTTTGCCTGCGCGTGAGAATAGCCCCAATGTCAAACAGCAGACTAGGCTAGATTCTTGACTTGTGCACGCATGCCGGGTACTTCCGCTTTCTTCCGGTCCAAAGTGGAGATGGGGCAGCAGGGAGGTACGCTCCCACCCCTCCAGACCAGTTTTCAATGGAACAGCAGTGGGGGGGAAGTGGAGGGAGGAGTAAGTGCACTCTCCCCTCCCCCACCCTTAAAGTCAACTCCCCCCGCCCACCTTCAAACTCCCCCCGCCCAGTTCTGTGCACATCCCTATTAGGTATCTCAGGCCAACAACACAGAAATGTTGAGATACATGAGGAAAGAACTCTGATAGGGTCTCTGTTGCTAGTCACAAGGGTGCAAGAAGCCCTTTGCCAGTGCCTTGAAGTGAGTGGCTGAAATGCGTCATGAGGGGAAGGTTCCTCCAAAGGTTCTACTGCTGCAGATGCTGGGGAGGAGGGTGTTTATGAGCCCTTTGCCTTTATTTCAGTGCACACTAGAATTAATAAGTGGTGGGCGCCAGTATCTCTGATCCTTTCACTCTTGTTCAGTTTGAAATAAAGTAAAGTGTGCCATCAAGTCGATTTCTACTCCTAGTGCCAACCCTGTTAAAATGATCTCCTAACCAGAGAGCAGAAAGTCTCAAGGCAAAATCTAGAGCTTTATTTTTTATTCTTATCATGCCCAGCTAAGCTAGGGAGAGGTAACCCAGGAGCCCATTACAGCCCACAGGGGTATAACCCATAATCTGGCTCCAGCCATAGCACCAAACACCACTTCTTATATCAGCAACCACATTTGGATTTGCAACCACATTTACAACTATCTAACCCAGGGCTGCACCACTTTGCACTTTAAGGGTAGAGTGCTCCCCTGATGTTTGTGAGACCATCGCAGCAGCATTCATGCA